>NC_135956.1:79423704-79746107 GCF_053455715.1 Rhinoraja longicauda
ATTCACTGTGATCATGGCTGATCATCCACAATCAGTAACCTGTGCCTGCCTTCTTCCCATATCCCTTGATTCCACTAGCCCCTAGAGCTCTATCTAACTCTCTTTTAAATTCATCCAGAGAATTGGCCTCCACTGCCTTCTGTGGCAGAGAATTTCACAACTCTCTGGGTGAAAAAGTTTCTTCTCACCTCAGTTTTAAATGGCCTCCCCTTTATTCTTAGACTGTGTTCCTTGGTTCTGGACTCCCCCAACATTGGGAACATTTTTTCCTGCATCTAGCTCGTCTAGTCCTTTTATAATTTTATACATCTCTATAAGATTCCCTCTCATCCTTCTAAACTCCAGTGAATACAAGCCTAGTCTTTCCAATCTTTCCTCATTTGACAGTCCCTCCATCCCAGGGACTAACGCTCATGAACCTACGCTGCACTGCTTCAATAGCAAGGACGTCCTTTCTCAAATTAGGATATTTAGGGGGGAAAACATTTTTCATATGCAGAGCATTTGCAGTCTAAAACAGTTACATTACATATTTGAGTTATATTGTTATTGCCACACAGCATGGAATCAAACCCTTCAGCCCACACCCACACTAATTCTAATTGTTGGTTTAGTTGCCACTACTTGCCTCCTAATCCACGTCTAGAAAGACGAATTAGTGCTGCTCTGCAGCGTTATTCATCCTCAAGTTAACCATAGCTGAAACTCTCATCCCACACATGTCATAGCCAGGCACAACACTTCAAGAGGAAAATAATTGTTTCATTCACTTTCTCTATAACTGGGTTGTTTGACATTGGGCATCTCTTCAGTGAGATCTGCATATTCTGTTTGCACCTTGGTAGGATAAAGTGGACATCATACCCATGATACAGCTTGATTACGACAACGGAATTGAATGGTTCAAATGTGCATCAATAAATGTGTGCCTGAAGAAGGGTCTCGGCACAAAACGTCACCCATTCCTTCTCTCCAGAGATGCTGCCTGTCCCGCTGAGATACTCCAGCTTTTTGTGTCTTTCATGTATGGCACTTACACAAAGACTAGCATGAAAAGTACTGAATGCATCCTCCAAAAAAAAGACAAAGTGCTGGGGTAACTCAGCAGTTACATAGAAAATAGGTGCATGAGGTGGCCATTTGGCCCTTCGAGCCAGCACCGCTATTCACTGTGATCATGGCTGATCATCCAGAATCAGTAACCCGTGCCTGCCGTCTCCCCATATCCCTTGATTCCGTTGGCCCCTAGAACTCTCTTTTAAATTCATCCAGTGAATTGGCCTCCACTGCATGAAGGATAAAAGCAGACGATGATAAGGAAATGTAGAAACATAGAAAATAGGTGCAGGAGGCCATTCGGCCCTTCGAGCCAGCACTGCCATTCATTGTGATCATGGCTGATCGTTCACAATCAATAACCCGTGCCTGCCTTCTCCCCATATCCCTTGATTCCACTAGCCCCTAGAGCTCTATCTAACTCTCTCTTAAATCCATCCAGTGATTTGGCTTCCACTGCCCTCTGTGGCAGAGAATTCCACAAATTCACAACTCTCTGGGTGAAAAAGTTTCTTCTCACCTGTTTTAAATGGCCTCCCATTTATTCTAAGACTGTGGCCCCTGGTTCTCGACTCGCCCAACATTGGGAACATTTTCCCTGCATCTAGCTTGTCCAGTCCTTTTATAATTTTATATGTTTCTTTTTTCTTTTTTTTTAAAAAATATTTTATTTAAGTTTTAACAGAACTCATACATTATACATTATACATTTCATAGTAAACAATAGTCACTAACTTATACCTTCCATTATACATGTATTGTTCTGTTTTTTTTCCCTCCCCCCACCCCCCCACCCCCCCGTTGAAAAGAAAGAAAAAGAAAGAGCAGAAGAAAGAAAGAAAGAGAGAAACCTGGAGTCTTATGTTTCTATAAGATCCCCTCATCCTTCTAAACTCCAGTGAATACAAGCCTAGTCTTTTCAATCTTTCCTCATATGAGAGTCCCGCCATCCCAGGGATCAATCTCGTGAACCTACGGTGCACTGCCTCAATTACAAGGATGTCCTTCCTCAAATTAGGAGACCAAAACTGTACACAATACTCCAGATGTGGTCTTACCAGGGCCCTATACAGCTGCAGAAGAACCTCTTTACTCCTATACTGAAATCCTCTTGTTACGAAGGCCAGCATGCCATTAGCTTTCTTCACCGCCTGCTGTACCTGCACGCCAACTTTCAGTGACAATGGTTCATTGTTAGCTGAGGAGGGGAAGGTGACACGGAGGCATACAATCGGTAAAATTAATCAGGAGGGCAGTGAAACTAGTCGGAGAAGTAGGTCATAAGTGATAGGAGCAGAATTAGGTCATTCGGCCCATCACTTCTACACTGCCATTCAATCATGGCTGATCTGTATCTCCCTCCTAACCCCACTCTCCTGCCTGATAAACCTTGGACTAATTAAGAAGCAGACAAGTGAAAGTAGTCTATGAATTATTTAAGATGTCCTGCAAGATTACATTGCTTGCCCATATTTCTTATGTGGATTTGCAGCATCAGACACTTGGGCAGAAATAATCTTACATAAACATAGCACAAAAAGTAAGGAAATTTGTGTTTGGTAGATTATTTATTTGTTGTAACAATGCTTCTTGACAATAAATCTTATACCGTTGGAAAGCCTGTTTATTTCCCTTTTAAATGGTGCCATATTTGTAAGAAACATGCATTTGTGGGATGAGCAGCAGAGCTGAGTATATGGGTTGCGCCCATGAAAAATTTGCCAAATCTTCTCTGCCAATGCCAAACAGCTTATTCTGCTGTTGCTATTGACTCTTGTTTTGAGCTTCTGGTACCCCCAGGTGCTGACAATCAGGTGCCTGATTGGCACCTGATTGGCAGCATCTGTGAGTATGGGCCCTGCTACAGTGGTCAGTAGGTGTCTGCTCCAAGAATCGTCATGCCACGTTTGACTGATCTGGATAGGGCCCGTGCGATAGGGCAACTTCAAGCTGGTGTTCCGCAAAACCAGGTTGCGGCATTATTTGGAGTGAGCCCTAGTACCATCTCCAAAGTGAAGGCCAAGTTCCATATAACGGGGGATGTCAGAGACAGGCCGCGAAGTGGGCGTCCCAAGAAGACGACACCCAAAAAAGACCGTTTCCTCACCCTGTCAGCACTTAGGAACCGTAGGCTGTCTTCTACAGATTTGCAGTCAAGGTTTGCAGGACGATATGGCCGACGGCTCTCTGCACAGACAATTCGGAACAGACTGCACGCAGCCGATCTCCGGTCTCATAGGGCTGCCAGGAGGCCTGCCATGACTGCCCTTCACCGTCAGGCCCGTTTGCGCTGGTGTCGGCAACACGTGCACTGGAACCTGAACATGTGGAGGAACGTTATGTTCAGCGATGAGTCCAGATTCTGCCTACGGCAGTTGGATCATAGAGTCAAAGTGTGGAGAAGACGCGGAGAACGCTATGCTGATTGCTGCACCGATAGAGTAACATCTTTTGGTGGAGGCAGTGTGATGGTGTGGGGCGGCATCTCCCTCACTGGAAAAACGAGGCTTGGCATCATTGGAGGCAATCTCAATGCAGAGATATCGAGATGAGATTCTGCAACCAGTGGCAATCCCATATCTCCACAGTCTGGGACCGAACTCTATCCTCCAAGATGACAATGCTCGCCCCCACAGAGCAGGGTTTCTCAGAGACTACCTCCAGAATTTGGGAGTGGAGAGGATGGAATGGCCTGCCAGCAGTCCTGACCTCAACCCCATTGAACACTTGTGGGATCAGCTTGGGCTTGCTGTTCGTGCCAGAGTGACCAACACAACCACGTTGGCTGACTTGCGACAAATGCTGGTTGAAGAATGGGATGCCATCCCACAACAGTGTGTGACCAGGCTGGTGACCAGCATGAGGAGGAGGTGCCAGGCTGTGTATGGTTCTTCCACACGCTACTGAGGCTCCTGTTTATTAAATGAATAAATTGTTAAATTGCCAATATGTCTTGTTTCTTCAGACTTCAATCATCCAATCCACCAAACAACACCGAACAAGAGTCAATGGCAGAATAAGCTGTTTGGCATTGGCAGAGAAGATTTGGCAGATTTTTCATGGGTGCAACCCACATACTCAGCTCTGCTGCTCATCCCACAAATGCATGTTCCTTACAAATGTGGCACCATTTAAAAGGGAAATAAACAGGCTTTCCAACGGTATAAGATTTATTGCCAAGAAGCATTGTTACAACAAAGAAATAATCTACCAAACACAAATTTCCTTACTTTTTGTGCTATGTTTTTAGTTGTGAGATACTGCTGACGGAAAGTGTATATTATAGATTTTGACGGTGGAAAGGGGCATCGGGATAACACATTGTCTGACATTTCTGACACTATCAGCGTGATCCTGCCACAGTCACATCTGCTCCCTTGACAACTCCTTGGTTCGCTGATTCAATCTTTATGCCAGGAATCGGGATAAAACGAGGCGACTGAAGCCAGTTTACTTTTGCAAAGTGTTGTAGCAGGAAGGCCACTGTGACCAAAAAGCAAAGTTCAGGGGAGTGGCATCCATGTTACATCCTTCTTACAGTAACAATTCCAAAACTGGTCAGGAAACAGTGGTCTAAACAAGTGTCACTGTTTCCTCCTTTCAGCCTGTATCACAGGAGCAACACTGGTGTGTTTGCAATAATTTAACAACAGAATAAAACTGGGGCCTTTCTGAACAACTTGAGGGAGGAGGAGGAATTTGCTGAATAATTTATTCCCGTGATACAGTTGC
This sequence comes from Rhinoraja longicauda, assembly GCF_053455715.1. Taxonomy (NCBI): domain Eukaryota; kingdom Metazoa; phylum Chordata; class Chondrichthyes; order Rajiformes; family Arhynchobatidae; genus Rhinoraja; species Rhinoraja longicauda. The sequence continues at coordinate 79,428,493 of NC_135956.1, forward strand.
ACCTCAGGAGAAAGATTAGTGTACAGGAAGAGTAAAAAATGTTGATTTATTTGATTTTTTTTCCCCAAACAAGTTCAATGAGAGCAAGGTTTATTCTTTATCTCAGACTTTTTAGTCATGATTTGTGAATTCTCTCAGAGTGAACTTCTGTAACCGAACAGGTTCAACTTGGGAGGTTACCTGTACGTGTAAAAAAATAACAGAGAATAAAGCAGAACGGTAAAGCACAAGGACAGGCCCTTCAACCCATGATATCGGTGCCGAACATGCAGGCACCTTAAGCTACTGCTTTCTGCCTGCACGTGATCATTATCCCTCCATTGACTGCATATAACGTGCCTATCTAAAAGCCAGTTAAACACCACTATGGTATCTGCTTCCACCCCCGTCCCTGACACCATGTTCCAGGCATCTTTCACTGTGTAAAAGCAAAAACATGCCCAGCACATCGCCTTCAAAGCTACACCCGCTAGTATTTGCCATTCCCATCCTGGGTATAGGATAGATCGTCTACCCCATCAATGACTCTAAACTTTCTACCAGGTCCCACAGTCTCTGACCCTCCAGAGACAACATTCAACGTTTGTCCAACCTCTCCTTCGAGCTAATACCCTATAATCCAGGCAACATCCTGGCAAAATACACTGGAATTTAGAAGGATGAGAATACACTGGAATTTAGAAGGATGAGAGGAGATCTTATCGAAACGTATAAGATTATTAAGGGTATAAGAAAATAACTGCAGATGCTGGTACAAATCGATTTATTCACAAAAAGCTGGAGTAACTCACAGGTCAGGCAGCATCTCGGGAGAGAAGGAATGGGTGACGTTTCGGGTCGAGACCCTTCTTCAAACCCTTATTAAGGGGTTTGACACGTTAGAGGCAGGAAACATGTTCCCAATGTTGGGGGAGTCCTGAACAAGGGGCCACAGTTTAAGAATAAGGGGTAGGCCATTTAGAACTGAGATGAGGAAAAACCTTTTCAGTCAGAGAGTTGTGAATCTGTGGAATTCTCTGCCTCAGAAGGCAGTGGAGGCCAATTCTCTGAATGCATTCAAGAGAGAGTTGGATAGAGCTCTTAAGGATAGCGGAGTCAGGGGGTATGAGGAGAAGGCAGGAATGGGGTACTGATTGAGAATGATCAGCCATGATCACATTGAATGGCGGTGCTGGCTCGAAGGGCCGAATGGCCTCCTCCTGCACCTATTGTCTATTGTCTAAAACCCTTCTGCACCCTTTCCCAAGAATCCACATCCTCCCTGTAACGAGGTGACCAGAACTGCACACAATACTCCAATGCAGCCAAACCAAAGCTTAAAAAAATTGTAAAAAGACCTGATGATGACCGCACGCATAACATAAGCTTTTTTACTACTCTATCTTCATGTGTTGCTGTTTTCAAGGAACAACTAAATGGGCCAGAGATGAAAAGACGAAAAGTGTGAGATAAGGAGTTATGAAGGGGCGTGAAATGCAAAGCCAGATGAAGGAACATATGTGGAAGGGAAAAGGGAGAAATGGCTGGACTGGGACTTTGTTCTTTGGACCATAGGAGGCTGAGGAGACTTTATCCACACACCTCATGATCTGGCACACTTCAATAAGAACACCATATTCAGGTGTGCAAGATCAAGAGGGGCATAGATAAAGTAATTACTGTCTTTTTTCCCCGGGCTAAAAGATTCTAAAACTACAGGGCATAGACTTAAGGTACAAGGGAGACGTTTAAGAGGGACCTCAGGGGCAACCTTTTCATTCAGTGAGTAGTCCATATGTGGAATGTGCTATTATATATAGTGAAGTTTTCTTAAATAAAGGTGTTCTTAAATAAAGTTACCAAGAAGGGACTCGACCCGAAACGTCCCCTATTCCTTTTCTCCAGAGATGCTGACTGACGCGCTGAGTTACTCCAGCTTTTTGTGTCCATCTTCTCTTAACAAAAATGAATATGTACATAGAGCAAGCAAGCAGAAACGCAATTGGTATGTTTGCAGAAAGAATTGTCTATTGTCTATTGAATTCCAATGCAAGTAAAATTGTTTTTGTGAAATTACACTGGGCCTTGGAGAGACAATGCCTGGAATATTATGTGCAGACATTCACGAGACTGGTTCTAGGAATGGCAAGTTTACCAAATCATATCATATCATATCATATCATATATATACAGCCGGAAACAGGCCTTTTCGGCCCTCCAAGTCCGTGCCGCCCAGCGATCCCCGTACATTAACACTATCCTACACCTACTAGGGACAATTTTTACATTTACCCAGCCAATTAACCTACATACCTGTACGTCTTTGGAGTGTGGGAGGAAACCGAAGATCTCGGAGAAAACCCACGCAGGTCACGGGGAGAACGTACAAACTCCTTACAGTGCAGCACCCGTAGTCAGGATCGAACCTGAGTCTCCGGCGCTGCATTCGCTGTAAAGCAGCAACTCTACCGCTGCGCTACCGTGCAGGGGAGAGGTTGAGAAAACTAGGCCGATATTCTTAAGAGTTTGAAGAAGGGGGGGTAATTTCAACCTCTTACATGGTTCATGCAGGAAGCCAAGAACCACAGGTCACAGAATCAAGATAATATAATGGCCATTCAGGACAAAGGCGAAAATAAATTTCTTTAGTCAGAATGTGGTGAATCCGTGGATTTCTCAAGAGAGTAGTGCAGGAATAATTGTGAACAATAAATTTCAGAATTCAGCAAAGGACCAAAATATTGTTAAGGAAAAGTACAATCAGCAAAATGATCTGCCAATTAACCACCTTGACTACAGAATCCGTTGTTCCAGGTGTGGACTCTTATACATCGGCGAGACCAAACATAGTCTGGGAATCGTTTCGCTGATCACCTTCGCTCAGTCTGCCTGGCCCTATGTGATGTCCCAGTTGCTAAACACTTTAACTCCCCTTCCCATTCCCATGTTGACCATTGTATCCTGGGCCTCCTCCATTGTCAGAGTGAGGTCAAACGCAAATTGTTGGAACAGCATGTCATATTTTGCTTCGGCAACTTACAATCCAGTGGGGTGATATTGATTTCCCTAACTTCAAATAACGCTTGCACCCCTCTCTCCCCATCCCTCCCCCACCCTAGTCGTTGTACTGGTTTCACTGTTGTCCTGGAGGATTTCATTATCTCCAACTCGTTTTCACCTCGCCCACAGCTAACAATGGCCTGGTTCCTTTATCATCATTACTTTTTTGCATATATTTAATTCATTTGTTCTATATCTCTCCCTATCTCCATCTATTTCTCTGGTTTCCCTTTTCCCTGACTCTCAGTCTGAAAAAGGGTTTCGACCCGAAACGTCACCTATTCCTTTTCTCCAGAGATGCCGTCTGACCCGCTGAGTTGCTCCTGCTTTTTGTGTCGATTTTCCTTTCTTTAATCTTTTTAGACTAGTCAATCCAAGTTGTTATTTTCCGAGTGTCATGTTAATATTTGATTCCTGCCTTTTCCCTACTACTGACGTCAGGCTCCCGGATCTGTAGAAACAAGGAGCTGCAGAACTGGTTTAACACAAAAAGACACAACGTGCTGGAGTAACCCAACATGTCAGGCAGCATCCTTGGAGAACATGGATAGGTGACATTTCAGGTCGGGACCCTGGTTCTCCAGGTATCCTGCCTGACCCATTGATTTACTCTCTTTTATTTAACCTGTTTGCTGTATTTAGCCAGGTTGCACTTTCTTCCATATGGAATTTTGGAAGATGACACCATGCATCTTGTGTCTAGGTAGCCACTAGTTCAAACACTGGTGAGGCGAGAGGTAGTTCTCCACCCGTTACTACCAATGCTTATTTCTGTCATCTTCTCATTCAATTTATACATGTAGGAGGGATGGAGAGGGGATGCAAAGGTTACTAGAAGTTAGTGAAAACAATATTCATACCGCTGGGTTGTAGGCTGTGAAATATGAGGTACTGTTCCTCCAATTTGCATTTGGCCTCACTCTGACAATGGAGGAGGCCCAGGACAGAAAGGTCAGTGTGGGAATGGGAAGGAGAGTTAAAGTATTTGGCAACCAGGAGATCAGGTGGGCCAGGGCAGACTGAGCAAAGATGTTCAGCGAAATGTTCGCCCAGTCTACATTTAACATAGAAACATAGAAAATAGGTGTAGGAGGAGGCCATTCGGCCCTTCGAGCCAGCACCACCATTCATTGTGATCATGGCTGATTGTCCCCAATCAATAACCCGTGCCTGCCTTCTCCCCATATCCCTTGAGCCCTAGAGATCTAGCTAACTCTCTCTTGGTAGGTTTAATCATGTTTGACCTATTTATTAACGTGCAAAATTGTTACAGGAGAACGAGCATAATTTGACGTGAAGAACGGAGAATTATTTTGATCCCAAAAGGCAGCGCTTGTGACACCAAAGTGTTCTAGAAGCTTTAATTTTAGTTTTAGAGATACAGCGTGGAAACAGACCCTCCGGCCCGCCTAGTCCACGCGGTCCAGTGATCACGTGAACACTAGTTCTATCCTACACACTAAGGACAATTTACAGAAGCCAATTAACCTACAAACCTGCATGTCTTTGGAGTGTGGAAAGAAACAGGAGCACCCGGGGAAAGCCCACGCAGTCACAGGGAGAACGTACAAACTCTGTACAGATAGTACCGTACAGATAGCACCCTCGGTCAGGACCGAACCTGGGGCTCTGGCGCTGTAAGGCAGCAATTCTACCGCTGCACCTAGGCTTTGATAACTTCTTGAGCATTATTCAGAACAAAAAGGAAAATAAATATCTTCTACCAAATCCCAATAAAACTTTGGAATTCTGAACTCAAGACAACTACAAGGCCAAATTCGTCAAAGCAAAAATGAATTAATGCAATCACGAGATCTGGCGTCTCAGCATGAAAGTGGTGCTGAGAAAAAAGATTAGCCATGACCCATTGGGGGTCAAATGGCCTACTTCTGCTTATGTTCTTGGCTGCTTTAGTCTCAACAGAAAAGACTGTGACACAAATATTGATTTCCTTTTCAGCTACTCAATACTAAATATAGTTCAAAGTTATTTACTTTACATCTTAACAGTTTCAGTTTAACTGGTGGAAATTTGGATTGAACACATTGTACTGTGCTCAGCAAACAACAATCAGCACACCACAGAGTTGTTACAGACGTGACCAGTATGGAAAAAGTCATGTATGTGGTGCAAATTAAATCAGTATCAACGTACGCTTAATGAGCAGTTTTTTGGTTGGCCCTGTATAACAAAATCTGTGCTACTTAACAGAAACCTGGACAACAATGCAAGGATGAGCTGCTTTTCTGGCACGACACTGAATGCCCGAGCTGAATTGATTCAAGACAATATTGGAGAACCGCCACCCAGAATAATTTAGTCAGATTTTCACAGCATAGGAACAGGCCCTTCGGCCCACTACCCCTATGCGACTTCCACTTGTCTGTATTTTATTCCATATCCCTCCATTTCTTGTTCATTCAAATGCCTGCCCAGGTGCCTCATAGACGCTGTCACTGTTCTTCCATCGACCACCTCCTTTTGCATCTCTCTCCATTTACCTGCCACCTCCTGCGGGAGAAACAACTTCCCTTCAACTCTTTCCCCCTCTTAATGTATGCCTCTTGTTTTAAGCTCCCCTGAGAGAAAGAGTGCAACTGTCCATCTTCTCCAGGTCACCATTATTTTAGAAACCTCAATAAGGTCACCCCTCAGCCTCGTACCTTCCAGGGGAAACAGTTCAAGGCTATCGAGCCTCTCTTTACAACTCAAGCCCATCAGTTCTGGCAACATCCTGCACTCCCCCTTGCCTAATAATCCTTCCTTCAGTCAGGCAACCAGAATTGTACACAACACTGCAAGAGCTGCCTAACCGATGATTTACAGCACTATTACATAACATCCCTCTGGTACTGTGTCTCAGCCAATGTGGGCAAGCATGCCATAAACCTTCTTCACCTCCCTGTCTATCCACATATTTGAGCCCCAAGGTCTCACTGTTCAACAACACTTCCCAGAGACCTTCCTTTTATTGTGCCCTTGTTTAACTTGCCAGAGTGCAATACTTTTAACAGGTCAGTGTTAAATTCCATCTGCCATTCCTTTGCCCACTTTCCCAGTTAATCTATATCATGTTGGAATCTTGCACAATCTTCTTTTCTCTCCACAGTATCACCAGTTTTAGTGTCATCTGCGTACAAACTGATCGTGCCACTGAACATTCTCATCGTTTTAAAGCAACTGAGTGGCTTGCTCAGCACTTTAGAAGCCAGGTTGTGGTAGACCATCTCGCTGTGGAATGAAGTTGCTTACAGGCTACCCAAGCAAAGCTTGCAAGTTTCCTACCTTAAAAAAAATATTGTGTTATGTCCTCCAGTTTAAAAAAAAGGTTTCATGGTCACATTTATATTGTCAGATCGTTTAAGTATACTGAAATTCTGAAATTACCAATGGTGGCACAAGAACTTTTGTTGTACTCTTAGCTCCATCAGTTCCATCTGCACTGCCACACACTGTCTTCATTTTAGCACGAGACAGTCTGTTAAATGAGACTGACACAGGGAATGCACGGAAGTGTGGGATACAATGCATGAACCACACTTCATTCAGGCCGAGTAAATTAATAGTGTTGGAAAAATTGAATCGGTAACAGGAGACCCCGCACTCAAGCAGCATTAGGTAGCGATTATGAACAAAATGTTTTAAAAGAAACTAAAACCAGGAAGAAGAATGATGGCCCTAATCAAGTACTTAAGACAGTGTAAGAAAATAACTGCAGATGCTGGTACAAATCGAAGGTATTTATTCACAAAATGCTGGAGTAACTCAGCAGGATCTGAGGCAGCATCTCAGGAGAGAAGGAATGGGTGACATTTCGGGTCGAGACCCTTCTTCAGACTGATGTCAGGGGGGCGGGACAAAGGAAAGATATAGGTGGAGACAGGAAGACAGTGGGAGATCTGGGAAGGGGGAGGGGTAGAGAGGGACAGAGGAACTATCTAAAGTTGGAGAAGTCAATGTTCATACCACTGGGCTGTAAGCTGCCCTGGCGAAATATGAGGTGCTGTTCCTCCAATTTCCGGTGGGCCTCATTATGGCACTGGAGGAGGCCCATGACAGAAAGGTCAGACTGGGAATGGATGGGGGAGTTGAAGTGCTCAGCCACCGGGAGATCAGATTGGTTAAGGCAGACTGAGCGCGGGTGTTGAGCCTGCGTTTGGTTTTGCCGATGTAAAGAAGTTGACATCTAGAGCGGGGATGCAATAGATGAGGTTGGAGGAGGTGCAGGTGAACCTTTGTCTCACCTGGAAAGACTGTTTGGGTCCTTGGATGGAGTTGAGGGGGGAGGTAAAGGGACAGGTGTTGCATCTCCTGCGGTTGCAGGGGAAAGTGCCCGGGGATGGGGTGGTTTGGGTAGGAAGTGACGAGTGGACCAGAGAGTTACGGAGGGAATGGTCTCTGCGGAACGTAGAAAGGGGAGGGGATGGGAAGATATGACCAGTGGTGGGGTCCCATTGTAGGTGACGGAAATGTTGGCGGATGATTTGTTGGGTACGCTGGCTGGTGGGGTGGAAGGTGACAACGAGGGGGATTCTGTCCTTGTTACGAATGAGGGGATGGGGAGCAAGAGCGGAGCTGTGGGATGTAGAAGAGACCCTAGTGAGAGTCTCTCTTCTACATCCCACAGACAAATTTCCAACATATCAATTAAATCCCACCCTATTGCATGGCTTGCTTTTCAAAACAAAAGTAAAAATGGCCTTGGTAAACAGCCGCAACTTTTAGTGTTTGGGATATTTGTTCTCCACGATCCCTCGTTTCCAATTCCATCTGGTCTCGCACTCTCCAAGGAATAAATAACCTCCTAGTCTTCCGCCCAAAGGCCACTACTTCTCATTTGAGTTGATGTTTAATTATTGGCCCATTCTGCAAGTTTATTCATCCCCTTTCATATTCACAGTAACTGGCGCAGTGGTAGAGTTGCTGCCTTACAGCGCTAGGGCCCAGGTTCGATCCTGACTACGGGAGCTGTCTGTGCAGAGTGTGCAAGTTCTCCCCGTGACCACGTGGGAATTTCTCTGACAGCCCCGGTTTCCTCCCACATTCCAAAGACATACAGGTCCATGGGTTAATTGGCTTCTGTAAATTGCCCCTAGGATGTAGGATACAGGTGATCCTTGGTTGGCACAGACACGGTGGACCAAAGGGCCGGTTTCCATGCTGCAAAGTTTAGTTCTCTAAATTAAACAAACTACTGTATTCTTATTCTCCATTGTTATCCCCTCATGATTTCCCTGTTGGTCAATGAAGATTTTTTCACACTCACTGTACATTATAAACTTTTAATTTATAGATGCTTTGTTCTCTCCTTTCATAGGGACTCCACTTCTTCATATCAGGATTACCTTAACTGGTCTAATTTCCTATGCTTCCACTATCCCCATCCTTAATTATTGACATTATGTTAGCTTTTCTGCTAGTCTTCTGGCACCACACCTTTCTTCTAAAGAATCATTATTGCGTAGAAACACCAAAGTTATTGCTTCCCTTGATCCTATTAAAATGCATGAAATAAATCCAACCAGATCAAGAACTTACATTTGAGGTTAATTTAAGATTTCCATGTTCTATTTTAAATGCCTTCATTTTATTACTCGTCTAATCATTTAATGTCATGTCTTTTGGTTCCATCGCCCTGGTACGTACTGAAACAAAATTATGATTATTTCTTCTATCTCCATAGCATTAAAATCATATAAGCACAGGGGGAAAAAAAGAGGCCATGCAGCCCATCTTGATCATGCTGTTCAAAAAAGCTATCTAACCTAATCCCAGACCCACTGCTCGCCAACAATACATCAGGGCACTTTTTAAGATGTATTTTGTACCTCTTCCGTCCTACCAACCTCAAACCACTAACACTCTCTGGTGAAGTCTTGTCCACATACCTTCTCCTATCCTTCAGCCAATTACTTTAAATCCATCGCCTCTAACGTTTCAACGTATAAATGTGGGAAGTACTGTCGGTTCTTTCTATTTACTCAGTCCAGGCACCTCAAAGTCATTACCCTCAAGTTATTGTCAGCCTCAGCTTCCTCTGCTCCAAAGAAAGTAATGTCACAAATATGCAACACAGATAAAACCTACTGCCCTTGTATTCTGTGCCTCGATTGGTAAAACGCAAGTACCAGTATGACAACTTATCGGATTTAAGGACATGCACCAAGCAAGCTCTCAAAAATCCCCATGAATATTTTGTTACCATTTCCACCTCCTTAAGTAATAACATAACTTTGTATCAGCTGCAAATTGGTTTATCATGCACCCCCTTCAATCATGAAAACATACAACAAAAACTAAATGTAATAAAAATGAACTACAGATGCTAGCTTATACCAAAAACAAACACAAAATGCTGGAGTTACTCAGGGGGGTCATGCAGCATCTCTTGAGAAAATGGATAGGTGACGTTCCGGATCGGGACCTGAAGAAGTCAGGATTTGAAGAAGGGTCCTGACCCGACATATCGCCTATTTATTTTGTACAGAGATGCTGCCTGACCTGCTGAGTTACTCCAGCATTTTGTGTCAATAAAAACTACTGCACCAGGTATTCGGCCTTAGAGACCCCCACTTTAGCAGTCTCCCACTCAGAGAAACACTTGTTAACCATTTCCCACTCCTTCCTGCTACAGAGCCAATTTATCACTCTCTCTTGGATCCAAAGCATTTTTATTTCATTGACCAGTCTGAAGTGTGGTATTCTCCTTAATGGCCTTATTGCCATCCCAAGAACCCATTTTGTTACAAAATGGTATATCATGAAAGTGTTTTACTATTTCTGGTACCTGTTTGTATTTATTATATTTATTTTTACTCATTCCTTTGAACTCTCTCTTACTCACATCCCTGCAATCTATATAACTAACTGCAAGGGCGGCACGGTGGTGCAGTGGTCGAGTTGCTGCCTTACAGCGCCAGAGACCCGGGTGCATGTCTATACAGAGTTTGTATGTTTTCCCTGTGATCTGTGTGGGTTTTCCCCGGGATCTCCGGTGTCCTCCCACACTCCAAAGATGTACAGGTTTGTAGGCTGATTGGCTTGGTTGAATTGTAAATTGTTCCTAGTGTGTGTTGGATAGGGTTAATGCGCGGGGATCGCTGGTCGGCGCGGACTCGGTGGGCCAAAGGGCCTGTTTCCGCGCTGTATCTCTCAACTAAACTTGTCTGCCTCCTATTCCACGGTTGCTCCTCCATGATTTCACTCCTCCGTAGTCTCCACAAGAGCTTCTTCTAGCAGAGTATGCATTCTGCTGTGGTCTGCCATTGTTGCTCTTTATTCTAGCTCGCTAATATCATTGCCTGTTTTATCTTCCCAAATTCCATTCTAAACCATTCAAAAAAACTTTTTCTTTCCAATTCATTGGCATGATTTATCATAGTTGTCCTTCTCCATCACCATAACGCATATTATATTAGTCATTATCGCCTAGAAGCTCTTTTTTTCTCAACCTCTCTGATTCATTCCTCAATAGTGAATGACGTCTCCTTGGGCTTTTTACATATTGGTTTTATTTTTCAAACAGTATACTTTGTTGAAACACTGCTCCCAAATCTCCAAACCAACCTTTGCCATACAATTAATATTTGAATAGAATAATAATCTCAGTGAATTTCATAGATTTGATCCACATTTCCTTCATCAGTTCTTCTACAATGCATTTCCATATCCCAAATTTGGATAGAAAGTGATTGGTTAATCAGAGAATACTATTGCACACACAAATTGACAACGTTATTGTGATTGCGAACTAGAAAACCATGTAGGAGCTGATTTGGAACTTAACAAACATAATAAAAGCTGCCTTGGAGAAAAAACGTTTCCAAGTAACCTCCACACAGTAATCAGACAGTATTGTCTCTGAACAAGTCTGTCAATTTCACCTCAGGTGCCCATAGAAATTGACCACCACTGCTATTGATACTGTATTAGACAATGTAACATATACAGCCTTTAAAAATGTTTGCCTTAATAAAAATAAACAGCTATTAAAAAGACCTTGTGGAAACAACATATTCTTAATGCCAAGGAGCTTCACTGGCAACTCATTCCCATCCCCTCTATCTTTCTCCTGTCCTCTCTCCTCAATCCACTTTCCAATCTCCACCCCCCCTGTCCCATCACCTTCCCACCTTCTCACCTCTTGGCCGCCCTCTCTATCCCACTTGGGAGTATTGTGTGTAGTTTTGGTCTCCTAATTTGAGGAAGGACGTCGTTGCTATTGAGGCAGTGCAGTGTAGGTTCATGAGGTTAATCCCTGGGATGGAGGGACTGTCATATGAGGAAAGATTGGAAAGACTGGGCTTGTATTCACTGGAGTTTAGAAGGATGAGAGGGGATCTTATAGAAACATATAAAATTTTAAAAGGACTGGACAAGCTAGATGCAGGAAAAATGTTCCCAATGTTGGGGGAGTCCAGAACCAGGGGCTACAGTCTTAGAATAAAGGGCAGGCCATTTAAAACTGAGGTGAGAAGGAACATTTTCACCCAGAGAGTTGTGAATTTGTGGAATTCTCTGCCACAGAGGGCAGTGGAAGCCAAATCACTGGATGGATTTAAGAGAGAATTAGACAGAGCTCTAGGGGCTAGTGGAATCAAGGGATCCGGGGAGAAGGCAGGCACGGGTTATTAATTGTGGACGATCAGCCATGATCAATGAATAGTGGTGCTGACTCGAAGACCCAAATGGCCTCCTCCTGCACCTATTTTCTGTTTCTCCTCCTTCTTCATCCTTTCCCAACCTACTCCTCTGCCAGTCCATTCTGCTCTCCTTCCACCATCCCGTCTACCCCATCCCCCTCCTCTCTTCCACCTCTTCTCTCTCCCCTCACCTCCCTTCCCCCACCCCACTCAACCTCTGCTCACCTCCCTCTCTTACCTTCCTAATCACCTTCCCCTCTCCCTCGTCCCATCTCCTGTCTTCCCATTTTCATTCTCCCTCCCTCTCCCCTCTCCGTTCCCTCTCCCCGTACTTTTCAATACTTTCCCTCTCCACTCATCTCCTCTCCCCTCTCATCCTCATGCACTCTCGCCCCGTCCCCTCTCCCCCATTTCTTCCCTCTTTCTTCCACTGTCCCCCCCCTCAAATGTCCCTGTCCCATATTCTCCAATGAATGACTCTTCGTCCTCACCTCTCTCCCCTTCCCACCCAACCACTCCCCTTCCCACCCAACCACTCCCCTTCCCACCCAACCCCTCCCCTCTCCCCTTCCCACCCAACCCCTCCCCTTCCCACCCAACCCCTCCCCCCTTCCAACCACCCCCTCCTCCCACCCAACCACCCCCTCCAACCACCAAACCCCTCCCCTCCTCCCACCCAACCACTCCCCTTCCCACCCAACCACTCCCCTTCCCACCCAACCCCTCCCCCCTTCCAACCACCCCCTCCTCCCACCCAACCACCCCCTCCAACCACCAAACCCCTCCCCTCCTCCCACCCAACCCCTCTCCTCCTCCCTTCCAATCCCTCCCCTCCTCCTTTCCCACCCATCCCCTTCCCTCCTCCTCTCACATTCCCACATTCCCTCCCCTCCCCACCCATCCCACCTCTCCCCTGCCCTTGCCCCCCACTTTTCTCTCACCACCATGCCCCCACCTCCCTTAACCCCCCTGTTTCTCCCCTCCTCACCTCCCATTCCCGCTACCCCCCCCCCCCGTCTTCCCTCCTACCCCCCCTCGCCCTCATCCCGTCCCTCTCTCCCCCACCTGTCCCTCCTACCCCCATCCTTCTCCCCACCCCCACATTCCCACAACCCCCCCAACTCCTATCTCTCCACTCCCCCACCCTACACTCCTCCACCCCCTCTTCCCTCTCTCCTCCCCTTCCTCTCCCCTCTGAACTCCCCCTTCTCTTCCCCCTCTCCCCTCCTCTACCCCCTCCTCTTCCCTCTTTCCTTCCCCTCCTCTCTCTCTCCCCCTCCTCTCTCTCTCCTCTCTCTCTCTCCCTCCCCCTCCTCCTCTCTCCTCCACCTCTCCCCTTCCCCTCCTCCCCCCCCTCTATCTCTCTCCCCCTCTCCCCTCCCTCCTCCCCCTCTCCCCTCCCTCCTCCCCCTTCCCCCTCTCCCCTCCCTCCCTCGTCCACTTCTCTCCCCTCCCTCCCTCCTTCTCCTCCTCTCTCTTCCTCCTCTCTCCCCTCTCCCCTCCTTCCCCTCCTCTCTCCCCCTCATCTCTCTCTCCCCCACCCTACACTCCCCATCCCCTCTTCCCTCTCCCCATTCCCTCTCTCTCCCCCACACCTTCCCCTCTCCCATCTCCCCCCCCCCTCCTCCTTCTCCTCTCCCTCCCCCCTCTCCCCTCTCAACTCCCCCTTCCCTACCCCCTCTCCCCTGCCTCCCTCGTCCTCCTCCCTCCCCTGCCTCCCTCCTTCCCCTTATCTCTCTCCCCCTCTCCCCTCCCTCCCCTCCCTCCCCTCCCTCCCCTCCCTCCCTCCCCTCCCTCCCCTCCCCTCCCTCCTACCTGAGGCCTTGAAGCGCCTCCAACATCGGCAAACCCCAAAGAGAAATGGCACGGCGGTGGGAGGAGGAGGAGGAGGAGGAGGAGGAGGGGGAGGGGGAGGGAGCCAAACCACTGCCGCCCCCGCCGTCCCTTCACCCCCACAAGTGGCGGCCGTTGCCGTGAGGACGCGAGGCCGCAGCTGCGCCGCCGGCCGCGGTGAGAGGCGGACATTTCATGGCGGTCACCGTGTGTCGCCCGCACTCGGCGTCGGCCCCCGGCCCCCGGCCCCCGGCAACGGGCCGCAGCCTCACTCACCCCCAGGGACCTGCTGGTGTTCAGATGGTCGAGCCCAGTGCTCTCTCTCTCTCTCTCTCTCTCTCTCTCTCTCCCTCTCTCTCCCCCCCCCCCCCCTCCTCTCCCCCCCCCCCCCCTCCTCTCCCCCCCTCCCCTCTCCCCCCCTCCCTCCCCCCTCTCTCTCCCCCCCCCCCTCTCTCCCCTCTCCCCCCCTTCCCCTCTCCCCCCCTCTCCCTCTCCCCCTCCTCTCTCCCCCCCTCCTCTCTCCCCCCCTCCTCTCTCCCCCCCTCCTCTCTCCCCCCCTCCCTCTCTCCCCCCCTCCCTCTCTCCCCCCCTCCCTCTCTCCCCCCCCTCCCTCTCTCCCCCCCTCCCTCTCTCCCCCCCCTCCCTCTCTCCCCCCCTCCCTCTCTCCCCCCCCTCCTCTTCTCCCCCCTCATCCCCCTCCTCTTCTCCCCCCTCCTCTCTCCCTTTCCTCCCCCTCTCTCCCCCTCCCCTCTCCCCCCCTCCTCTCTTCTCTCTCCCCCCCTCTTCTCTCCCCCTCCTCTCTCTTTCCGCCTCCTCTCCCTCCCTCTCTCTTCCCATTCCCTCTCTCTTCCCCTCTATCTCCTTCCCCCCCTCTATCTCTCACCCGCTCCTCTTCTCTCCCCCTCCTCTCTCTCCCCCTCCTCTTCTCTCCCCCTCTCCCCTCGTCTTCTCTCCCCCTCTCTCCCTCCCTTCCCCCCTCCCACCCTCCCTCTCCCTTCCCCTCCTCTCCCTTTCCCCTCCTCTCTCCCTTTCCCCCTCCTCTTCTCTCCCCCTCCTCTCTCTCCCCCTCCTCTTCTCTCCCTCCCTCTCCCCCCCTCCCTCTCCCCCCCCCCCTCCCTGTATTCCTCCTTGTCACCTTCCCCATAGCCAACAATGAACCATTCTACATTTCCTTGATGAACATCTGCTTGGATCTGTCATTTTCACACCCTTCCATATCCCTAGTCTCCCTCTCCCCAGACTCTCAGTCTAAAGAAATGACACACATTCCTTTGCTCCAGAGATGCTGCCTGACCCGCTGAGTTATTCCAGCACTTTGTGTCTATCTTCAGTATAAACCAGCTTTTGCAGTTCCTTCCGGCACAGTTGGTCAGTTGAAGGTAGGCACTAAATGTTAGAGTAACCCAGCAGGTCAGTCAGCATGTCTGGAAATCATGGATAGATGATGTTTCAGGTCGGAACCCTTCTTCAGACCCCGAAGAAGGGTCCCGACCCAAAATGCCATCTATTCCTTTTCTCCAGAGATACTGCCTGACCCACTGAGTGACTCCATCACTTTGTATATATCTAGCATCTTTGTACACAGTTGGTCAGTTGAAGATGGTCAAAGGGCAGCTCTGAGTGTTGTTGGTCATTAGGATGCCCGGAATGAACCCGGAGACACAAGAGGCTAGACTCTGCAACAAAACTCCAAGTGCTGGAAGAACTCAGCTGCTCAGGCAGCATCTAGGGAGGGAATGAACAGACGACATTTGGGTTGGGACCCTTCAGATTGATTAGAGATGGGGAAGATGGGAAAGGAGTTTAGTTTAGTTTATTGTCACTTGTGCCGAGGTACAATGAAAATATTTTTTATTGCGTGCGAAAGATTTTTTATTTACAGCTAAAAGACTGTACATGATTGCAATCCAGCCGTCCACAGTGTACAGATACAGGATAAAGGGAATAATGTTTAGTTCACGATAAAGTCCAATTAAAGATATCCCAAGGGTCTCCAATGAGGCAGATGGCAGCTCAGGACTGATCTTGAGTTGGTGATAAGATGGTTGAGGTGGGGATGTGGCAAAGCCTGGCCAATGATAATCTGCAGGAAGAATTCAGCATGGTCAAGCAATATCTTGGAGGCAAAGCCCTCAGAAAATGCAGCGATCGTACCTGTAGGCAACAAAGATTTAGACAACATGTTCTGATAAATGATAGTTAACATTTGCTCTCCATGCAATGACCATTTACAACATGAGTCAAATCATCAACCTCACACTTCATGAATGACATTACATCCAGCCTGTGTTATTCACTTAGTTGCTTTCCATTGATTTACAAATTCACAAGGTCATCCCCGGTATTACTGGGACTGCCTTTAAGCACCAAGCTTCTCCCAGAGCACACTCCCATGTGCCATGAAATGGGGTTGTATTTTATGTCTTGTACTGGCAATATGCAGCTGTCCCCAAGTTAATGACTGTTCAGATAATGAATCTTTGCCATGGTGAAGTTTTACTTAGTTTAATTTATCTCTTATTGAAGGTTTAGTTGGCTACAGTGACAGAACACATTTATAGACTGTCTTTCCAACGCAGGTCCATTAAAAAAAAACAATAACATTTAACAGCCTTTCTGATCAGATTAATGGGAAGGATTCTGTTAAACACATGTTTTTTTTAATTAAGACAAAAAAAATTTAGGCCCATAACCCCCACAGGTAATGAGGTCTTAATATTCTATCACCATCAATATCGTGGGGCACTCATCAACCATGGCCTACGAATATTAAGATGACGGGCAGGTCGGTTTAGGTATTTTATGATGAACTACTTGTCTCCTGATACCCAAAGCATTTCCACTTCCTACTCGTATGCATCTTTAAATATATTTCAGTTTCTCGGATGTGTGCACTTCTATCAAAACTAATCTTCCAGGACAAAGGAAACTCCTGGGCCAGCGCCCATCCACTGCCAGCTTCAATGTACATTCTTTAACAAAATGCTGCACGTAATCTTGCTAAGGATTCATTTTCAACATGGTAGGAAGTAGATGCATATGAGTAGGAATGGTATTTCTGTCTAAAAATGTGGATCTAACCTCTAGATGGATAAGACCACCGGGTGACGCCTGCAATGGCCAACAGTCTGTCTCTTCCCTTCCTTTGATGTTTTTTTAGTATGTGTAAAATGTATGTTTTAGTGTTCTTTAGCTTGTTTTATGTGTGTGTGTGGGGGGGGGTTGGGGGAAACTGGTTTTAATCTCTTACCTCACTGGAGATGCGATTTTTTTTCCGTATTGCATCTCCGTCTGCACTGCGGCCTAACATCGAGGAGCTGGCGGCTTCTGCTGGAGTTCGACTTTGGGAGCTCCAACCACGGGAGCTTGCGGACTTAACATCGTGGAACTGGTGATCACTGTCGGGGATCGAACTTGGAGCTCCAACCGCGGGAGCCTGCAAGTCCCTGGTTTGAGACCGACCTCGGGAGCTCCACGCCGCAGGAGCTTCGACCGCCCCGACGCGGGACCTTTGATCTCCAGCTGCAGGAGCTTCGATTGCCCCGATTGCAGATGGTTCGATTGCCCAGACCGTGGGAGAATAAAGAGGAAGTAGATTACACTTTATAGCCTTCCATCACAGTGAGGAATGTGGGAAATCCACTGCGGTGGATGTTTATGTTAACTTTTATGTAGTTGTGTGTCTTGTTGCTTTTTTTAGTATGGCTGTACGGTATTTCAAGTGTCACTGTACCTTAATTGGTAGACGTGACAATAAACTGACCTTTGAGACCAGGGGCATAAGTCTACCAACACTTGTAAGTTACGTACTTCGGTTTTCTCCCACACTCCAAAGGCGTACAGGTTTTGTAGGTTAATGCGGTTTAAATGTAAATTGTCTGTCGTGCATGTAGGGGAGTGTTAATGTGTGGGGATCGCTGGTCAGCACAGACTCGGTTGGCCAGAGGACCTGTTTCCACGCTGTATCTCTTAAACTAAACTAGTGTATCACAAAATGCTGGAGTAACTCAGCAGGTCAGGCCGCATCTAGGAGAGGGAATGGGTGACGTTTCGGGTCGAGACCCTTCTCCAGACTGAAACTAAACTACTGCTACAGAGTATACTGAATTGGAAATATAACGTCGTTTCTTCATCAAGACCTGGCCAGTCCAGGAGCTCCTTGCTTGCACAATTATGAGAGTAAGTTTGCAGACTCTGGCTGTTCATGAAAATGGCACGTCACCACATTCATGAGGACAGGTGGGGATGGTCAACTAATGGTTGCCTCCGCAATGTTGCCCACATTCCATGAGTGACAATTAGATGTAAAATTGTACATTACAGAATTGTACATTGCAAATGCATAATTGTCCCATCTATTTGTCAATTTATCATCTGTGATGTAATGCTTGAGTTTAATTTTATTGTCACGTGTACCGAGGTACAGTGAACAGCTTTTGTTGCGTGCTAACCAGTCAATGGAAAAACAATACACTATCACAATCAAGCCATTCAGTGTACAGATAAATGATGAAGGGAATAACGTAAATAACGTTTAATGCAAGATAAACTCCAGTAAATTCTGAACAAAGATAATCCAAGGGTCTCCAATGAGGTAGATAGAAGCTCAGGACGGCTCTCTAGTACATCTGTATGTCTATACGATTTGTACGTTCTCCCCATGACCTGCGTGGGTTTTCTCCGAGATCTTCGGTTTCCTCCCACACTCCAACGACGTACAGGTATGTAGGTTAATTAACTGGGTAAAATGTAAAAATTGTCCCTAGTGTGTGTAGCATAGTGTTAATGTGCGGGGATCGCTGGGCAGCACCAACTTGGTGGGCCGAAGGGCCTGTTTCCACGCTGTATCTCTAAATCTAAAATCTAGTTGCAGACCTCCCAACCTTTGATTTTACAAATTCATAATTTTTTTATTTCCAAAATTCAGAATTTTAATTCAAAATATGAGGTAATGCAACTTTTCAGCAAAAAAAAAGTATGCACGCCAAAAGCGCATACGCGTTGCGCTCCATTCATGTGTGAAAAATGACTATTATGTCCAACAGTCTGCAGTTCTTGGACTACATGTACAATGTCAGGCCTATCATGAGTATATTCTGCTATTTATAGAAAGGTTATTGAACAGAGATACTGTTTTGTTTTTTCAATTTTGCTTTTTCCTTACACATCCCAATTCTCTTCAGATTGAATAAAAGAACAATGGTCATAAAATGTATGACTATGTTATGAAGAGAGAGTTTAATTTAAAACTGCACATACCTAATTTCATTGAAGACATATTTGCTCCAGTGGTCTTCAACAGCAAATCACATGGTTCATGTCCCCCCCACTACTACCCCCCCACCACCACTTTCCCTCCACCTCCGCTCCCTTAAAGGATTTGACGGCCTAATCTTGCTCCTATTTTCTTGTGTTCCCCCGCAAAAAAAACAGCACGACAGGTACAGATTAATATTTTAAAGTTAACTTTTATTATTTTTTAAAACAACTAGGTTGAATGTCATTGTCCTTGCATAAGAAATAAACGTTTTTCTTTTAAAGGGAGCACAATTTCTGTAAGATTATGAATCTGCCCTGATAAGATTGATGGTGAAAATGACCAGTCAAAAATTAAAATACTCAGGTGATCAGACATTAGAGAACATGTTCACAGAAGTTCCCAGGACAGTACGTCAGACATCTTATTTCCACTGAGTAAAAACAGCAAAGTTCACATTTATAGAAACGACAGGACAAAAAAAGAAAGTAAATCGGGAAAAAACTTTAGAAAAATATGTAAGAACCAGAGAATCTCCTATTATCACAGTGGATATTTCTTCCATCACTCTTCCCTCTGAAGTGTGCAATTTATGTTTATGTGGACAATCTTTCCAATGCTAATCCTACGTCATCTAAAATTCACTAGTTCCCAACAACCTGCGTTTTTCTTTGACTGTACGGGAGCACTGGTGATTTATCACCATTGTCAGCTGTACCTGGTACCGCTACCACCCCCTACCAGATCCACCACTGCACCTGCCCCCGACTTTCAAAAGCTCAAACACAATCTCATTTCAAAAACTCTTCTGCAATAAGAGTCGAATGGCTTATCACAGAATGCAAATATAATTTTATAACATCCCCTGTATGTCTTGCTCAATTCCACACCAGGCATCGGAATATTTAAGCAAAAAATATATATTCTCACTTGTGCTATAGTGACTGCAGGCAATCCAAATATATTTGGGAACTGTGTATTGTCATGTTTTGGCAACTACTTGCATTCAGAATGACTGTACCCACAGAAAAACACAAGCAGACAGTGGGGGAAAAAGTGTTTTTAAGAGCTTTGTGTAGATATCTTTACCAATGAAATGTTTCAGTAGTATCGCAGTTAATTGCTATTGCTTATTTTGCAATGAGGTTTATATTGTAATTAATGCAAAATATCAGCAATTTCCTTCTCTCTTCAAGGCCCTGGCTCAACCTGAAATGAAGAGCAACCTACTAATTCTTTAAAAATCCAGTTTAAACGTATATGGTGGGTGATTCACCAATGAACATCATAGATGAGCCTAATCTGGATTTCCAGGGATTACTAATGAATAGGTCAACAATAGTACACAGGGCTATCCAGCTGGTTTCACCATTTCCCCAAATGTGAGATGGTATCAGCTCCAAATGGCATCTTAGTTCAACTTAGATCTTGCTCTTTCTGATCTGCACAGCCGAGAGCCACTAAATCATCACCGGGGCATTTTGCTGCAGAGGATTTATCTAATCAGATGTGTAGATAATTGAATGAATTATACATAAAAATGCATTGTATGCATCATATATACAAACTTACACACAACGCTTTTAAGAATAACATAAAAGTGCAAATAAATGTAAAACAGAAATAAGATACGGGTTAATAAATGGAAACATGGAAAATCCAGAAATCGCACAGATGTGCACACAGATCCTTAAATTGAATTGGGGAGCATCCAGTCATCTCTATATTGTTTACATAGTAACAATCTCACACCACCTCCTTGCATCTAGACAAAAAAAAAAACATTATCACAAATACTGTGGATACAAACAAACTAGAATTTGCATAGCAAGTTTCATGGGTCAGGCTTCAAATTCTGGATAAATTCAGATTTTCATATGTTAGTAGTGTGGAATATGGAGAGTGTAGACTGTAATCCAGCACCATTCAGAACATAATGATGTGGCTCAGGCCAGTGACCCAACCTAGTATGCAATTCCTTAGTAGCTACCTTACTCAGCAGAAATCAGTCCATTAATATTTTTCCATAGGCAAGGAAGAACCCAGCGGAATAAACACAAGACCTCTGAAGAACTGCAAGGTTTCTATAAAATTATGAATATTCTACATGAAGATTTACTCACAACATACCAAAGTTCTCATTCACAAAGGTCCGGTAATTGTGTTCAGAAGTGAAAATGATGCTTTACAGAATACTGTATTGTTATTCATTAATAAATGTTATTTAAGTGCCTTATATAAAACTAAAATGTATTTTTTCCTTGGCCAATTCATTGTTATTTATTTTCCCCACGGTACAATGCTCAGAATATATATAGATATAAGTAAACAGTGTATAACTTTGACTTATTACAGTGCCAAATAAACACTCTCAACCTTAAGATCTTCTTCCACCTCCAATGGTATTAACAAGTGGTAAATGCAGCATTTTGTTAAAACTTTTGCAAGTGCAAGACTGTACAAATATTTAGGTTACATTCAGGTCACAGCATCAATTAGCTGGTGTTCTTTTAAAAAACTAATAAACTAAATCTAGTTAAAACATAGTATCATTCCTAAAGGGATTTCATTGCAAATTGTACATGGAAGTGTTTGTCCAATTTTTAAAATAATATCCTGAATAGTAAGATTTTTAAGTGACAATATTTGCTAAGATCAACCTCTACCAGAATGCTGCAGGCTGCACAACCTTCATACAAATGAAGATGGGGAAACAGAATGTTTAAATTAACAAGTTATCGTTTCATACAAAATTCGCACCACTTTTCTGGAAAGGGCTCTCACAGTGGTCATCTGCTGAGATGCTGAAATCGCCTAAATTTGAATCCCAACTGTGATAAATCCCAAATCTGTGATAAGAAAGAAATTCTAATTTAAGAAAATTGACCAAAAATGTAAATAATTTGAGCTGAAGTGTTAATTATGCAATGCAATTTTTAGATTTCTGAGTATATAATGGCCAATACCAATCAGGATGTAGGCACTTCCTACTGAAGTACAGAAATTTGTAAATAATTTTCACATTATCATCATCTCAGAATTGCTGCTGACTGTACACTTACCAACTACTTGAATGTTGCAAGTAAAGGTTGTTTGTGGATAACTTAATCCAACAACAGGAACATTAATTCAAGTTGCCAATCAATGAAGCAAAGATCAAAAAATTTAAATATTGCTTTCCCTTACAAAACAATTTCACAATTTTGCATATTTTTGAAGGGGATAGTGCACCGTCATATAACCATGTAGCTGATATGCTGCACTATTAAAAATAACTTTCGGCAGACTACTTGGTCGGATTTATGGAGGTTACTGTGGATGAAAATAAGTATTCTTACTTATTTTATTTTTGTAATATTAAAAATTTACAAAATGCGTTGACAGGAGTTAATGAAATAATCTTGCAAATGTTGCTAAGGCGATTCAGCACACAAAGGGCTACATTTCTGAGACGTATCAGCACTCCTTTGGAAAAAGGTCACTGTTGTCTCTGGTCTGCCTCATTATCTTTGGAGATTAAGGTTGCACCCTGAAATAGTTTTCCACAGTTTTGAGCCCTAATTTTGCTATTACTAATAAAGCCACAGCAGCATTTATTTTCCAAGTTGTGTATTTTTACAATTACCTTCAAATTCCAACCTCTGGCATTTAATTTTATTAATAAATAATGGTATAACATAGATTAGCTCTTTGTTTTCCATTATCAAGTGAAGCTAATAAACCAAAACAAAACACGGTAACATATGTTAAACACCTTTTAGTAATAAAAAAAACACAATTTTCAAAACATTAATCGTATCCTTCAAGATGAATTGTACTTTTTATATTGTAAAGAACTAAAGACAAGTTGTCATCTACAAGTGTAATGAAAATAATTTACAAGACAATATTACAACAAAAACAGCTTTTCATTCAAAATATATTTCATATTAGAAGCTTCAAGTATGATAACAAAAACGTGACACTGAAGAAAAAAATTAATATGAAGCAATACATAATGGATGTGTTCCAGTTTAAACTGTCCATTTTGAAGAGAATTGGAGCAGAAGGGCCCACACTGAAGACTAGTCAATGACCCTGAAAAACACCGACAAAGAATATATTGCTCTAAAGGCAATTTGGCTCAACTCAAGTATAATAAATTAAATATATTTTTTTGTAAATGAAACAAATGATATTCAAAATTTTCCTATTCTGGAATGCTTCATTAAATGAAATCTGTTGCAGCTAAACATGCCACAAGTTTTTACATACCCTGCTATATGACCATAATGCATTAAATTTAGTACAATAATAAATTTGCAAATGTCAATTAAAAAAAGGATCCCATAACTCTTATTGCACAGATTTCTTTGTTTTAAGTCTCCAAACATGCATCAGTATCTATTTATTGCACAATATAGGGCTTCAAACCTTCTCACAAGGTATCTCCTCACAAAAAAACAAATAAAGAGATGGGTTATTGTTAAAATAATATTACTTCCTAAGTGCTGCATTAATACTGTTTATAAACCAAATAGGGTCAGTTGCAGGGACTTAACCAGCTATCAGCATGTGCCCAGATGTACACCAGTAGAAATGCAGTGAAGGAAGTAGTCTTCAGTGCCTATCGGCAAGTTCCTGTTAAAGTTTGAAGATTGACTGATCAAAGTGCTTTTGGACTCAGCAGTACTTTTTTTCCTCTACTAAATCAAGATTCTGAACCATCAACATGTATCATCTGTAAAAACAAAAATAGATCCAAATAAGAATACAGTGCTGAAACAGTGCTGGTATGCAATATTCTCAGTTCTATTAAAAAATGTCATGGAGGATGCAATGGTTGGAAAAGTCTCATGAACCTATAATGAACAAAAGAATAGGAGTTCTATTAGCTGAGTTATTAGAAACAGGTCAAGGTAGAACGTCAAGATACATTAAAGATGTGTGACCATTTGTGACCAACTTCAAAATGCTTTCGCCTTTATAATATACAAACTAATATAATATATATTGTAATATATAATATATAATATACAAACTAATATACAAACAACTTTAATCACAATTTTTGCCCGTTTAAGTCAAGTGTGTTTTATTATATGTCCCAGATAGAACAATGAAATTCTTACCTGCAGCAGCACAACAGAAAATGTAAACTGAGTACTGTAAATTATATAATAAACAAGAAAAAATAAACACACACGTGTGTATGTGTATATATACACACACAAATACGTGCACATAAAAACAAACAATAATAGTGCAAAAAGACAAAACCAATGCCCCCAAATCTATGTAGTTCAGAGCTTATTGGAGGTTGTAGATGACATTTTGCACTAAATTGTTTTTCATTATATAGCACTGAAAATAATTTTACATGAATCAAATTGTTACAGGACAGTTATAAAAGCAGATTGCATTTTATTTAAAATAATTTAACTTTAAATTAACAGATGCTTTGAACAGTTCCTAAGAAATGGGAGAACTTGTCGCTTTACACCATAAGTATTGAGCTCAGCGATGGATAACAATGTTCGTAATGATTGCAAATTCACTGGTCCACTGCAACTTGTATATTCGTCTAAAACATGTTTGTTTGATTAGAGGGAAGAAATTGGCTCTTAGTGACTGATTGTATTTATATATTTCGTGTCATCACACAACTGTTTGCCAATAGCGAGCAAGTTTTAGTGCCACGTCATTGGCCTCTGCAAGATCCTTTACAGTGCATGTGTCATGCAGCATGTCACAGCTCAGCAGCTCAGGCCATAGCAGGAGCGTTCTCGTCGCGGTCCCTGTCAGATTCTCCAAGTATCTACAAATCCTGCTACCACAACACACACTGTATCCATCGCTACCAACTAATATTCCCTGATTCAGAGGCAATGTTTCCTCAAGAACAAGACAGAAGGTCCTTTTCAGGACCTGCAATCACAGTTGTCTTTCAATGTTGAAGGAATTTCAGCAGCTAAACAGGAGCTTCTAGGTGACATCTGTGTCAGTGACTGATTGTAAAAAATTATTGTAAATTTCTAACTGAGAAATCCACTGTTATTGGAGGCATAACTGCTGTCTGAATGATATTTACTGGTACCAGAGGCACACACATAATTCATATGAAAGGGTTTCACTGAATGTACCAAATTGATAGTCAAGATTTCCACTGGTAGATTTTAAATTGGGTTCCTTTTTTCAGACTTAATACTCAGTGATTGATCTCAGCAAACCAATAGAGCTAGCAATTACATCCGGATAAAGGATTGCCCCAATATAAAATTAAAACCTATCCCGATTTGAACAGACAAACAAGATTCAGAACTCAAACATGAGATGACTGACACTATAGATATTCCATATTTGCATTTGACACTACTACAGGAGGCAAAGCCAATAATAAACAATTCAACCAAATGCATATTGATTCAAATTTGGATTAAGTGGTGATTGATCCAAATCAATGTGGTTAACTCGCTACACTTTGCACCAACAACCTGTGCAAAGTTATTAACACTGGAACGCTTTCTATTTCCCTTGTTCAATTTCCTTTAGGTATATTGTGTGTTCCATCCCATCTTTGAAGTCTAGTTTTCTATAATCCTCCCAACTCCAGTCTATGCGTCATCTTCCTTTAGATTCTCAAAAAAGTAGCTCCTCATCCATTGTGATTAAACCTGCTGTATGTGCCCGCTGAATTCCCTCTAAACATTCCCCTTCTGAAACGTTTTATATATCATTTTATCACTCTCAATATTCATCTCATGTCCCCATTTCAGTTATTGATACGTTTGTCTTCAACCTATTCCACTGTACTACAAACATCCAAACTCACATTTTCCTGTGTTCAACCCAGAAACATGATTAATCTAAACAATTTACACTGCTCTGAATGCCTCATTTGATTTGCCATTTGACATCACACATTGCATGATTGTTAATCACCCTTTCCATTGGCAACTTGACAACTTGTTGCAAATTGGTTACTTCTCTTGGGATGGCTGCCATACTTACTTCCATCCCATGAAACAAAGATCATTTATGATTTTTTTAAGCCATTATCAACAAATCTGGCACCCCATCACACTCCACTTTATCATGTGCAAGGACCTGAAATTTCCTGCTCACAAGGGTGAAGAGCGTTGCTCGAGTTGCTTCCGCAGCTTAAAATTTTCTTTCACTGCTCAAAAAAAACTGTTCTCCGTAGGTTACTTTTTAAATCGCAACTACATTGCCCATTTTCTTGTGGTATTCCTTCCTTATCTGCTTAGACCTTCAGTCTCTCATTTTATCCATTAAATTTGCCATAACCTTACAAAAAGAAATTCTCTGCAAGCTCTCTTTCTTCTTCAAAGTTCCGGAAAATTTAAGGGTACGAACCTGTTCATCTTTCCGAAAGCACACTTTCAATCTCTCAAAACAGGATTTCATCCTGCCACAACACTGAAATGATCCTTGTCATCGTGCAAATTATATCCCATGATACTAATCATAATCATACTTTTTTAGCTAATAATATTTTGCAGCATGTGAGGAATTTGATTTGCCATACAGTCATACCAATAAAAAGCAACAAAACACACAAAATGCATTTTAACATAAACATCTACCACAGTGACTCCTGCACAGTTCTCACTGTGATGGAAGGTGAAAAAAAAAGTTCAATATTCTTCCCTTCTTTGTTCTCCCGCAGTTGGGGGCCTCGAGCCTTGGCTCCCGTAGCCGGCAGTCGGACCCTCCATGTCGGGGCGATCAAGCTCCTGCATCGGGAAGACTCAGCTCCCCACGCCAGGTGATCGGACCCCGTGTTGGAGCTGGTGAAACCTTCTGCAACTTTGGTTCTTCCCGGCATCGGTCCTTACCCTAGACTGCGAGCTCCTCGATGGTGAAATCCGCAGGCCGCGCGGTTGGAGCGTCGATCCCAGGCAAGGGATCGCAGGCTCCGATGGCAAGTCCACGGCCCCGCGGTGGGGCTCAAAGTCAGTCTTGAGCAAGGTCTCCAGCTCCATGATGTTAGGCCACAGAGCGACCGGAGATACGATCCGGAAAACAATCGTATCTCAGACAAGGTAAAGAGATTGATAAAAAAGTTTCCCCCGATCCCTCCCCCACCCACCATATAAAACAAACCAGAGAACATTAACACATACTTTTAAAACACAATAAAAATAACAAAAAGGACTAAAAAACAGAGACCGCTGGTGAGGCTGCCATCGCTGATGGCGCTACCCGGTGGAAATCTAAACTCAATTGAACCTATGGCTCTAATCTTGGAGTATCTTTGGCAAAGGCGTCTCTAACTGACGAGTCTTGAAAATTGGTTCCAAATTTACAATACTCTGGAAAATATGCATTTTAATTTCACAACCAAATATGAACATTAAGCTCTATTGCTCTAGGTACCACACCAAATAATTTTCTACATTTACCCTCTCAAATTCATTTATAAATTTAAAAATCTCAAAATAACTAACCTAAAGAAGATATAAACCAATATATCATCCCCAATTCAATACACCAATACAAATCCTACATCATTATTTAACCCTTTATTTTCTGGTTGTAGTGATTAGATACCATCATCTGTCTATGGACAATGTATATTCAACATGAAGATAGACACAAAAAGTTGGAGCAACACAGCAGGGCAGGCAGCATCTCTGGAGAGAAGGAATGGGTGACGTTTCTGGTCAAGACCATTTTTTGTGTCTATCTTTGGTTTAAACCAGCATCTGCAGTTCCTTCTTACACATTTTGTCTGATCCACTGCGAAATCTCCTCAAGGTATGTCTGCTTTGAAAAGGTTCTCCTCTCTCCGACGAGAGTTCTGCAACATCCTCGCTCGCTGCTCCCCTCTGTGATTCCTCCTGCTCTCCGACTCTACGACCACGTTTTAACCCAGACTCGCTACCACAGCCACGTGTGTTTTCTCGGTGCTTGCCTGCGCCTCCATCTTCTACCTCGTGGATTCCAGCTCCAGTTCCAGACATCCCAGTTAGGACCCAACCCGGATTACAGGTACCGATCGACAGTCGATCTACCGCTTTTCGCAACAGCGCTCCTTCCGTGCCTTGCCACACCGGCTGCAATGCACCGCTACCAGCAGGCCCTCGCTCTGGCTCTCCCGCAGCTCCGGGCCTCACTCACCCACATCTGCAATGGACCTCAACTTTACTTCATTCGACATCAGTCCGAAACGTCACCCATTCCTTCTCTTCAGAGATGCTGCCTGTCCCGCTGAGCTACTCCAATATTTTGCGTATATCTTCAGTTTAAACCAGCATCTGGAGTTACTTGTTACATATATTCAACATGCTTCAGTGTCAAAAACTGAAAAAGTTGCTTGTGATGAATAAATGGAAGCTTTCTAACTCCGCAATACAATTCAGTTTTTGATCGAATTGGTCCCAAGTATAGAATTCAGCCTGATGAGTGGAACATCACCATCATCATAATTATACTTTATGAGCCAAGTATGTTTTGCATCATATGAGGAATTTCATTTGCCATAGTCATACAAATAAAAAGCAACAGAACACACAAAATACACTTTAACATGAACATCCACCACAGTGACTCCTCCGCATTCCTCACTGTGATTGATGGTGAAAGAAAAATACCAATCTCTCCCTACTTTGTCCTCCAGCGGTCGGGGACCTCTAACCTTCCGTTGATGGGACAATCTTATTCCCGTAGCCAGCGGTGCACCTTCCTCATCGGGGTGATCAAGCGCCTACATCGGGGGGGGGAATCTCAGCTCCCCCGCGCCGGGCGATCGGACCGCGGGTCGGGGCTAGTCGAACGTCGTGCGGCTATTAGAGCTGCCCGACATTGGTTTCAACACGAGACTGCGATGTTAAAGTCCGCAGGCCGCGGTTGGAGCATCGATCCCAGGCAAGGAATCGTACGCTCTGATGGTAAGCCCCCGTGGTGAGGCTCAAAGTCAGTCCCGAGCAAGGCCACCAGCTCCATGATGTTAGGCCGCAGAGCGACCGAAAATACAATCCGGAAAACAATCGCATCTCCGGCAAGGTAAAAGCTTGAAAAAAAGTTTCACCCCCCCCCCCACCCCCCACATAAAACAAACCAGAGAACATTAACACATACTTTTAAAACTCACTAAAGCTAAAAAAGACGAAATAGACAGACTGCAGGCAAGGCTGCCATTGAAGCGCCACCCAGTGGAAAATGAACCATTGTTCACCTTGTTTTACCTTTGTGCCACCAAACTAATTGAAAAATGTGCTTCATATTTAACATCTCAGCTGCTTTTAATTCAAAAACACACCACACAACTAAATGCGTCTTATTTTATATCTAATACACTGATACCGTACTTAATGCTATGTTGCTAAGTAATGATTTTCTTATTGCACTCTTGCCCTGAAGTCCAAATATTAACAGGTATACATTGCTGTATTTAAATAAAAGACATCCACTCGGGCAAAGAGGAAGAAAGATTCTATGGGGAGTAAGCCAACCGTGGCTGACAAGGGAAGTTAGGGATGGAATAAAACTAAACGAAATAGGCAGGAAATGGTGTTGGGTAGACTGATGGGACTGAAGGCCGATAAATCCCCAGGGACTGATAGTCTGCAACCCAGGGTACTTAAGGAAGTGGCTCTAGAAATTGTGGACACATTGGTGATCATTTTCCAATGTTTTATAGATTCAGGATCAGTTCCTGTGGATGGAGGGTAGCTAATGTTATCCCACTTTTTAAGAAAGGAGGGAGAGAGAAAACAGGAAATTATAGACCAGTCAGTCTGACATCGGTGGTGGGGAAGATGCTGGAGTCAATTACAAAAGATGAAATACCGGCACATTTGGATAGCAGCAACAGGATCGTTCCGAGTCAGCAAGGATTTACGAAGGGGAAATCCTGCTCGACTAATCTTCTGGAATTTTTTGAGGATGTGACAAGTAAAATGGATGAAGGAGACCCAGTGGATGTAGTGTATCTGGACTTTCAGAAAGCCTTTGATAAGGTCCAACACAGGAGATTGGTGAGCAAAATAAGAGCACGTGGTATTGGGGGTAGGGTATTGACATGGATAGAGAATTGGTTGGCATACAGGAAATAAAGAGTAGGAATAAACGGGTCCCTGTCAGAATGGCAGGCATGGGCGAGTGGTGTGCCGCAAAGCTCGGTGCTGGGGCCACAACTTTTACAATATATATTAATGACTTAGATGATGGGATTAAAAGTAACACTAGCAAATTTGCAGATGACGCAAAGCTGGGTGGCAGTGTGAACTGCAAAGAGGATGCTTGAAGGTCGCAGGGTGACTTGGACAGGTTGAGTGAGTGAGCAGATGCAGTATAATGTGCTTAAATGTGAGGTTATCCACTTTGGCGGCAAGAACAAGGAGGCAGATTATTATCTCAATGGTGTCAGCTTAAGAAAAAGGGAAGTGCAACGAGACCTGGGTGTCCTTGTACACCAGTCACAGAAAGTAAACATGCAAGTACAGCAGGCAGTGAAGAAAACTAATGGCATGTTGACCTTCATGACGAGAGGATTTGAGTATAGAAGTAAAGAGGTCCTTCTGCAGTTGTACATGGCCCTGGTGAGACCAGATCTGGAGTAATGTGAGCATTTTTGGTCTCCTCATTTGTGGAAGGACATCCTTGCTATTGAGGCTGTGCAGCGGAGGTACACGAGGTTAATCCCCAGGATGGCGGGACTGTCATATGAGGAAAGATTGGAAAGACAGGGCTTGTATTCTTTGGAATATAGGAGGATGAGAGGGGATCTTATAGAAACGTATAAAATTATAAAAGGACTGGACAAGCCAGATGCAGGAAAAATGTTCCCAATGTTGGGGGAGTCCAGAACCAGGGGCCACAGTCTAAGACTAAAGCTAGTGTCTAAATGCTAGTGTTACTTTTAAAGGTGAGATGAGAAAAGACTTTTCAACCCAGAGAGTTGTGAACTTGTCGACTTCTCTGCCACAGAAGGCAGTAGAGGCCAATTCACTGGATGAATTTAAAAGAGAGTTAGATAGAGCTCTTGGGGCTAGTGGAATCAAGGGATATGGGGAGAAGGCAGGTACAGGTTACTGATTGTGGATGATCAGCCATGATCACAATGAATGGCGGTGCTGGCTCGAAGGGCCGAATGGCTTCCTCCTGCACCTATTTTCTATGTTTCTATGTAGTGTGTGTTTCTAGTCCAGGACTGTGAACCTGATGAAATCCAGGTACAGTCAACACTTGGAAACATAGCCGCGCCGGCATTATATGCAAAATGAATTTCAGTATGGAATGTTTAATTGCAAATGTGACAATACATATCCATTGAACCAAACAGACACAAACTTTTGTTCCCTACTGACAGTCCCTTAGAAATGTAATGATGGGTGGTTCAGTGTCGAGTGAAGCACCAAGGCAACATACAGAGGCTGCTGCAAGGACTGATGTTAAGTTAGCAGCTAGATATGGCCCTTAGGCTGCATCTTAACTAGTAGAGTGACTATACGTACAACAGGGGACTCAAGATTTACCTGCAAGACCCGGTGTTGGCCAGGCTGAGGTGAGCAGCACAGCATCAAGATGTGAGGCACAGTGCTATAAACTGCCTGGCATGGGAAATGCAGGCCACTGCAAGAGACCAGCAGTGGATGCTCCACATTGCCTCCCCATCCCTCTTTTGCTTTGGCTGCTTTGCTCATGCCAGCCTGGAAATTTCTATATGGTTGCTTCAATGATAATTGCTGGTTGTCAAGTTTGGTATCAAAGGGGAGGAGAGTTGTGTAAGCCATGCAAAGAGAGGAAGAGTTGGCATTTTCCATCACATCCAACAAGAGGTAATGAAAGAGTGCAGAATCCAGGTACAGTCAACACTTGGAAAAATCACTGCCAAGCAAGATCCATCCAGGATGGAGCTCAGAGGCCCACATCTCAGTAACGAGTGGATGTACCCATTACTCTAGTCTGCCCATCACCAATTCAAGAGCAAGCCCTGCACATTACTTTGGGTGGCTCACGCCACACCAAGCCAAGTGGCAATGAGATCATTTTCCCTGCTTCATGGCTATGCAAGCAAGGGGGGAGAACTATGCCCTCAACTGGGTATCAGGCACAGCTGCACACAGCAGAGAGGTAGGAGTTCATACCATGTTCCCAGCAGAATAACCCTATCAGTGATGCATCTCTATTCGTAAAGCGTAAATTACCTTTCTGCACTCATTCCACTATGGTTTTCATTTCTGAAAACACATTCTGAATGCTTGATAACAATCTCATGATTTAACTTTTTAAACTTTGACCAATAATTCTAAACGAACACTATATAGATCTGCACCTACCATGATACCACCATTTTGTTTTCTTTGGATTTTTATTACACGTCCTTACATAAAATGAATTATCAGGAGGCCGCCTCTGAAATAAAGCAGACAAATTGAAATAATTAACAATAATGCACACAGATAATTCATTTTATACATCATAACAATTCGCCCCAAGACTCTGAAATAATTGTCATGATAAAAGAACAATTTTCCACCTCAGCTTTATGGGTGTTTTCAGTGTTTGTACCATACTGACCAAAGTGGCTCCAGTTCAATTTTCTGTCCAAGTCAGCTGATCTTTGCCATCCACTCCAGCAGCAATGAAATTATTTTAATTGCTTTATGGTTAAACAAAATGTTTAGAGTCATAGATCATGGAAACAAGCCCTTCAGTCGAACTCGTCCGTGTCAACCAAAATGCCACAGCTAAGCTGCTCCCATTGCCCACATCCATATAACCATATAACAACTACAGCACGGAAACAGGCCCGTTCGACCCTACCAGTCCATGCCGACCACTCTCTGACCTAGTCTCATCTACCTGCTCTCAGACCATAACCCTCCAATCCCCTCTCATCCATATACCTATCCAATTTACTCTTAAATAATAAAATCGAGCCTGCTTCCACCACTTCCACCGGAAGCCCATTCCATACAGCCACCACCCTCTGAGTAAAGAAATTACCCCTCATGTTACCCCTAAACTTTTGTCCCTCAATTTTAAAGTTATGTCCCCTTGTTGGAATCTTCCCCACTCTCAAGGGGAAAAGCCTACCCACGTCAACTCTGTCCGTCCCTCTTAACATTTTAAAAACCTCTATCAAGTCCCCCCTCAACCTTCTACGCTCCAAAGAATAAAGACCCAACCTGTTCAACCTCTCTCTGTAGCTTAAGTGCTGAAACCCAGGCAACATTCTAGTAAATCTCCTCTGTACCCTCTCCATTTTGTCGACATCCTTCCTATAATTTGCCGGCCAGAACTGCACACCATACTCCAGATTCGGCCTCACCAATGCCCTGTACAATTTTAACATTACATCCCAACTTCTATATTCGATGCTCTGATTTATAAAGGCAAGCATACCAAACGCCTTCTTCACCACCCTATCCACATGAGATTCCACCTTCAGGGAACAATGCACAGTTATTCCCAGATTCCTCTGTTCCACTGCATTCCTCAATTCCCTACCATTTACCCTGTACGTCCTATTTTGATTTGTCCTATCAAAATACAGCACCTCACACTTATCAGCATTAAACTCCATCTGCCATCTTTCAGCCCACCCTTCCAGAAGGCCCAAGTCTCTCTGTAGACTTTGAAACTCTACTTCATTATTAACTACACCACCTATCTTAGTATCATCTGCATATTTACTAATCCAATTTGCCACACCATCATCCAGATCATTAATGTAAATGACAAACAACAGTGGACCCAACACAGTATCCTTGGGGTACTCCACTAGACACTGGCCTCCAACCTGACATACAGTTGTCAACCATTACCCTCTGGTATCTCCCATTCAGCCATTGTTGAATCCATCTTGCAACCTCACTATTAATACCCAACGATTTAACCTTCTTAATCAACCTACCATGTGGAACCTTGTCAAATGCCTTACTGAAGTCCATATAGACAACATCCACAGCCTTGCCCTTATCAATTTCCCTGGTAACCTCTTCAAAAAATTCAAGAAGATTAGTCAAACATGACCTTCCAGGCACAAATCCACGTTGACTGTTTCTAATCAGGCCTTGTTTATCCATATAATTATATATATTGTCCCCAAGTATCTTTTCCATTAATTTTCCCACCACAGACGTCAAACTAACAGGTCTATAATTGCTAGGTTTACTTTTAGAACCTTTTTTAAACAAAGGCACAACATGCGCAATGCGCCAATCTTCCGGCACCATCCCCGTTTCTAATGACGTTTGAAATATTTCCGTCATAGCCCCTGCTATTTCTGCACTAACTTCCCTAAATGTCCTAGGGAATATCCTATCAGGACCTGGAGACTTATCCACTTTTATATTTTTCAAAAGTGTCCGTACCTCCTGTTCTTTAATCCTCATAATTTCCATCACTACTCTACTTGTTTCGCTTACCTCACATAATTCAATATCCTTCTCCTCGGTGAATACCGAAGAAAAGAAATTGTTTAATATCTCCCCCATTTCTTCCGGCTCAGCACATAGCTGTCCACTCTGACTCTCTAATGGACCAATCCCTTTACACCTTTGCTAAACATGAACTAGCCCTAGTGGATTTTAAATGCTGTGACAGTACCTGTCTCAACTACTTTCTCTAGCAGCTCATTCCACATACCTAGCACACTCTGAGTGATGACGTTTCCCCATAGATTCCAATTAAATCTTACCCCTTTCACCTT
Organism: Rhinoraja longicauda; assembly: GCF_053455715.1. Classification (NCBI taxonomy): domain Eukaryota; kingdom Metazoa; phylum Chordata; class Chondrichthyes; order Rajiformes; family Arhynchobatidae; genus Rhinoraja; species Rhinoraja longicauda. Next base: position 79,462,928 of record NC_135956.1, read on the forward strand.
AAACCTATATCCTCTGGTGCTTGATTCCCCTACCTGGGTAAAACACTGTGCATTCACCCTATCTACCCCAATCAAGATTTTATATACCTCCATAAGATCACCCCTCAGCCCACTGCTGAATAAAGTCAGCTTGCCCAACCTTTTCCTCAAGTCCAGGCATCATTCTCATAAATCGCTGCACTCGTTCCAGCTTAATGACATCTGTAATGGCAGTTTCTATACCATCTCGAAATCCCACTTCGATAGCCATTACTTCTCGGGGATGAAATGTAGTTATAGCTTACGCACACGTCGACCCTGATATGACAAAACGAATCTTCCAAACTTCTTTTCTTCATTAATTGGTTTTATTAAAGTAGGACAAATCATAGAGCAATTCATCAGTTTCCGTACTTTATCAACTGTTTCTTCTTCTAACAATATCTAGAAATCTTGCAGTTATTACCGTATGGTTCTTACAAATATAGATGATACAAGCGTATGGTACGAGCGCGTATGGTACGAGCGCGTGTGGTAAAGAACTGTATGCTCACCATCCTCAGAGTCTAAACTGACCCACAACCTCTGTCGACACGCTAGCCTCCTCCCATCTAGACACACCCAATTACGCATTAAGTCACACCCACAAGCAGGCAAAAAAGACATAAACTAGAAATATTAAAACATAGCCATAACACAATGACAATAACTGAATTAAGCATAAATGGCTCCTACAACATCCTTCATTAGTCAGGTGATTGAGTAGAGGATGGAACGTTGCTATCTGCTCTAGAACATTCCCTGGGCCTCACTGTGAAGCAAAGATACTAGAGGAACAAGATGGACCACTCCGTTGAAATCGCCTATACTGAAGTGTAGTATGCAAAGGAGCCATTTTAGTAGGCAAAACCCGCCTTTCGCTATGCCTCTCGCAGTGTAATACCATTAAAATGCAGAATATATCTCATCTATCAATTCACAGATTTTTATTTTTATTTTTAAATGTTTCTGCAAGTTTCTGCCTCCTAAAATGGCCCCATGACATACTACGGTTTTTAGGGTCGAGTGGTCTATCTTGTTCCTCTGGTATCTCCGCTGTGAAGGTCGTGTCTTGGCTTGATTTCCCAAAATGCAACACCTTGCACATATCTGCATTAAAGCATTCTTCGACACATGAGCCCAGCTGATCCAAGAGCCTGCTGTGTAATTAGATATGATATAGACATCAAAATAGAAGTGCTTTAATGCAAGGAAAAAAATATTATTTGAATAAGGTTATGTTAATAAGTTTTATATTCAAAATATTAGTGTTTCATATGAAATATTTCTGGAGTCAAAGCTCGTGACCCATTTCTGCATTTGACTCATACAGCATTAATGTGAACTTCTGTTCAATCAAAGTCCTGCACTTTTTGAATTCTATACTCCTTTGAATTCTGCATTCTCTTTTTGAATTCAAACTTTTTGTAGATCTAATTATTTTTCCATGTACCAGCTGAACTTTACATTTATTTTTGGTTAGTATAAACCAAATGGAATCACACCGTCCAAGAAGCCACAAGATGCTGGAATCGGTAGAAAATGCTAGAGAGCAGCTGGAGGTACTCAGCAGATCAGGCAGCATATGTGGAAGGAAATGGAAGTCAACGTTTTGGGTCATGACCTTTCGGTAGACTGAAAGATTAGAGGGGAAGTAAACCAGTAGAAAGAGTTGGGTAGAGTGGGCTAGAGCTAGCAAGTGAGTTGGATTCAGCTGAGGAGCGGTTTATTGGGAGATAACAAATCAGGTGGGGGAGGGAAGGTGGTGATCGCAACAGATGTTGGCAGATGATAAGTAGAGAACATAAGTAGACTGGTGATTAATGTATCTCATGGAAGAGGGAGCATAGAAACATAGAAAATAGATGCAGGAGTAGGCCATTCGGCCCTTCGAGCCAGCACCGCCATTCAATATGATCATGGCTGATCATCCAACTCAGTATCCCGTACCTGCCTTCTCTCCATACCCCCTGATCCCTTTAGCCACAAGAGCCACATCTAACTCCCTCTTAAATATAGCCAATGAACTGGCCTCAACTACCTTCTGTGGCAGAGAATTCCACAGATTCACCACCTTCTGTGGCAGAGAATTCCACAGATTCTGTGTGAAAAACAACTTTCTCATCTCGGTCCTAAAAGACTTCCCCCTTATCCTTAAATGATGAATGTCATTTACATGAACCACAGTGGGTAGTTAATTAAGTGGGTAGTTAATTAAGCCTGAAACAATGTCATATTTGAAAAGCACCATCTCCAGGTCAGATAAAATCTTGACACTATTACACCATACTCAAAAGGCAAACCAAAACCAAGCAAGAACAAAACTCTCACCGTAGGACATTCAAAAGGAAACCCAATTATCACTCTCTACAAATGGAAAGACCAATAAAGCTCCATCCATTAAACAGAAATAAATATGAAAACACTGAACTTTCTATTTTCCCCAAGCCATTGAGCAAATCAGATGGTACATTCCACCACCTGTGTAAAGAAAATTCTAAATATCCCAACTAAATATCCCACTCCTTACCTTAAACGGCTACTCCTTGGTTTTAGACACCTCTGGTATAAGTAAACAATTTACATAAATCAGCTTATTAAATCTCCCTCAATCTCCCTCAAATCTGCTTCATCCCAGGTACCATCCTGGTGAATCAACTTTGCATCCTCACCTGCGTAATTACATCCTTCCAGCAGTGTGGCAATCAGAGCAGTTCCAGGTACTCTTAGTTGTGGCCTAAATAATAATTCATCAAGTAATACCACAAATTCCCTGCTCTTATGTACCATACAACTATACTCTTATGCACTAACTAATGAAAGTGAGTATCTCATATTTTACTTCATTTTCATGTGCTGTCACCTTTAAGGATCCTTGGGATCAAGTCACATGTTGCCATCAATAAACCAATCGCTTTGACTTAATCTGTCCAAGTAAATCTCCTTAGAAATCAGAATAGACAAGTTGCATCTTCTGCTCCCCTCCCCACCAAGTAAAATCAGTTACATCTTTTCTCCATTCCCTCCCTCCTCCTAAAACTGATCCAAGAAAAGACACGAGGCCAATGGTCACATTCTGTGGTATAAATTTTCTCATTCTACGATCACACCCCTCCTTCCTCCATACCCTCCATCCCCTATTTGCTCAACATATAAAAAAATTCTCCACTCATCATCAAATCCAACCTCGTCAATTTTGGCCTCCCTTCCCATCCACGCTGCATACAAAGGGTGACTACTTCCCCTTCAACTAAAAATGTTCATACATCAGATTCAAGTACCTTCATACGCCTTGAAATTCATCACTGTGGTATTAATGAAACAGTATTGCTCTTTTTGTACAGTTAGTATATTTTACAAAATAGCTTTTTCAAACAAAAAATATATTTTACAAAGAAAAGCACAACCCTGGAATCAAGTCCAATAATGATAAAGAGTACAATACAGATTATTAACCATTAAATGATTACAAGCTGAATATTCTGCAACCAATATATATACACTCAACAAATGTCAATTCAACTTGTTGAATAGCTGCTGGATAGATTATGGCTAAGCTGATATACATAAGCATACATCACATTATGCTCGTATTCCTTTATCTTTCTTTTCCACAAGTCTGGATAGTAATATTTATTCATATTGCTACGCCGCTAATAGTCTGCTTTCAGATTCCACTCATCCAAAGTATATAAATTCACACCTTCCCACATTAAATTCTCTTTACTAAAGTCCCCCTGTGCCCTCCCCCCATTTAGTTAACCCATCTATACCCAGTTGCAAAATCCTAATGCACTCATTGCAACAGATTCTCATTAATTTCCGCATCATTGTCAAATTTGTACTCTGCCCCAGCATCCAGATCCTTAATATAAGTTGTAAATAATTGAGCGCCAAGAAATTATCCTTGGGACGCTATATTAGTTATATCCTTTTAGCCCAAAAAAGATCTATTTAAAAAAAGATTTCTATTCTGTCTTCCATGGAAAAGCCAGTCTTAAATCCATGCTCACACACTTCCCTAGATAAATCTTGTGCACTGGTCCTTTTGTGTGGAGCCTTGTCAAATTCTTTCTGGGAATCCAAATGCACAACATTTACGGGTTCCCTTCCATGACGTTTGCATATGACATCGCCATTGAACTCAGGCAAATGTGCTAACATGATTTGCCTTTCATAAAATCATGTTGGCTTGGCTTAATCACATTATGCTTCCATCAATAACTAGCTGCTTCGTGTAAACTTCAGCATTCGACAACAACATATGTTATGCTAACAGTCCTATAGTTATCAACTTTTTGTCTTCTCTCCTTTTTGAACAATGGAATCTTATTTGGTTTTCCAATTCAGTAAATAAAGAGGATTATTTTCTGTCAAATATCCCAGTGAGCTGAATAAATTGTAATTATGCAGGTGGATGTCAGTGAAGCTTCAATTAAACCTTGTATGAAAAGGCGAAAGTACAGCAGTGGAAGGTGTCGCTTACTTAGCCCATCACATCCACGGGTGAGTTCTTTGGAAATGTCCACGCTTGAGTTGCCAAGCAGTCCGCAAGACTACCATCTACTGCAACATCGAGAATTTAACACAAGCATGCTCTACCATCAAAAGACAGGTCAAATCCAGTCTGGCCATTTGTTGTAATAAAAAGGAACTGCAGATGCTGGTTTATACCAAAGACAGACACAAAATGCTGGAGTAACTCAGCAGGTCAGGCAGTATTTCTGGAGAAAATGGATAGGTGAAGGGTAGGGGCCCCTTTTCAGACTAATTGTAGTAGGGAAAGCAAGGAAAAAAACTGGAAGAGAAAAAACACAGGACAATTCAGGGAAAGCAACAGAGGGTTAGATAAGGAGGTTCCCTGATAGGCTGATTGTAGGATAGAGACAGGTGTGAGCCCAAGAGGAATACATAGGGGGGGGGAGAGGGAGGAATGCAGGGAGTGGTGGGGTGACGAAACATTAGAGAAACTGGTGTAAGGTCACCCAAGTTTCGGGAAAGGGACGGGGGAAGTTTGTAAAGGTTATCTAAAATTTGAGAATTCAATGTTCATACCGTTGGGTTGTGAGCTATCCAAGTGCAATATGAGGTTCTGATCCTCCAATTTGCGTGCGGCCTCACTCTGGCAATGGAGGCGGCCCAGGACAGAAGTATCAGTAATGGAAAGGGAAGAGGAGTTAAAGTGGTTAATAACTGGGAGATCCAGTAGGCCTTGGTGGACCGAGCACACGTGTTCAGCAAAGCATTTGCCGAATCTAAGCTCGGTCTCGCCACAGGAGGCCACATTGCGAACACCGGATGCAGTAGATGAGGTTAGAGGTGCACGTGAATCACTGTCTCACCCGTAAGGACTGTTGGGGTCCCTCGATGGAGTCGAGAGAGGAGGTGTAAGGTGGTATAAGGAAAGGTGTTATATCTACGGTTGCAGGGTAAAGGACTTGGGGAGGGATGAGTGAACCAAGGAGATGCAGCGGGGGCAATCTCTGCGGAAGGTGGTGGAGGTAGGAAGATATTGTGGTACTTAGTGTCCCATCAAACATTTCCCAAGTGTCGTGGTGAATTCAATTGGTAATTACCCAACCTGCTTAATGAGACTCCACATGGACAAAATAGCTGAACTCTACGGGTGACAAAGTACTTCAGCAAGTTGAAACCGAAGATTTCTCATAAAACTTAACAGTAAAGTTTACCACTATCTAATCAAACCCAGCACAATGGTTATTGGAAGTAAATCAAAAGTTCCAAAGAATTTGTTGGGATGCCATGGCCCATGATTCTGAGCTGCAACATCTATGATATTCCCTTCCAAACAAGATCAGAAAGATATTCATATTTCATATACAGCGCGGAAACAGGCCTTTTCGGCCCACCAAGTCCGCACCGCCCAGCGATCCCCGCACATTAACACTATCCTACACACACTAGGGACAATTTTTTACATTTACCCTGTCAATTAACCTACATACCTGTACGTCTTTGGAGTGTGGGAGGAAACCGAAGATCTCGGAGAAAACCCACGCAGGTCACGGGGAGAACGTACAAACTCCTTACAGTACAGCACCCGTAGTCAGGATCGAACCCGAGTCTCCGGCGCTGCATTCGCTGTAAGGCAGCAACTCTACCGCTGCGCCACCGATCACTGATCACACAAATGTTCAACTCTATTCACAATCCTCAAACAAAATAAGGAAACTGTACCTGCATACAGGGCTTGGATAAGATGAAGTTTCAGCTGCTAACTGATAAAGAAAAAGTAGGACATACAAGTGAAAGGTACTGACCATTGCCAACAAGAGCTGAATTACACACTAATTATACTATCAGCTAATATGAAAGGTTTCCTTTCATTTTAGCTAATAGTAATTTATATTAAGCTTTAAGGTTACTTGTTTAGTCACATAAAACTTTAATTGTATAAAATACTGACCCATACACTAACAACATTGTCAATTAATTCCTCTAAACAATTACTTTCCTTGGGCCTCACACAACCTTACTTGAATTGTTACCATTGCCTATTAATTTAAACATCCCAACCATCCACCTCATCCTCCCATCAGTTCTTTAATATGCAACCCATGCAGTTCAGTACATTTGTCCAGCTTTGTCCTCACCTAAATCAAGAATTGTTGAATACATCCTAGTCTTACGACAAATTTTCACATGAACAAACTGTCATCAAAACAGGAAATTGCAAAAATCACTTTAGAATTTACACATATTCAACCGATGTGGCCATTTCCTTAGCTTATGGCATGCATGAAGCCTTAAATTGGAGTGTGAAAGGCCATTTGGTCAATGAACCACCGGGTGGCGCTGCGATGGCAGCCTCGCCTACAGTCTGTCCTTTTTTTTGTTATTTTTGGTTAGTTTTTAAAGTTTGTGTTAATGTTCTCTGATTTGTTTTATGTGGGGGGTGGGGGAGGGGGTCGGGGGAAACTTTTTTTCAATCTCTTACCTTGCCGGAGATGCAATTGTTTTCCGGATCGTATCTCCGGTCGCTCTGCGGCTTAACATCATGGAGCTGGAGGCCTTGCCCGGGACTGACTTTGATCCCCACCGCAGGGCGTGGACTTCCCATCTGAGCGTGCGATTCCTTGCCTGGATCGACACTCTAACCGCAGCCTGCAGATTTTAACATCAAGGAGTTCGCAGTCTCGGGTTGAGACCGTCGTCGGGAACTCCAAGCTGCACGAAGTTCGACAAGCCCCGACTCGGGGTTGATCGCACGGCGCGGGGGAGCTGAGATTCCCCCCCCACACCCCAATGCAGGACCTTGATCTCCCCGACGAGGAAGGCCCGTCGCCGGCTACGGGAGTCAAGATCATCCCGTCAATGAAAGGTTAGAGGCCCCTGACCTCTGGAGGACAAAGATGGGAGAGATTGAACTTTTTTTTTCGCCTTCCATCACAGTGTGGAATGTGGAGGAGTCACTGCGGTGGATATTCATGGTAAAATGTATTTTGTGTGTCCTTTGCTTTTTATTGTTATAACTGTATGGCAAATGAAATTCCTCGTATGTTGCAAAACATACTTGGCTAATAAAGTATGATTGTGATTGAGTGATTGTGATTGAAACTCACTGCAGCCCATGCCCATGTTCTCATTAGACAAAATCTTTGTAGTAGTGGTTCCAAATTCCAAGAGGAAAAAGTAACAACTGCTCAAAATTGACTATACTGTGGACAGATATTGGCTTGCAATGTAATTCCAAATAGTACTACAGTGCATTCAGAAAGTATTCAGACCCCTTCACCTTTTCACCATCTAGTTACATTACAGCCCTATTTTAAAATGGATTAAATTCTTTTTTTTTTAATCATCAAACTACACACGATACCCCACAATAAAAAAGCGAAAACAGGTGTTTAGAAATTTTTGCAAAGTAATTAAAAAGAAATAACTGAAATATCCCATTTACATCAGTATTCAGACCCTTTACTCAGTACTTTGTTGAGGCACCTTTGGCAGCGATTACAGCCTTAAGTCTTCTTGGGTATGACACTACAAGCTTAGCACACCTGTATTTGGGTAATTTCGCCCATTCTTCTCTGCAGATCCTATCAAACTCTGTCAGGTTGGATGGGGAGCGTCGATGCAGCGCTATTTTCAGGTCCCTCCAGAGATGTTCAATCGGGTTCCAGTCCAGGCTCTGGCTGGGCCACTCAAGGACATTCACAGACTTGTCATGAAGCCACTCCTGCATTGTCTTGGCTAGGTGCTTAGGGCCGTTGTCCTGTTGGAAGGTGAACATCCGCCCCAGTCTGAGGTCCAGAACACTCTGGAGCAGGTTTTCATCAAGGACCTTTCTGTACTTTGCTCCGTTCATCTTTCCCTCGATCCTGACTAGTCTTACAGTTCCTGCCGCTGAAAAACATCCCCACAACATGATGCTGCCACCACCATGCTTCACCGTAGGTATGGTATTGGCCAGGTGATGAGTGGTGCCTGGTTTCTTCCAGACGTGACGCTTGGCATTCAGGCCAAACAGTTCAATCTTGGTTTCATCAGACCAGAGAATCTTGTTTCTCATGGTCTGAGAGTCCTTTAGGTGCCTTTTGGCAAACTCCAAGCAGGCTGTCATGTGCCTTTTACTGAGGTGTGGCTTCCGTCTGGCCACTCTACCATAAAGACCTGATTGGTGGAGTGCTGCAGATATAGTTGTCCTTCTGGAAGGTTCTCCCATCTTCACAGAGTAACTCTGGAGCTCTGTCAGAGTGACCATCGGGTTCTTGGTCACCTCCCTGATCAAGGCCCTTCTCCCCCGATTGCTCAGTTTGGCTGGGCGGCCAGCTCTATGAAGGATCCTGGTGGTTAACTATGTCAAAAGGGATTTTTTTAATTAAACTTTAGAAACTATATATTGCAGACCCCACAAATTTGAAATAGAAGACAGAAGATACTGAAAATTCTCAGCTGATCAATTAGCATCCATGAAGAAAGAATCAGAATCAGAGAAAGTGCTTCAAGTCAATGATTTTCCATCAATATTCTACCATGGTATTACCAAGTGTGTAAGAAATATTATAGATTGCTTTTCAAAAATCATCATAAACTGTACTTTTCTCATTCAAATTGCCCGTTTGTTTTTATGAGAATTAGAACACCCAGGGGTCCTGATCCAACATCTAATTCCGGGACAGAAGCAGGAGTCCTGGGAGTCTTCTCCCAAACTCACGCCATGCAGGATCCCTATGAACCCCAATAAATCCCTATAAAGCATGGCATGGGAATCAAAGAAAGGATCTTTTAAGTTGCTCAACTACACACAGTAAACTTCAGCTGAGACACTGCAAAAGTTCCATGCTGGAAAATTAGAACGGTTTCCATCTACAGCCTTTTTCAAATCCGCATGGAACTCCAGGTATATAATTTGCATGTCTTCAAGAAAGAGGATATAGTAGCCTTTCTGGAAATGCACGTCTACAATAAATCAACTCAAATTAATATCAAAATTCAGAAAATTTGATTCCAGCATGCCTGCAATAAGGTGGCACACATGAGATCAATTCATAAAACTGAAGTACATGGTATTGATGGCTGTACATCTGCAAGGACTGAGCCTTAGCTAACCAAGAGGAAACACTAAAAATAAACAAGTTTTTTTTTCTGGTTGGGAGGTTGTGGGAAGTGGAGTACCACAGAGACCAGTATAAGAAAATAACTGCAGATGCTGGTACAAATCAAAGGTATTTATTCACAAAATGCTGGAGTAACTCAGCAGGTCAGGCAGCATCTCAGGAGAGAAGGAATGGGTGACGTTTCGGGTCGAGACCCTTCTTCAGACTGTAATAGAGTAAAATCAATCTCTAACCTCAAAAGACTGATCAGTCTGAAGAAGGGTGTCGACTCGAAATGTCACCCATTCCTTCTCTCCTCAGATGCTGCCTGACCTGCTGAGTTACTCCAGCATTTTGTGAATAAACACAGAGATCAGTACTGTCGGTCCAGCTGATCACAATCTATACGATTGATTTGTTTGAAAGGATCAAATGTATTATTATTATCAAGCTCTCTGTTGAGTTCAGTATTCCAGCACCAATTTCTACTCTCTACACCATTTGAAGAACTATGCGCCTCATTAATCAAGCCAGGAATGTGGGATCCCAGCAAGTGTTTTATGATCTAACTTGTTCAACCTGATCAAATTTTGAAAAGAAAATCTATTCATTTCGGACTTGTTTGAAATAGACTTTGGGTTAAATTCCCAGCACACAACCATGTTTACACCGTTACAATCATCCAATCTATTTCAGTTTCAATGTATTCAATTGTCACTGTAGTTCTACAAAAACAACTGGATGATTTATTATGGCACATTAGTGTACTTGAGAAACTGGTTCTGTTTGATTTTCTAAGTCCATCCTGGAAATGACTGAGCATCCTTGTACACTCCTGTCATTTTGTAAGTTATCTTATTTTTTCCACCTGTTGATGCACAGCAGTAGGAAATCTCGTCTTGCATTCACTGTCTTAAATCATAAATCGTCCCACATCCCATTTCATCAGTCATAGTTCTTACTGACTGTTGTGATGAGTTATTAAGCTTCTAAATCAATTCTTCCACCATGATTCTCATGTTGTGACTGCATTCTGCAATGCCACAAGCCTAGTTGGGAAGCCTAGTGCGTGGAGTCTCAATGGCTGTCAAGGCCATTCTGACACAAACTAGTCATTGCAGTCAGGTCTTTAACAATATGCTGGGAGCTGACCTACCATCACTCGAATATGGCTCAAGAGTCTTCGGCGAGGAGGCTAAGGCAAGGAGGCTACACATGATTCAAAATTTGTGATCTTTTTGTCCATTGAAGAAATGGCAGGCAAGTTGTTACAGTGTGTCTCCTGCAGCATGTGGGAAGTCAGGGACACCGCTGGTGCTTCTGATAACTACACCTGCAGAAATCGTGTCCGGGTGCAGCTCCTGAATGAACGTGTTGGGGAACTGGAGCAGCAGCTGGATGACCTCAGGACAATCCGGGAAAATTAGTGTATCCTCGAGTCAGAGAAAGTGGGAGAGGTACAGAATGAGCACTTCACATCAGTATTAACCAAGGAGAATGACATGAAGGATAGTGAGATCAGAGAGGGGTATCCTGATATTCTTGAGCGTGTTGAAGAACAAAGGTGGGTGACTATGAGAAAGAGGAGTAAACGTGGTGTAGGAGACCCCGCACTTGACCACAGTTGTCTGGATTAAACTCCATCTGTCAATGTTCTGCCCATATTCTCAATTGGTCTATATTCTGTTATATCCTTTGACAACTTTCCTCACTACCCATAACGGCCAATTCTTGCGTCATCTGCAAACTTACTAATCAAGTCAACCTACATTTCATTCCAAATCTTTTATATACATCACAAACATCAGAGGCCCCAGAATTGGCCCTGTGGAACATTACTGGTTACTCACCCCGTCAGAATAACATCACGGAACCACACACTCTCCTCAACGGCCAAGTCAACTTTGAATCCAATCTACCAAGTCCCATGGATCCCATGTGTCTTAATCTTTTGAATCAGCCTACCATGAGAGATCTTGTCAAATGCTTTACTAAAGTCCATGTAGACATCTGCTATCCTACGTTCAATCATCTTTATCACCACCTCAAAAGACTCAACCAAGTTTGTAAGACATAACCTCTTCCACAGAAAGCCAAGTTGACTATTCCTAATGCCTATGCTTAAAATCTACACCAATAATTTTATTACCACTGATTTAAGACTCATTGGTCAATGATTGTTTAAGAAGGACAATAGACTGATCAACAACCGGATTGGTTAAAGATGGAGAAAGAGGATTGTTTACCATTTGATATTGGTGCGATCCTCTTAGCTCCAATAAATTTAAATAAAAAAACATATGGAGGTAATCCCATTATACACAGTGTTATCCGTACCTGGAAACAATTAAATCTTACTTTAAAATTGAGTAAATTATCTGCTTTCCTTCCTATTGCGAATAACCCTTCTTTTAAACCGTCTGTCTTAGATAGAGGATTTGTTCAATTGAAAAGTTATGGAATTAAAAGGGTGGGAGATCTTTATCATAAGGGAACTTTTCTTTCTTTTCAGGATTTACAGCAGAAGTACGGATTACATGTTAATAATTATTTTAGATATTTACAACTTAGAGATTATGTAAAATTACACATGCAAGAATATAAGTTTAGAGGTCCAGAAACTCTTGATGTATGCCTGAATCGACATTATAATTCAAATAAATTAATATCCTTTATTTATAATACTCTCCTAGACACTGACATTCCGTCATCAGAATCAGAGGCCAGTGTCTAGTGGAGTGCCCCAGGGATCTGTGTTGGGTCCACTGTTGTTTGTCATTTACATTAATGATCTGGATGATGGTGTGGCAAATTGGATTAGTAAATATGCAGATGATACTAAGATAGGTGGTGTAGTTAGTAATGAAGTAGAGTTTCAAAGTCTACAGAGAGACTTGGGCCTTTTGGAAGGGTGGGCTGAAAGATGGCAGATGGAGTTTAATGCTGATAAGTGTGAGGTGCTGCATTTTGGTAGGACAAATCAAAATAGGACGTACAGGGTAAATGGTAGGGAATTGAGGAATGCAGTGGAACAGAGGGATCTGGGAATAACTGTGCATTGTTCCCTGAAGGTGGAATCTCATGTGGATAGGGTGGTGAAGAAGGCATTTGGTATGCTTGCCTTTATAAATCAGAGCATCGAGTATAGAAGTTGGGATGTAATGTTAAAATTGTACAGGGCATTGTTGAGGCCGAATCTGGAGTATGGTGTGCAGTTCTGGTCGCCAAATTATAGGAAAGATGTCGACAAAATGGAGAGGGTACAGAGGAGATTTACTAGAATGTTGCCTGGGTTTCAGCACTTAAGCTACAGAGAGAGGTTGAACAGGTTGGGTCTTTATTCTTTGGAGCGTAGAAGGTTGAGGGGGGACTTGATAGAGGTTTTTTAAATTTTGAGAGGGACGGACAGAGTTGACGTGGGTAGGCTTTTCCCTTTGAGAGTGGGGAAGATTCCAACAAGGGGACATAGCTTCAGAATTGAGGGACAAAAGTTTAGGGGTAACATGAGGGGTAACTTCTTTACTCAGAGGGTGGTGGCTGTATGGAATGGGCTTCCGGTGGAAGTGGTGGAGATGGCTCGATTTTATTATTTAAGAGTAAATTGGATAGGTATATGGATAAGAGGGGATTAGAGGGTTATGGTCTGAGTGCAGGTAGATGAGACTAGGTTAGGGAGAGTGGTCGGCGTGGACTGGAAGGGCCGAACGGGCCTGTTTCCGTGCTGTAGTTGTTATATGGTTATATGGTTATATGGTTATAGACGAGCATGGGAGGACGAATTGAATCAACTCATAATGCAAGATATATGGGATGAAAGTTTACAACATATACACCAATGTTCATTAAATACTAGACATTCCTTAATACAATTTAAAATAATACATAGATTACATTATTCGAAGACGAAATTAAATAGGATTTTTCCTAGTATCTCTCCTATTTGTGATAAATGTCAATTTCAAGAAGCTAATTTAACTCATATTTTTGTAACTTGCATAAAAATGCAAAATTTCTGGTTGGAGATTTTTTAAATAGTTTCTAAAGTTATCAACAAGCAATTGGATATGGATCCAAAATTAATTATATTAGGATTATCAGAACATACTACAAACTTTACAACAAGTCAGGTACATTTTCTTGATTACAGTTTAATAACTGCGAAAAAATTAATACTTAAATTTTGGAAAAAAACAATAAGCCCCACAATTAAAATGTGGACTACGGAAATGACAGAGACCCTGCATTTGGAAAAAATAAGATTTGCCTTAATTGACAAACCTGAGTTATTTTTTAAAATATGGTCTCCATTTATTGAATTTTTAGAAAAGTAAATGGGTTTGGCACAGGACTAAAATAAAAAATTTAAATTAAAAGTTGAAACTTGAGTTAAGGGTTGGATGTACAACTGTGGTTATTGTCTCCCGGATCTACCCCCTTTAATTTTTATAGTTATATCTTTTTTTTAAATTCTCTTATTTTCTCTTTCCAATAGTTTATAGTTTTTTTTTCTTTCTTCTTTGTTTATTTTCTCTCTTTAAAAATTAAAAAATTTAAGCTATGTAAGAACTTTGTAACAAATTTGTCTTTTATTTCTATTTGTACATATGCTTTTCAAAATTTTTTTAAAAAAAGAAGAAAAAAAGAAGGACAAAGGAACAACACTGACTCTTCTTCTGTGCCCTGTGATCTCACCCATTACTGAAGAAAGATAATAATCTCCGTCAAGGCCTCGCAATCTCCTCTCCTCAATGACCTGGGAAAGTTCCCATCAGACCCTTGGAACTTATCCAATGCTTACAATTTATTCTTGATATCAACACGCTCAAGAATATCAGGATACCCCTCTCTGATCTCACTATCCTCCATGTCATTCTCCTTGGTTAATACTGATGTGAAGTGCTCATTCTGTACCTCTCCCACTTTCTCTGACTCAAGGCATGAATTCTCTCATGTGTCTTTGTGTGGTCCTATTGTCTCCTTAACTCTGCTCACCAAGGACACTTCATTGCCCCTTTTAGCGTTCCTGATTTTGTTTTTCCTGCTTCGTTTTTATTCCTCAAGGGCTCTGACAGTTTTCAACTTCTTAAACCTAGCATTGGCTTCCTTTTCCTTTTTGTCTCAATGTGCAATATCTCTTGTCATTCATGGAAACAGAACCTTGTCATCATTGTCTTTCCTCCTCATGAGAAATTAGAAGTGTCAATTGGATCATTTATTGATGACTAAAGTGTTTGGAGTAGCTTTGTTCAGGTATAATTCAAAGTGTACGAAATAAAAACTATTTTTATGAGACACTATTTTTTTTACTCCAAAGGTGATCATTGGTGATTATTGCTTAGTCAATAACACGAATCATTTCCGAATCAAGGTAACGTGACAATTAAAATGTAGTCAAAGCAAATTTCATTATCCAACAAAACAAACATGTTAGGAAAAACTATGTGGGCTATGGAAGAATGGGAGTGAGGATGATTTTCTAGTCCTGGTATTAATTTGACAAGATTTAAAATTTGAGACGAAGTATTGGCATAAAGGCATCTTTGATAATTTCACATTTTATAATTATCTATCAAATACAATGTTATTTATATTTTTTCACCCGGTGTGCATCCAGCTAACATTTCAATTAAACAGTTTTTAAGATAAAAATTTAACCAGTTTAAGTATGCCAAGATCTCATTTACCAGCAATTAGAGTAAACGACCCTTATGTTTGAAATAAATGTGTCCTTCAATAAAGTGTCAGGTTTTTCCTACTTTCCCTGCTGACAGTGTTTGCAAAGACTTATTAACCATGAGGACATGCACATACCTTGAGGACTTCAACATCAACCAATTCTCCTCATTATCCTCAAGAAAATGGGGTACAAAAATATGCACAATTCATCACAGACAGCAAAGAAACTTGCATGGCTAAGTGAGCAATACATCTTCAAAATATTTTTATTATGCATGCAAATATTAGACACAAGCAACATTTTCCATTCACAATTTAATGAAAGCAATCAGGCTGGTCAGAGGCAGAAATGGCTTTGATCAGTTATAGCTTTGCATCTAATGATGGATTACCTTTTCTTTGCAACTGGAAAGCATGCTGATGATGCTAAGACAAACTGACTGCACAGAAAGAGCTGGAGACCAGTCTTCTGTCAGAATGGATAGACAAATGTGTCCATTGCTGTAAACGTGAGGATGAACTGGAATATTTTCACCAGTGAACATAACCTAAAAAAAGGAAAATAATTTCAGCACTACGTTATATTTCAATCTAGAAATTGTCAACAACCTTCAAAAGTTATATTTTCATCACCAGTTTAAAGAATTAGGATTAATAGAAAATGCACCCTCTCAGTTGTGAGACTCGTTGATAGAACAACAGAAAAGCACATTTTCTTGCATATTAGAAAGCATAAAAGGCACAGCCACAAAATCACTATTAATGCACAGTAGTTTGTTGTGAAAACAGTTAAACAACTTCATACAGTGGAGATATGCTGTGTGTCTGATGGCTAACCTCTGCCCGCAGAATATCAAAACTCTGGTCGGGAGGAATGGAGAGATAAAGCAGTTCAAGGCCCAGGACCAGTGAATGGGTCGTTACTTGGTGGGGAGGGATAAAGATGGGCCGAAAGGATTCCCTCCTCACGACTGGTAGAATGATCGTCTGACCCGAACACCCCGTTCATGTTTGGAAACTATTATTCAGGCTTGCGTCCAGTTTAATGAACTCGAGCTGGCTGATCATCTTTTAAAGTTAAAGTTGGTGGGTGGCCTCTCTCCCATGAAGCAGGGAGTGACAGAGAAACACCATTACCTCTAGGATCTGGGGTTTGAGGAATCAGGAGTTTAGTCCATCTGTGGGGTAGCATAGTGGTGCAGCTGCTAGGGCCTGTTTCCACACTCTCTCTAAAACAAACCAAATCTGAAAACACCTTATTGAATTGAGCTTCTCTCCCATTTCTGTCAAGGGCACCAGTTTTGAGAATCTCGGCATACCTTTTAAACCCACCCCTGGGATTACTCGGTTAGAGCAGTCAATAGGCAATTACGGACACCATTCCCTTCATTATGGTCCACTATAACGAGGATTATCTGCATTATTTCACTTCAGTTTGAATGACTGGATAAAAATTAATAGTGGCTTAGAATCAGTGTTACATTTGATACAACTTCTCTCTATGGGAAAATGGCAATGCAGCTATCCATCTAAGTATGTCAGTGGGAGAAATCTCAAATAAACCACGGTGAAAATGGTAATGTTTAAATTATAGCAAAACAGTTTAATTTTAATTCCCCAAGAATGAAAAATTAATATACTGATACAGAATATATCCCCATGATATATGGGAACTAACTTCATTTAGCAAGGAAATCAAAATCCCATCAAATCACTTCAAGCTTCTAAATTCCACTGAGTGCAAGCGTATTGTGTGTTATTTAAGCTTGGGTGCCCTGATAGCACAAGTACAATTTTACAATTTACTCCTTCCACAAGTCAATTTATCAAAAGTGCATTAGTCTTAATTGCTAAATATATGTCAAATGGACGTTTCATCAGGGTTTTGGAAAAGGACAGCATAACTTTCACTGTGTACTATTCCTTGATAAATATGATCATTTTTTCAATTGCCTTTTGATCATTTTCTGCACCTATCAATGGCATTTTAATTGCAAATGCATGGAGTTTCCATTTCCAACCCCTCACCCCTCAACTGAAGGCTCTTCATTCCCCACCAATTATAGCACATCATTTAGGAAACACACTGCTCCATTGTTTTTAGATCCAAAACGAAAGAGTGCAATAAATACCGATTTATGTTAACTTTAATGATGTGCTTCATCTACTTCTAACTTTGCAACCTATTGCTTCCATCCACTGCATTTGCCATCTATTTGACATTGTCATTAACCCATCTCCTCAGTTTGCCAAATTTGATGCCACATCATTCTCCGTCTCCAAATGAGTCATAAATCCAAAAGGAAATAAATCCCATGGTCTGGACTGCATCAATTCCATCGAATCAAAAGTTTAACTTTACCATTATATTGTCTGTTCACAACCCATCCGTTTGATATTTGACTTTACATTCATGAAAACATCTTTCAATTTAACAATAGGCTACTTGGACATTTTTCTCAAACTGCAAAAAGGCCAGTGCAAAATGTACCCAAATCCTAGCTTCCTCGATTTTTGGTTTTTGATCAATGGCTTTTGAAGGAAATCCCTCAGTAAATCTTTATTTACAGAAAAGCGATGAACAAAATAATTAGAACAGTGACATGCAACACACACTAGTGTAAGTAAAAAATTATATGGCAGTTTCTCCAATCCCTTGTGATGTTCTTCTACATCTGAGGTTTGGATCCAAATGGGATGAGAAATGAAGGTTCCTGAGGAAAAATTGTGACGCTGGCAAAATGAATATACTACCATCAATCATCAGCATAATATAAGCTGCCCCAGTCCCTGACTTAGTTTTGAAATCCTCATCCATACTTTTGCTACCTGTAGATGTGATTATGCCAAATCACTTTTGGATGACGTGTTTTATTGTACTCAATAAATTTGAAGACATCTGTCCAATATCTGCCATCCATACCCCAAACCTGCATCACCCCATTCATCTATTGCCCCCTGCAGTTAACTCCGAGTAAAATAACACTAAAATTTTAAAATTTGCACCCTTGCTATCAAATTCCCATGAAGGCTAGCTCGTCTTAACAGACAATAGGTGGAGTAGGTTATTCGGCCCTTCGAGCCAGCACCGCCATTCAATGTGATCATGGCTGATCATTCTCAATCAGTACCCCGTTCCTGCTTTCTCCCCATACCCCCTGACTCCGCTATCCTTAAGAGTTCTATCTAGCTCTCTCTTGAATGTATTCAGAGAATTGGCCTCCACTGCCCTCTGAGGCAGAGAATTCCAGATTCACAACTCTCTGACTGAAAAAGATTTTCCTCATCTCTGTTCTAAATGGCCTACCCCTTATTCTTAAACTGTGGCCCCTGGTTCTGGACTCCCCCAACATTGGGAACATGCTTCTTAATCTCTGTAATCTTCATTTTTGTAACCCAAAGGATATCTACATTGCTAATTCTTCCCATTTACTTAATCCCCAAATTAATTGTTGTACTATTGATGACCAGGCCCTTTAAAACTAATTCTTATAAAACTTTTGGTCACCTGCCCAATATTTTTTATATGGATTAGCACTATAGTTTTTGTTGGATAATATATCAATATAGTTAAGCACCAAGCGGTTTTGTTATGTTAAAGCCACTATCATTGTTCTTGCTTATCTCAACGTCATTCTGAGGATGCAAATCCATGAGACAAAATACTCTAAATTTAAAACCAAACAAACACTTTCAGGTCAAATATCTAGTATAGAAATAGCACATTTATCTTGTTCTTCTGAAGCAAAAATTGAAAGGGAGAGTTCAAAGATACTGTCCACGAGGTGAGCTGAGCATGACAGGAAAAGAAATAGGTGATAGCTAATTTGTAGCTCCAAGCATCGTTGCTTCCCAATGTGCAGGAAGGAACTGCAGATGCTGGTTTACGCTAAATATAGACACAAAAAGCTGGAGTAACTCAGCGGGACAGGCAACATCTCTGGAGCGAAGGAATGGGTGATGTCTGGGTCAAAGGAATTGGGTCAGAGTCTGAAGAGCGGTCTCGACCCCTCTAGGTCACCCATTCCTTCTCTCCAGAAATGCTGCCTGTCCCGCTGAGTTACTCCAGCTTTTCTAAATAGAGCTGTTTGCAATTCATTACCACAGCAGTACAAGTGGACAACTCGGACTTTCACCAGGATATCTACACAGGATAAAGGGGAAATCTCCTGTACCTGAGAGTATTTGAACTGTAGAACCAAGAACTCTCCAGCTCTTTCTGGGACATTGGTGCATATGCTGCCCTACCCTGCTTATATTGTGGGAAAAACATTCTCATGATTGGGGTCAAAATAAAATGTATTTCACATCCCTCACTGGCAGACAACGAGGGAAAATACAACTGAAAAATGAAAGTGTAATTTGAAATGAAATATACATTTGAGTCAATTTATTGGAATCCTTGTTAATGCATCTATTTAACATAGTTTTTGCACTGATGTTAGACACTTCATTCAGCAGAATATTTATTCCATAACTTGCCTTCAAATGCATCCGTTGAGCTGCAGTTTTTAATTAAACATTGAATATAATCGAATGATACCTGAGAAAATGTTCCAAGACAATAATTTTGTACTAAAATGTGGTTAGCCGAATTGAGGCCATGGGTTTTGTGTCAACTTTCTTGTCCAAATATTCATTAATTCCCATCACAACATTGCAGAGAACAGGCAAGAGATATTACTCTTCTATATGAAATGTGTCCACAAACCCAACTTGCACTGGAAGGAAGTTCACCTACATCTTATTTCATCGAACCCATGTCCTACTGAAGCTCATTACTATCCTTCTTTGTTCACTATATTTGTTATTAATGTCATCTGCAAACTGTAAAATTATGGCCTTTATACCAAAGTTCAACTCATTAACATACCACAAAAAGTTTCTGCAGTCACCACTGCATATTTTCTTGCTGTCTGAAAAACGACAGTTTAGTTCTATTTTTATCCCTTTGTCAATTTACGATATCTGCAGATCCTGGACAATGGATACCACAGGGAAGTATTTACTATGAGGCATTTTATCAAATGTATTTTTAAATCTCAAGAAGGTGCTGCGGGTAGTGTTGCTGTCACATAACTCCTGCAACCTGGGTTTGCAACACTGCATCAAGGCAGCAGCCAAGGTCAAGGAGACACACCACCTTCACCACACACATTTCTTGCTGCTGCCATGGGTAAAAAGGTACTTCCAGGTTCAAAAACAGTTTTTTCCCCCCATCATTAAGATGGTTCTTAAACCACCTTGCACAACCCAACCACAATCTTACCAAAGCACCTAACCACAACAGCCTATGCACTATTTTGACTTTTTGTACTCTCATGGCTCGGTTACTTAGGATAGCTGGTAATTTATTATACATTTATTATTGTTACTGTTGTATTTAATGTGCATTTAAAGTTGCAACAAGAATGTCATTGTTCTCATTCATTTCCAGTTCATATGACAAATAAACACTTCATCCTAACCTCCAGTGACATTGGTGTGGGGTTCTCAAAATGCTGGAGTAACTCAGCAGGTCTAGGAGAGAGGGAATGGGTGACATTTCGGGTCGAGACCCTTCTTCAGACTTTGTGTGAGGTTTACATGTTCTGACATTGTTGCCTGATACTCCTGGATAATCTGATTACTGCCCATACCATGTTGCTTTGGTTAGTAAATTGATAGGTGTGTGTGAATAACATACTGAAATAATTCAGGGAGTGGATTGCTTTGATGTTGGCGTAGATATCTGATGAACCAAATGGTCTCTTTAACTGGCACGAGAAAACATCTATCTATAAAAACAGTCTCCATGACTTATCTCAACAGTCTCCATGACTTAAATCAAGTTAGGCAAATGTTATTTGCTTCTAATATAAAATTAACTTTCCAAGTAATAATTAATTTTTCCTCAGGTTAATCCACCTTATTAATCCACCATCATCAACTCTAGGCTGACTGTCCAATGCCACTAGGTTTATCCTCTTTGTTTTGACCAGTAAAATTAGGAAACCTTGAGCATTCAGCTTTCCACGCAGAATGATTTCTCACTTTCAATTTCTACGGCATTATTGTGACAGTGGCAATGATCTCTTTGCAATATACTTATTTAATAACATTGCATAATATCATATCATTTTTGGCCCCATAACCTTCCTTAGGCTGTTCATTTGTTTATTAAAAAAACTTGTTTTTTGTAAGAGGAGTACATAATCTCCTATTATACACTCTGCTTATAATCCATATCTATTTTCAGTTACCTCTAGTTTTTGTATTTAGCTTGATTCCCTGCTGAGTTTATTTCTGATATTTATCACACCCTCTTACGATTTTATATTATCGTCTGTATCTTATCATCCAGGGAACTTCAACAATGCATGTTCTTCCTTACTTTTTTGTGGGAAATTATCTAGCCTCTGGCAAAACTACATCCCACATTCATTGAAAATAAATATGGTTCCAGAGGATTTTTCCCTATATTTCAGAAATGGGATAGAACATGTTCAGGAACACAAGCAGATAAAGATTGTTGGTAGGAAAAATAATGGAATCAAGGAGAAAATATAACACCTGGAAATTCAAAATATAACAAAAAGCCAGCTAGCATGCTTTTTATTGTAAAGGGAACTTCTGGGATGATCAACTTTGAATCTTTGAATGGAGGAGTGAGAAACTATTTACCTTGTATATACAGCTAGATTTTTTAAGAGGAAGGTATCCCACAACAAATTAATGATTGTCTGAGAATGTAGTCAGGATGGCCACCATAGCTACATGATGGATAGCAAGAAACTGAAGGTAAAGAGCAGCAGAAAGTGCGTAGAGTGTTCCGCAAGAATTGGTAGTATAGATTTATCATTGTCACATGTACCAAGATAGTTCATGCCATCCAGACAGATCACATCGTACATGAGTGTGTGGTACATTAGGAACATTCCATTCACAGTTTAAACATTAGAATGAGAAATTATATTTCAAAAATTGCCAAAGATATCAAAATTAGGAGGGGTAGTCACCATGAGGAACCCGACAATTTCCAAGAGGACATCAATAAACTTGCAGGAAGGGCAAATAATGTTTAATGCAGATAAATGCAAGCTAGTAGATTTGCTTAGGAAGAACAGGAAAGGCACTTACAATGTGGAAGGTGGGAGTCTAGCTGGAGTAGAAGAACAAAGAGAACTTGGAGTACAAATACACCAATCATTAAAGGCTGTGCCACAGGTTAGCAAGGCTATAAAGAAAGCAAACAAAAAACAAGGGTTTATTTCTAGAGAGAAAGAATTGAAAAGGGAAGTTAGGTTAAACCTTTATCAAGCCTTAGTTGGCCAATCTTTAGAATAATATGTACAGTTCTGGTGATAATATTATAAAAGGATAGGGTGCAGGTAAGATTTACAAGGATGACACCAGAGATGCGAGGGTATATTCTACAAAAGGATGAACGCGCTCTTGAGAAAATGAGGCTACATGCTGACCTAACAAGGCCAGCATTTACATCCCGAAATGCTCTTGTGAGTTGCCTGCCTTCTTGGATTACAACCATTTTACTGGTGAAGGCACTCCAACAATGATATTAGAGTGACAATGCTGGAGTAACTCAGCGGGTCAGGTTGCATCTCTGGAGAAAATGGATAGGTGACATTTCGGGTTGGGATCCTTCTTCAGACTTCAATGATATTAGACTGGATGTTTCAGGATTTAGTTCCAGCGGAATGCATAAACAGCAATATATTTCAAACATAGGAGGGTGCACTTGTTGGAAGGGAACCTAGCAGGTGATGGCACTCTAATATACCCTATCGCCTTGAGCTTCTTGGTGACAAAACTCACTGATTTTGGAGGTAGTATCAGTTTAGTACAGGTGAGTAAATGTAGCGCATTTTATAAATGGTGCATAGCACAACCAGAATGGAGGAGGCAATGTATGTTTCAGGCTATCAGGCAGTGGATGAGATATCAGTGAATCTGGCTGCTTTTAAATCCATAGTGCTGGGCATATTGAATGTTGTAGGAGCTGCACCCGTCCAGGCAAATGAAACAATAATAATTTGAATGTGAAGTGATGGGGAGTTAATACATTAATGAATCACATGGATTTTTAACAATAATCCAGTAGTCCCATTGTTACCATTACTGATAGACACAAAAAGCTGCAGTAACTCAGCGGGACAGGCAGCATCTTTGGAGAGAAGGAATGGGTGACGTTTCATGTTAAGACCCTTCTTCAGACTGGTTAAGGATAAGGGAAACAAGAGATATAGATGGTGATGTGGAGAGATAAAGAACAATGAATGAAAGATATGCAAAAAAGTAACGATGATAAAGGAAACAGGCCATTGTAAGCTGTTTATAGAGTGAAAATGAGAAGCTAGTGTGACTTGGGTGGGGGAGGGATAGAGAGAGACCGAAATTACTGAGACTGAGCAAGTTTCAGGCTCATTTAATTTCAGGCTCATTGAATTTAATTCTCCTATCTGTCATGGTGGTATCCTTTGTCTTTTAATCAATCATCCAGAACTGCCAAGTGGTCCATTAACTTATTCACTGGTACAACACAGGATGGCCAAAGCACAAAGAGTATAGGAGCAAAGAGGTCCTTCTACAGTTGTACCGGGCCCTGGTGAGACCGCACCTGGAGTACTGTGTGCAGTTTTGGTCTCCAAATTTGAGGAAGGATATTCTTGCTATTGAGGGCGTGCAGCGTAGGTTCACTAGGTTAATTCCCGGAATGGCGGGACTGTCGTATGTTGAAAGGCTGGAGCAATTAGGCTTGTATACACTGGAATTTAGAAGGATGAGGGGGGATCTTATTGAAACATATAAGATAATTAGGGGATTGGACACATTAGAGGCAGGAAACATGTTCCCAATGTTGGGGGAGTCCAGAACAAGGGGCCACAGTTTAAGAATAAGGGGTAGGCCATTTAGAACGGAGACGAGGAAGAACTTTTTCAGTCAGAGAGTGGTGAAGGTGTGGAATTCTCTGCCTCAGAAGGCAGTGGAGGCCAGTTCGTTGGATGCTTTCAAGAGAGAGCTGGATAGAGCTCTTAAGGATAGCGGAGTGAGGGGGTATGGGGAGAAGGCAGGAACGGGGTACTGATTGAGAGTGATCAGCCATGATCGCATTGAATGACGGTGCTGGCTCGAAGGGCTGAATGGCCTACTCCTGCACCTTTTGTCTATTGTCTAATGCATTTAAGGTGAGACTGGTCAAGTATATGAGAGAGAAGGCAATCAATCGAAGGCCACACAGATAGATGGAGAAATGGAAAGACAGGAGATGCCTTGAGTGGAGCAAACTCCAGCATGGATTGTTGAGGTTAAATTTATTTCTCATATACTGTGTATTCTATAAAATCCAATGCTACATTAGCTTACGGCTGCAAATTTACCTGCTAGTTTTTGATTTTAATTTACAATTTTGACTCCTTTTCATCTCACTAAAATTAGTGGATTTAAAGATTGGAGATCTGGAATTGAGTTCTGGAATTTGGAATAACAAAATTGTTCACAATTAGAACAGCAGGGAGCATTTAATAACATCAACTAATATATAACTGGTCCAAAACCTGATGGGTTATGAGATCAAGAAGTTAATTCTTGATAATTAAAATATCTTGGCAAAGGCACCAAAATTTAATTCAGTCAAGACGTTTATTTATCAACAAATATAATGGAAAAAGGTATGATTATGTAAGATGGAAATAAATGAAATCAAATATCTTTTGAAAGTGATTGCAAATATTGAGCATTTCCAAGTTTTGTTTACTATTATTAGCTCGAATGAAACTCTACTGGAATTTTGATTGTGATGAAAGTATACACCAAATTATACATCTGCATGGATAAACTATCCTGAAAACATTAGCCTTCAGTCTTAACTTTTTCCTCTTGTATTCAATGAGCCTTAAACACAAATTTGCTGTTTGCCTATTGAAAATGACTATCAATCTAGATTCATTCACAAAATGCTGGAGTAACTCAGCAGGCCAGGCAGCATCTCAGGAGAGAAGGAATGGCTGACGTTTCAGGTCGAGACCCATCTTCAGACTGATGTCAGGGGGGCGGGACAAAGGAAGGATATAGGTGGAGACAGGAAGAGGGAGAACTGGAAAGGGGGGGGGGGGAAGAGAGGGACAGAGGAACTATCTAAAGTTGGAGAAGTCAATGTTCATACCGCTGGGCTGCAAGCTGCCCAAGCGAAATATGAGGTGCTGTTCCAATTTCCAGTGGGCCTCACTATTATACAGCACCTCATATTTCACTTTGGCAGCTTGCAGCCCAGCGGTATGAACATTGACTTCTCCAACTTTAGATAGTTCCTCTGTCCAGCATCTGCAGTTAGTTTCTTACATTATCAATCTGGATTCATACACTATTGATCTAGTGGCCCCTTGTTAGAGGGGATTTTATTGAAATATATAAGATTATTAAGGGATTGGACACACTAGAGGCAGGAAACATGTTCCCAATGTTGGGGGAGTCTAGAACCAGGAACGACAGTTTAAGAATAAGGGGTAGGCCATTTAGAACAGCGATGAGGAAAAACTTTTTCACGCAGAGTTGTGAATCTGTGGAATTCTCTGCCTCAGAAAGGCAGTGAATGAATGAATAAGTTTATTAGCCAAGTATGCATATACAAGGAATGTGCCTTGGTGCTCCGCTCACAAATGACAACACAAACATACAGTTAACAATTAAGAATAAAACATAACCACATTACGGTCTAAACATGTGGGTGAAAATAAACCAGAGCAAAAAGGAGACTACAGACTTTGGTTATTGAGTAGAACTATCACTCATGGGAAAAAGCTGTTTTTATGTCTGGCTGTGGCTGCTTTGACAGTCCGGAGTCGCCTTCCAGAGGGAAGTGCTTCGAAGAGTTTGTGGCCAGGGTGAGAGGTGATCTTGCCCGCTCGCTTCCTGGCCCTTGCAGTGTACAGTTCGTCAATGGGGGGAAGGTTGCAGCCAACAACCTTCTCAGCTGTGTGAACGATCTGTTGCAGCCTCCGGATGTCGTGCTTGGTGGCTGAGCCAAACCAGACCATGATGGAGAAGGTGAGGATGGACTCAATGATAGTAGTACAGAATTGGACCATCATTGCCTGTGGCAAATTGTGTTTCTTCAGTTGCGCAGGAAGTACATCCTCTGTTGGGCCTTTCTGACTGTGGAGTTGATGGTGGCCCCGCATTTAAAGTCCCTGGAGATGATGGTTCCAAGGAACTTAAATGACTCCACAGATGTGACTATGGTGTTGTTGATGGTGAGTGGGGAGGGGGATCTCTTCGAAAGTCTACAATTAGTTCCACTGTCTTAAGAGCATTGAGCTCCAGGTTGTTGCCATGGCACCAGGACGCCAGCTGTGTCACTTCCCCCCTGTAGGCAGATTCCTCCCCATCCTGGATCAGTCCAATCGGGGTAATGTCATCCGCAAACTTGAGGATCTTGACAGAGGAGTCTGTGGAGGTGCAGTCGTTGGTGTAGAGAGAGTAAAGGAGAGGGGAGAATACGCAGCCTTGCAGTATTCCTATGCTGAGGGCCTGTGGGTCCGAGATGTGCTTTCCCAGCCTCACATGCTGCTTCCTGTCTGTCAGGAAGTTGATGATCCACTGACAGAGGGGTTCAGGCACAGTCAGCTGGGAGAGTTTGTAGTGTAGTAGATCTGGCACAATGGTGTTAAAAGCAGAGCTAAAGTCCACTAACAGAATCCTGGCATAGGTCCCCTTGCAGTCTAGGTGCTGGAGGATGAAGTGCAGGCCTAGATTGACTGCGTCGTCCACCGATCTATTGGCCCTATATGCAAACTGCAGGGGGTCCAGCAGTGGAGGCCACTTCTCTGGATGCTTTCAAGAGAGAGTTAGATAGAGCTCTTAATGATAGCGGAGTCAGAGGGTATGGGGAGAGGGCAAGAATGGGGTACTAATTGTGAATGATCAGCCATGATCACATTGAATGGCAGAGCTGGCTCAAAGGGCCAAATGGCCTACTCCTGCGCCTATTGTCTATAAGATATGCCTTTTGCAGACTGCAACAAAATATACAAAACATTAATAACGACTGATCCACATGATTTTTAAATTGGGGCAAAAGAGAGAAAAAAAACCACCCAGATTGTCCAGCCTTTTGGAACACGATCCATCTTTTAAAAAAATTCTGAACTTGCTTATATATTATACACAAGTACTATCCACCAAGACATAAATCTACTGTACTCAAAAGTATTCTGAACTCGAAAATAAAGGCACGAGAACAATGTTGGGCAGATTGCTTACAATGTGCCAATGTCAGCTGGAATATGTAACATTTTATTTTCTGGCACTCCACCTGGACCCTGAAATACTGAAACACAAGAATACAACGGTTGGTGCTCCTCAATTTCCGATGCTTAAACTTACGATATTTCAACTTTGCGATGGAGCAAACAGCAGCGACCCACAGCAAACTGCAGTTCGCTTCCGGCCACATGATCACGTGCATTCAATGCATTTCGGCTTACTATATTTTCGGTTTCCGATGGGTTTCTCGAAACGTAACCCCATCGTAAGTTGAGGAGCACCTGGAGTTGCCTCATAATTTCCAAAAACGTACTCATTTGAAACAGATTATGCCGCTGATTCCAGTTCCTAATTAAATCTCAAATGCTTTAAATTAGTGTTCATGTAAACTGCATTTTTCATTAGATTAATAATGATAAATCTGACAATTAAGTTTAAAAACTAATACTTAAGAAAACATATGTACTTATTGAGACAACCAAAATACCTCGGTTGTGTAGATTTATTCAATCTCAGACACCAAAAAGGCACATAAAGACAGACACTGCACATTTATAGAACATTAATCATTTCCTTGCAGATCACTTTTAAAAGCTTTACAAAATAGTTGATGAAATATTTTTCGATATAAGTTTGCCAGTGATGATATTCAAGAAATTCAGAAACCAATTTGCATTCACCAAGCTACAACAGTAATGTGAGAATGTCCAGGTAATATGTTTTACAATTATTCAGAGGAATAAATATTGACCATGAAAATATTGACTTGGAAAAACTCCAGTGCAATTCAAAATAGGGCCAAAGGATCTTTTGTGCCCATTTATTGGTGCAGCCAGGATTGATGTTTAGCTTCTCATTGAATCATGATACTTCATACAATACAGCACATGTTCAACACTACACAAGCATCAGCCTGAATACATGAACTTCTATCTCCAAAGCATTCAGAAATATTATTCAGCACAGCTTCTGATCTAATTTTCTCATAACCAGATTTTGTTCAGATATCTAACGTGCTTAATTCCAGACAGTTGAATTATACGCAGTAAAACCAACTGAAAATTTATATTAAGTTTACCAGCACCCCAGTAAATAGTTAAAATACACTTACAGAAATACATTTACAGTCATCTAGTTCTGTCTTTACATCAGCATTACCTGAGGTGAATCAAAAGGATAACGACTGCTGAACTTGAAGAGAAGCTGAAATTTCTCCCCTTCATATAATGTGCCAGGAGCGCCTTCCATGTCCACAATCCATCTGCAAACATGGAAAAAATGTCCTGATCTGAACAGAACTCGAGTCACTTGAGCACATCCATGTCAATGTAATACATTCTTGCCATCTAACAAATTTTCTATTAAGTAGAAAATTTGGTCACTCGTAACAAAATACAGGTTTGGAATGTGAGCAGGGGATTAAAATAAATCAGTTAGCAATACATGTGAACCATGCAGAATTTACATTTTCATGCATTCTGCTTAAACAATGCAGCAAAACAATTCAGAATATTGATTTTTATTTTACTTTGATTTTTTTTAACTTTTGCCATCGGACTTGGATTACTTTGTACACTTTTGTTGCCCAGCAATAGGAAAGATATCAAGGATTAAGCTGGAAATGACATAGAAAAGATTCTCAAGGCTGTTATAAGGAAAGAATAGATAAACTGGATCTCCTTTCCCTGGAGCAGAGGAGTTTGAGTAATGACTTGATAAAGGGTCAAAGAGTGATATTGTGTGAAAACAGGCCCTTCGGCCCAACTTGCCCACACAGGCAAGTCCCAGCTTGGCCCAGCTACACTAGTCCCTCCAAACCTGTCCTAACCATGTACCTGTCTAACTGCTCCTTAAATGTTGGCTAGTCCCAGCCTCAACTACCTCCTCTGACAGCTTGTTCCATACACCCACCACCCTTTGTGTGAAAATGTTACCCCTCAGATTCCTATTAAATCTTTTCCCCTTCACCTGAAACTTATGTCCTCTGGTTCTTGATTCGCCTACTCTATTCCTCTCATGATTTTATATACCTCTATAAGATCACCCCTCATTCTCCTGCGTTTCAGGGAATAGAGTCCCAGCCTACTCAACCTCTCCCTTTTGCTCATGCTCAGACCCTCTAGTCCTGGCAATATCCCCTAAATCTTCTTTGTACCCTTTCCAGCTTGACATCTTTCTTTACTTTCCAGTAATGGTGCCCAGAACTGAACACAATACCCTAAATATTGCCTCACCAACGTCTTATACAACTGCAACACGACCTCCCAACGTCTATCATGGTACATAAAATCATGAGATGCACATAAAAGGTGAATGGTCACAATCTTTTTTTTCCCCCAGGATAGGGAAGTATAAAACTAGAAGGCACAAATTTAAGGTGAGAGGAAAGATTTAATATGGGCAAGAAGATGAAAATTTCTATACAGAGTGCTGTGGATATATGGAACAAGCTCCCAGAGAAAGCTGCAGAGATGGATACAATTACAATCTTAAAAATAAATTTAGACAAGTACATGCACAGTAAAGGTTTAGAGGGATATGGGCCAAATGCAGGCTAAAGGGACTAGCTTGGGAAGGCATCTGTCAGCACAGACGCGTTCAACCAAAGAGCCTGTTTTCATGTTAGAAACTCGATAGCATTTATCTGGACATCTTGGGGAGGTGGGAGGAATCGAGAGAAGACAGAAAAATGAAACAATCATGAGGAGAGCATGCAAACTCCACACAGACAGCAGCCAAGGTCAGGATCATACCCAGACCCTTGGAGATGTGAAACAGCAGCACAAATTGCCAAACTACAATTAGCTTAACATAAAGATTTGAGTAACTCAGCAGGACAGGCAGCATCTCTGGAAAGAATAGGTGACATTTCCCTTCTGAGGAACGGTCTTAATCGAAACATCACCCATTCCTTCTTTCCAGAGATGCTGCCTGTCCCTATGACTTACTCCAGTATTTTGTGTCTATCTTTGGTGTAAATCAGCATCGGCAGTTCCTTCTTACACAAAGATTTGTGGTCAGCAACACTAAATTTGCACCACCTTTTCTCATTTTGGTGATGGCAAATCATATTAATAGAAAAGCAAGTCTTTATGGCGTGCTTGTTCATTGATAAAATTGATGCATTTCAGAAAACAGACTTAACCATATATAATCCTTTTGGATATTTATTTGTTCTGCTTGCTGTCAAGAAGAATAATTTGCAGCGTTTTTAAAGAAAGTATGCGCTGGGGGAAAAATATAAAGAAAAACATTAAGCAAGCCAAATCCCTTTTTGTCTGTAGAAATGGGTTTAATTCGGGGAAAAAATGAAATTACTGCCAACAGCAAAGATTCCATTAAAAGTAATTAAGGTGCCTTTAAAAAATACGACCTGCATATAGCATTAAAACAGATTCTTCAACCCACCAAGTTCATACTGACCACCAAGCACTCATTTACACTAATCCAATTTTATTCTCCCCATATCCACTTCATACTAGGGGCAATTTTATGATGGCCTATTGACGTACCTATCCACTATCATTGGAATGTGGGAGGAAGTCAGAGCAGAAAGGCTTAGAGGGATAAGGGCCAACCACAGGCAAATAGTATGGGGCATCTTGGTCAGCATGGACAAGTTGGGCCCCAAGGCATGTTTCTGTGCTATATGACTATGACCTGAAGGAAACCTGGTGGGGGGCTCATGTTGTAGACCTCCTCGTGGTGAGCCCTACCAACTGACCTCGGTCAGGTGAACGACAACAAACAGAGGCAGCAGAAGCAGAAACAACAACGAACAAACAACAACAGCTTCTTAGGGCGGGCACTTATGGATGTCGAACCGGATGGCATCCCCTGCTACAGCTGAATGCGGAAGGCCTCACCAAGGCCAAGTCCACCATTATTGAACATCTGCTACAGACCCACAAAGTCACTGCAATCCTGCTCCAAGAGACTCACAAAAGTGACAGCTCCCATCTGAAGATCCCTGGTTATACCCCGGCCGCCTACACCGGGAGCGACACCCACGGGATTGCCATTTTTGTCTACAGCGCCCGGAGGACGAGACATAATTTCTGCTGCCTCAAACGCAAGAAGAAGAAGGAGGAAACCTGGGCAGGCGTGCGGAAAATATACAAACTCCACAGAGAGGTCTGAAATGAAGATGGGCCACTAGTGCCGCAGCTATACAAGTATCATTGATCAGCCAAAGATCTGCTGCTACATTAGTGCAGTAGATGCAACAGTTGCCGTAAAATTCTGAAAATGTAGGTACTTAAGATGTATTTATTCAAGAGTTCATGAAGGGACTATTTGAATAGATAACCTTCAGCAGATTCTGAATGTTATTTCTATTCTTGTCAACGGGCCAAATAGGTTCTGCAAATAGAATTGTTTAAAATGGAGATAGCAACGTCATTTGTATATATTTGGCAAACAGCAATATGCTTTCAGAGAAGAAATTCAAATTCACAAGTGACCATCAGATCTAATACCATGAATGAAATGATACGGTTGCACTGTGCTACTTTGGAGTCGATGTACAGAGTCAAGTCCTGGCATAAGCATTAGCATCAGGACAGAAAAACTGGTTATGGTGCATTCATCTAGAAATATTGAAATTGAAGATCTTTGGGACAGAAAAAAATGATTTGAGTATTTAATCTGAATCGAGTTACAAACGTTTGCACAAAAATATACAGGGAATAGTACGAGAAAATGTGATAGAGGATTTAAACTGATGGAAGGAGTTAATCTTTACACAGGAATATGGTTTAAAAGCAGTCATGCAACACTGCAATTTAATGGTATAGAGAGACTTGAGTACAAGATAGAAATTAAGAAAAAATGATGAGTGGGTTTTACTGTTTATATGTAAAGGTCAAGTTGACTCAGTGAACCAGAGATCACCACAGGCCTGGCTCACTCGCCACAGAACCCGGAAACCCATCTTGAGTGGGAGCCTCATCTGAGGTTCGTCTCCTGCTCACCTCCGAAGAACAGAAACCAGAAGGTGAAGGGAGTTGGTGACGGCGGCGGACACTGGACAAAGGGCCAGTAAAGATACCCGGGGGTATTACCTTCTGCGCCATTAAGGTCACCATCAGGAAGCGTTCCCTGGGGCACCAAGGCCGAAGGCCAGGCGAAAGAGAGATGACAGTTCTCTGGCAATCCGGATGGAGGCGGTAGCTGCAATGGGCTTTTAAGGCCAGCTGCAGCTGGGTCTTTGTAAATGGTAAATGGTGCCAAAACCTGACACTCTTGCATATGGACTCAGTCGGCTGTTTCTATGCTTACGGTACTTAGTCTGGTAAGGTACTTGCGTATGTGAATTATCTCACTGATCTGAAAACAAAAAAAGTATTTCACTGTACCTTGGTAAACATGATAATAAAAAGAACCATTGTAAAAGAATCATTGAATGCAAAAGGGTGGCAAATTTTTACCGAGGTCAAAAATTAGATCCAAATATTTTCTCACATAAATATTCATAAGTAAGAAAGAAGTAAAAGGAGAGGATGATCATATTAAGATTGATTACTGTGGACAAAGACATTGTGTTTGGTTTCTCTGCATTGAGTTCAGAAATAAAGAATTAATTAACAGAGAAATCAAAAGGCAAGCTGTGCGAGCTATTTTATATTTTTATTGCTACAAAAACCACAAATCTATGTACAAAGAGCATGCATTGATCTGATGCTTTTCCTGGCAATGTTACAAATAGGCTTTATATCTATCATGCAGCTTTGAAGTGCAATTTCTACATAAAATGAAGTGTAATTATTCCTTACACAGATTTTTAGATAGCTTTAGAAAAAAGAATTTTAGATGTGTTACATAAATAAAGAGACATTGAATAAAGGCAATCTAACTAAAAGAATAGAAATAAAATAAGTAACCTGCAGACTGGCAGAATGTAGGCAATGATGAACTTAACAGAAATGGTGCGAGTTCCTATTTTCCAATTCCGTGAATTGAATGGGTGTCCAGATGTCCATCGGACACAAACGTCCAGGAAGAACACATGATGACACCAATGAGCATATATTAGGGTTCAACTTGGAGAAAAGCAATACGTGTTGGATAAAATGCAATTTACAACCAAATGTCCATGCAAGTCAGTTAATGTTTAAATAGAGAAGTATAAGATTTTATTGAAAAAGCAACAAAAAAAAACTGTGCAAATGTATTGGTTAGGTAATAGGTGGAATAATGCATTTAGAGCAAAAATTTGCAAATGCAGGAACAACCCCCCCCCCCCCCAATAAAAAAACAAAAACCCAGCAGGTCATGAATAACTTAATTAATGTTTTAATTCAACGCATTCAGCAGAACTGGAAGTCAGAAAACAAATGTGTTTTAAGTTGCAGCGAACAGAAGGCTGGAGAAAAGAGGGATAAGATGCAGACCATGGTTGTTAATAAAGCAAATGCTTTAAAAAATGATGGTTAGACACAGAAGGGTGGGGGAAAAGAAACAAATTGAAACATAAGCACAGCTACATCTGTGGATGATTATCTGAAACAGCTAAATTCAATATTAAGATCCAAGCACTGCAATATCCCCATTTATTCACAAAATGCTGGAGTAACTCAGCAGGTCAGGCAGCATCTCGGGAGAGAAGGAATGGGTGACATTTCGGGTCGAGACCCTTCTTCAGAAGAAGGGTCTGAAGAAGGGTCTCGACCCGAAACGTCACCCATTCCTTCTCTCCCGAGATGCTGCCTGACCTGCTGAGTTACTCCAGCATTTTGTGAATAAATCGATTTGTACCAGCATCTGCAGTTATTTTCTTATACTGCAATATCCCCAGACTGAAGCGAATTGGTGGTGCTCAAGTTTACATTGGGTATCAGTGGAACAATGCAGGAGCACAACTACAGAAGAAAAAGAATGAGAGTGGGGCGGATAATTAAAGTGATAAATGACTGGATCGCATCCTTCCACACACAATATGATTATCCAATCAGCGTTTAATTTCTCTAAAAGACCACACTGTGAGCAATGAATTCCATGCAGTGGAATAAAAGTACGCCTCTACTGCTGCCTCATCTGAAGGGTTCATGGATGGCAGGAAGTGAAGAGATAATAGGCAGATGTTGCCTCTCCCATAACTATGGGAATGCTGAAAATGGAGGGCATGGGATTTGGATCTGGTGGTGGAATCCCATTGAAGGAAATGGAAATTATGGAGGATGATCTGTTGAATGAGGAGACTGTTGGAGTAGAAGGCGGAAACCATGGGAAATCTTTTTGTGACCAGGAGGAAGGGTGTTGTGGTTGAAACACAGAACATAGAGGATGTGCGTTTGAGAGCCCCGGTCAACCATGATACTGGAGTCACAATTAAGGGAAAGGGAAGATATCTTAAAAGTAAACACATAGAACTGCAGATGCAAGTGTACAGAAAAAATAGTGCTGGAGTAACTCAGTGGACCTGTTAGCATCTCTGGAGATCATGGATTCCGTTTTAGGTCAGGACCCAAGTCCAAAGATGATCATGGAAATTTTTGCATATGCTTACTTTGCATATGCTTACATAGTTCTCAGTTATTAAAGATTGTTGGAGGTCCTACAATAACAGGCAATCAGTCTGAAGAAGGGTCCTGACCTGAAACATCGCCTGCCTATTTACTTCCATAGATGGATCAAGCAACTGAACCATCCTACCAACCACGAGAGAGCAGTCCTGAGCCCCCATCTACCTCATTGGAGACCTTCAGGCTATCTTTAATCGGACTTTACTGGACTTTATCTTGCACTAAACGTTATCATGTATCTGTACACTGTGCATGGCTTGATTGTATTCATGTATTGTCTTTCCACTAACTGGTTGGCACGTAACAAAAGCTTTTCACTGTACCTCGTTACACATGAAACTAAACTAATGCTGTCTGACCCACTAAATTCCTCCAGCAGTTTGATTTTTGCTGAAGATTCCAGCATCTCCAGTCTCTTATGTCTCCAAGAGATGCAGTCTGTGTATTTCCAAATGATTTGATAACAGTCTAATACAAACATTATGTTATGCAATCCATCACAATGTAAGAATGAAGAAATATTTCTCTTAAATTCTTATCAATTGGCAGCCTCGTGACGATAAAGAGTAGCTATCTCGTGTATTTGTAATCAGATTCCCTGCATTGACCTCAACGGTCACCTCAGAAACCACAGCACCAGAGCTCCAACCTAAGGGGAAGTCACTGTATATGCAGAGACGCAGCGTTCCCTCCCTTAAGTTACTATCCTGGACAAATGTTACCGCTGCAGAAAACATGTTGGGTAAAATTAAAATGACTGATATAGTAAATAAGATGACTCATTTTAAAATACTAGTTAAAAATAAAGCTTTAAGAGCAGCTCCACGAAACCATAAAAAATAAGTTTAGTGACAAAATTAGGGGAAAATGATGGTTAAAAACCATCCAGCCATCATTTCCTGCGGTAACCGAGAATAGTGGAAAAAATGTGTTTTCTATGCAATTTGAACAAGTGTCAATTCTGGAAAATGAGTCCTGAGTTTTGAGTTTAAGAGTTTCAGGATGTGGAGTATAAAAGTTGTCAAGTCATGTCGCAGCTGTATAAAACGTTGGAGGATTGTGTATAGTTCTGGATGCTGCGATACAGGAAGTATGTAGAAACTTTAGAGAGGGTGCAGAAGGGGTTCACTGGGATGTTGCTCGATTGGAGGGTATTAGCTTTAAGGAAAGGTTGGACAAACTTGGATTGTCTTTGTTCGAGCATAGGCAGGGAAGGGGCAACCTAATAGAAACATAGAAAATAGATGGAGTCGTAGGCCATTCGGCCCTTATACAGTAAGTATATAAAGTATATGTTATGAAAGGCCAAGATGGGATAGATGTCAAAGTTTTTTTTTCCAGGATGAAAATGAGAAATACTGAAGGGCATTGACTCAAGTTGAGGGAGGGAAAGTTTAAAGGAAATTTACGAAGCACTTTTTTTTTTACACAAACGGTGGTACGTGTATGGAATGTGTGGCCTGTGAAAGTGGTTAAAGTAGATACGATAGCAACATGCAAGTATTTAGATAAGCACATAGGTGTGCATAGAAGTCAAGTCAAGTCAATTTTATTTGTATAGTACATTTAAAAACAACCCACGTTGACCAAAGTGCTGTACATCTGATTAGGTACTAAGGAAACAAATGAAACATACAGTAGCACGCAAACAGTTCACAGCGCCTCCTCAATGAGCCTCAAACGCTAGGGAGTAGAAATAGGTTTTGAGCCTGGACTTAAAGGAGTCGATGGAGGGGGCAGTTCTGATGGGGAGAGGGATGCTGTGCCACAGTCTAGGAGCTGCAACCGCAAAAGCGCGGTCACCCCTGAGCTTAAGCCTAGACCGCGGGATAGTGAGTAGCCCCAAGTCGGCCGACCTGAGGGACCTGGAGTTAGAGAGGTGGGTTAGAAGATTTTTGATGTGGGGGGGGGGGGGAATGTCCATTTAGGGCTTTATACATGAATAGGAGGAGCTTGAAGTTGATTCTGTACCGTACAGGGAGCCAGTGGAGAGAGGCCAGAATCGGGGTGATATGGTCCCTTTTACGGGTACCCGTCAGGAGTCTCGCTGCGGCGTTTTGGACCAGTTGCAGGCGGGACAGGGAAGATTGGCTGATCCCAGTGTATAGGGAGTTGCAGTAGTCTAGGCGGGAGGAAGTGAAAGCGTGAATGATTTTTTCTGTGTCGTCAAATTGGAGGAAAGGTTTGATTTTAGCTATGGTTCGAAGTTGGAAGAAGCTGGCTTTTACCACAGCGTTGACTTGCTTATCAAATTTTAATGCAGAGTCAAATATCATGCCGAGGTTTTTGACATGCAGTTTGACTAGGCAGGATAGACTTCCAAGACTGCCTGTTATCGATTTGATGGAGTCGGGGGGGGGGGGGGGGGGGCGCGCGAATAGGATGACCTCAGACTTGCTCTCATTTAATTGGAGGAAGTTCTGTGCCATCCAACATTTTATGTCCTCAAGGCAGTGTAAGAGGCTGTTTAAATTTGACTGGTTGTTGGGTTTCAGGGGGAGGTAAAGCTGAGTGTCATCGGCATAGCAGTGGAAAGAAATGCCGTGCCTTTGAATGATTTGGCCAAGGGGGAGCATGTATAGAGAGAAGAGAATGGGGCCTAGGATGGAGCCTTGTGGAACTCCGCAGGAGAGGCTAGCTGGAGCAGAGGAATAACTGCCTATGTTGATGGCGAAACTCCTATCTTTGAGGTACGAAGCGAACCAGCTCAGGGCAGTGCCATCAATGCCAACCGCGTACCGGAGACGGTCAATAAGGATGGTGTGGTCCACTGTATCGAACGCTGCGCTGAGGTCGAGAAGGAGCAGGATTGCAGTCGTCGGTGTCGATGGCGATAGAAGGGATGGATATGGACCTCGTGCAGACAGATAGTTTAGATGAGCATCATGGTTGGCGCAAACATCATGGGCCGAAGGGGTCAAACATCTTCGACCACTGCTATTCCAGAGATGCCAATCGCTCCACCCCTTAACCCCACTTTGGGAAATCGGACCACTTACCGATGCTCCTTCCTACGTAAAGGCAGCGACTGAAAAGCGCAGCCCCAGTAGTGAAGACTGCACAGACCTGGTCAGGGGAGGCAGACGAACGGATCTGGGATTGCGTGGAGTCAGTAGACCCGGGCAATGTTCAAGCATTCGACAACGGAACTGAACAAATACTTTCACTGACTTAATGAGGAAATGTGTTGCCACGAAAACTATCCAAGTATTCCCCAAGCAAATGCTTTGCATGAACCAGGAGGTCCGTAATCTTCCAAGGACCAGATCTCGAGTATTCAAGTCTGGCAGTGCAGATTCATACAAGTAGTCCAAATATGACATTGATAAGGCCATCAAAAAGGCTAAAAAGGACTTTCGCTCTGAACTGGAGGATGAGGTGGACGATAAGCAGCTGTGGTGGACACAGTTTGAATTCCATCTTTAAATTTGTTTGCTTTTATATATTGAACTTATTTGTGTTATTCATTATATAGTACTTAGTTGTCTACTGAGTACTATGTTTGTTTTTCTATTGAGAGATTGCAAGAATTTCATTGTTTGGTTTTGCTACGGATGACTATAAAAATTCTTGACTGTTCCTGCTCAATTTGTAGCATTGTAACAAGCCTAGTGAAATAGGAAACAGTACATGACCTTCAGCTCAGGGTGTTTAAGTACATATGTATTATGTCTTTTGGGGATTGTGCAGGGTTAAAGCAAGACCACATTTAGAATGCAGTGTGACAATGTGACTCTACCTAAAGAACAATATGTTAGTCTTGGAGTTATGACTGAAAATTCCACCAAATGGATTGAACAGGTTGATTAAACCTATTATCCATGGAGCTTTGAAGAAAAAGAGGTAACCTCATTGAGGAAGATGATATTATAGATGCTGAGAGACAGCATTCCCTCCCTTAAGAATCAACAACTGAAAAGGCATTGTTGCAGGATAGATGGACGACAGATAAAGAATAAGATGGAGAGAAAATTATCTTAGAGGTTGTTGCAAATGCTTGGAATTCTCCACCTCAGATAGAGCTATTGGGTATATCTTAAGCTGGCTAACTTTTTTTTGACCTAAACAAATTTAAAATAAATAGGAAATCAGGTGAGAAAACGACCTTGAGCCACACAAATCATATTTTTATTTATATTCTTAATTCTTGTGAAGAGTCTTTGTAGAAATTGGGATACATTCAAGGGGATATGCAATTCTGGGTCATTGTTGAGATTTAAAAAATGAAATAGCATAGATCAACCAGTGTCGATAGTACGAATCAATATTTTAGCAGGTCCACATGCAGCAATGTTTTGTATTTAAAATTACAAATCTGCAATGCTCTATGGTGGTTTCCAAATAAAGACAGTAATTAAAATTAATCAATTCCACCCCTTCAAGAAGCTTTCAAAGATTCAGCAAATTGAAATTCCTGAACTTCAACAAACAGAGTTATTAAAATGATTTTCACTGAGATACTTCAATACAGATTGTTCCCGGGTTACATTAGGGTTCCAGTCATGTAATCCAAACAGTTCTCAAGTTGAAGATGGGGCCGTGAAAGAAGTTCCCACACAACAGAAGATTCCTGTAGCCCCACGGCAGCTCCATAAAAAGTTGGGGAGCATCTGTATTTGTCTATTTTAAAGTTTCAGCATATAGTGCATAGGTTTTACAAAGATTTTCAAAATAGAACCAAGAAAATGAATATGATGAGGCTCCACAGAAATCAGCAAAACATTTACTGATTTGGAATTAAACTTATGTAATGGATTGATAGATGGTTGGGAACCACAGAAAAAAAAGTATGCACTCTGTCATTGGTTATCTGCGACAATTAGTGTTCTCCAAGGATCTGTTCTGAAGTCTTTGGAGTCAGATCATACGATTTGGATTTATAACCACTTGTTTTTCAGCTAAATTTGCAGATACCAATTTGGAAAGCAGGATGTTGTTAGATAGAAACAGGAAGCTACAAAAGAGCAGAATGTATAAAGTGGGCAAAATTAGATCAACAAGTTAACACAGGCCTGGCCACTTCAGACCAGGGAAGATAAATTAGATATTTTATAGTGATGGAAGTCTAACAGCTGTTATGCAGTAAATGTATTTCCTTGCCATACATACAGAAAGTCACCAAAGCTTGCTGCTAAGTACAAAAAGTAATCAAAAAGACAAATGGAATGATGACCTTGATCTCAACATGAATGCAAGTCAGAAAAGAGTAAATAAAGCTTCATTTGCAGAGCTTAGAAAGACAAATGGAACAGTGCTTTTGGTTTTGGACAACATTCCTCATTAAAGCTACATGGCCAGTGGAATTATAGACAATAAACAACAGGTGCAGGAGTAGGCCATTCGGCCTTTCGAGCCAGCACCGTCATTCAATGTGATCATGGCTGATCATTCTCAATCAGTACCCCGTTCCTGCCTTCTCCCCATACCCCCTAACTCCGCTATCCTTAAGAGCTCTATCTAGCTCTCTCTTGAATGCATTCAGAGAATTGGCCTCCACTGCCTTCCGAGGCAGAGAATTCCACAGATTCACAACTCTCTGACTGAAAAAGATTTTCCTCATCTCCGTTCTAAATGGCCTACCCCTTATTCTTAAACTGTGGCCCCTTGTTCTGGACTCCCCCAACATTGGGAACATGTTTCCTGCCTCTAACGTGTCTAACCCCTTAATAACCTTATACGTTTCGATAAGGTCCCCTCTCATCCTTCTAAATTCCAGTGTATACAAGCCTAGTCGCTCCAGTTTTTCAACATATGACAGTCCCGCCATTCCAGGAATTAACCTGGTAAACCTACGCTGCACGCCCTCAATAGCAAGAATATCCTTCCTCAAATTTGGAGACTAAAACTGCACACAGTACTCCAGGTCTCACTAGGGCCCTGTACAACTGCAAAAAGACCTCTTTGCTCCTATACTCAACTCCTCTTGTTATGAAGGCCAACATTCCATTGCCTTTCTTCACTGCCTGCTGTACCTGCATGCTTCCTTTCAGTGACTGATGCACTAGGACACCCAGATCTCGTTGTACGTCCCCTTTTCCTAACTTGACACCATTCAGATAATACTCTGCCTTCCTATTCTTACCACCAAAGTGGATAACCTCACACTTATCCACATTAAACTGCATCTGCCATGCATCCGCCCACTCACACAACCTGTCCAAGTCACCCTGCAACCTCATAGCATCTTCCTCACAGTTCACACTACCACCCAGCTTTGTATAAGAAAATAACTGCAGATGCTGGTACAAATCGAAGGTATTTATTCACAAATTGCTGGAGTAACTCAGCAGGTCAGGCAGCATCTCAGGAGAGAAGGAATGGGTGACGTTTCGGGTCAAGACCCTTCTTCAGACTGACCCAGCTTTGTATCATCTGCAAATTTGCTAATGGTACTTTTAATCCCTTCATCCAAGTCATTAATGAATTGTGCAAATTCACTGCAATTCTCTGAGGTCTTAAAACAGTTAGGGCTCAGGTTTCATTTCATTGCGTTTAAAGGATTAGATATACTTAATTAATTAAGGTGTTCACTCTGTCATGTAGAGGATGCAAATACAAAACATAAAAGAACATTTGCAGTTAGGCCATTCAAAAATGAAATGAAGCAGCAAATTTCTCAGAACAGGAAAGTTGAGCACTACAAAACAAAAGGTGGAGGATTGAAACGCGAATCATTTGAAACATTTAAGGCCATATCAATAGATTGCGTTGGGCATTTTTTTCCGATGAACATAAAAACTAGATTTCATAGAGACAGCAGACCGAGAGAGCGCAGATGCTGGAATTTTGATCAAAAACTAAAGGCTAGAGGAACTCAGCAGGCAGGCAGCATCTATGGAGAGAAATGGACAGAAGACATTTTGGGTCTGGACATTTGTTCAGACCGAGATGAGTAGAAGGGAGATAGCTGGTAGAAAGAGACGAAAGGAAGTAGTGGGATGAGAGCTAGCAAGGTAGATCCAGGCAAGAAGATGATTGGCAGATTACTCAGTTGAGGGAAGAAGTGAAGATAATAACCTAAGCTGGAGGTGGAAAATGCAAAAAAGAGCACATGGTGGAATTTGTTCAGAACAGAGGATGGATAGTGAAATGTAGAACCAGAGGGAGGGGTAGCATGTAGATAAAAGGGGACAAGGAGGGGAGGGAAATAGAAAAAAAAGGGAGTAAAGGAAGGGAGGGAGGGAAGAATATAAGCAGATGGAAGAGGTACCGGAGGGGAAGGAATCAGTGTGATTGTATGGGAGTGGGAAAAAAAGGTGTGCACAGGTGGGGATGGACATTAGCTGAAATTGAAGAATTCAACATTCATGTGGTGGGGTTGAGACTACCCACGCAAAGGACAGACACTCCCCAACATGCATGATAGGTCATTTACGCAAACTCGCACTTACGCAAGCATTTGAGTTGCATGTCACAGCAGCAGTGTGCTACTGCCATCGCATGCGGTCATTTCTGCAAGCCAGGCAGCGATTCTCGTGTATGTTCCTACGTGGCCTACACATCGGACCTCCGACGTGGCCTCCCTTTCAGACAGTAAATTTATGCGTGCACTCCCATTTCCAACTTGCATAAAATATGACTTACGCAAGGGATACAGGATGTAACCTTATGCAAGTTGGGGGGCATCTGTGCCAGGTGCTGTTCTTCCAGTTTGCACATGGCCTCACTCTGGCAGAGGAAGAGGCTGAGGGTATAGAGGTCAGCAAGGGAATGGGAAAGGGAATTAGATGGCTAGCAACTGTGAGCTCCAGTTAGCCCATGCACAGAGCACAAGTGTTCATTAAGCTGGTTGTCAGGGAGTGAGGGAGAAAGTGTAGAAACAGATATACCTCCTGCAGTTGCAGAGCAAAGGGTATGGAGAGGGATGAGCAAACCAAGGAGTCACAGAGGGTGGTCTCTGCATCCACAAGAACAGCTAACTGGCGTGGAAATGGTCTCATGCCATGGCAGTATCACACTGCTACCAAGACGTGCAACTTGGAAATATAGTGGGCTTAAAGGGATGGGAAGATGTAACTGTCGGTGTGTTTGTGCTGAAGCTAACAGAGAAGTCAGAGAGAGAATGCATTGGATGCAGAGGTTGGGTGGGTAAAAGGACTGGGGAACTATAATCCTTTTGATTGGGACTACAAGTTGACAGCTTTCCTCATATTATTAAAACTATTTATTGCTAAAAAAAACTCAGATTAGATAACAATTTTTTTTAATCATGAAACAATTGCCATAACTGCCATTTTCAAGAGAACTAATTAAAATATTCACATCAGGAGGAACTGAAAAAGAGAAATAAGGCATCAAATACTATTAAATACAGAACATAGAACAGGAACAGGTTATTTGACCCAATGTCCATGCCGAGCATTATGCCATTAACTAATCCTCGTGCCTGCACGCGATCCTTATCCTTCCATTCCTCGTATAATCATGTGTCTATCTGAAAGCCTCTTGAATGCAACTATCGTGTC
The DNA here is from genome assembly GCF_053455715.1 of Rhinoraja longicauda. Lineage (NCBI taxonomy): Eukaryota > Metazoa > Chordata > Chondrichthyes > Rajiformes > Arhynchobatidae > Rhinoraja > Rhinoraja longicauda. The sequence goes on from NC_135956.1 coordinate 79,506,431, forward strand.
TGCTTCCACCTCAGCCCCTGGCAGTGTGTTCCAAGCACTCATCACACTGTGTAAAAAAGCTTTTGCCCCACACATCTCCTTCAAACTTTACTTATTTCACCTCAAACCTAATGCCCTCTAGACTTTGACATTTCCATCCTGAGAAAAAGGTTCTGACCGTCTACACTATCTATACCTCTCATTATTTTTTATTTTCTATCAGGTCATCCTTCAGCCACCAATGCTTCGGAGAAAACAATCCAAGTTTTTCTAACCTCTCTTTATAGCCAATACCCTCTAACCCAGTAGCATTCTGGTAAACCTCTTCTGTGTCTTCCTCAAAGCTTCCTTATCCTTCCTGTAAAGGGACAAGCTCTGCACACAATACTCTATATGTGGCCTAAACAAAATCCTATAAAACTACAAGATGGCTTTCTGACTCTTATACCAGTACTCAATGTTATGACCAATGAAGGCAAGCAAACCATAAGCCATACTTTTTTTTAATCACTTTCTGGAAGCTATGGACATGAACCCCAAGATCACAATGTTGTTAAGTGTTTTACTGTTATATTAACCATTTACTTTCCCTTTACATTCAATCTCCCAAAGTATAACACTTCACACTTATATGAACGCTTCACGCTACCATTTTCATGCACATATCTGTAGCAGATACATATCCTGCTGTATACTTTGACAGCCTTCCTCATTGTCTGCAACACCACTAATTTTGGTGTTGTCTGCAAACTTAGTAACCAATGCATCCACATTTATATCCAACTTATTTACACATGTCACAAACAAAGGCCCCAGTACAGATCACTGTGAAACTACACTGGTCACAAATCTCCAGCCAGAATTGCACCATACCACTGATGCAAGGCTCTCAGGCCTATAATTTACTGGATTATTTCTACTACCCATCTAAAGCAAAGTTACAACATTGGTCACTCTCCAGTCCTCTGACACTTCTCCTGTGTCAGAGAAGATCTGCCTTCGTCTTCCTGTCTCCTACTACATCCTAACTTTGTCCCGCCCCCTCCCCTGACATCAGTCTGAAGAAGGGTCTAGAACCGAAACGTCACCCATTCCTGCTCTCCCGAGATGCTGCCTGACCCGCTGAGTTACTCCAGCATTTTGTGTCTACCTTCGATTTAAATCAGCATCTGCAGTTTTTTTCCTACACATCTGCCCAAGTATGTTAGTATTGCCTACAGTCCTACATATCCCTCTGTTCTTCTTAAAAAAGGATTCCGTTTGAAGAAGGGTCCTGAGCCAACACATGGTCTGTCAATTTCCTCCACAGAGGCTGCCAGACCAGCACAGCTATTTCAGCATTTTATATTTTGCTCAAGATTCCAGCATCTACAGTTTCTTGTGTCTCCATTTTTGGAAAAAGATTTGTGGGTACATAAGAAAACTTAAGTTTCTTCTCAGACTATTAACCAAGAAAAAGATACGCCATGGAAAAATGAAAAACACAAATCTGTCAGCATGAATATTTTAAAAAGCAAATCATGTTGGCTACCTTTCAGTTATTTGATGCAATAATGAAGAGATGAATGAGATGTATACAGACTATTAAAAAAACTGCTGATTAAGTACCACTATAAACTAAAGCCTATTGGATTAGAGGGGAAAAAAAGGATCTGTGAAGAGGAAAATGTTTAACAAACTGAAAGCAAAGATTAGTTTTGGATAGTCCGTTTCCAGACTAGACAAAATGTTCAATTGTATGCCCAGGTTGGTGTTGAGATCATTGGTCTTTTGTGTACTTGCTGTAAAATGTTAAAGTCTGGCAAACAGTAAAGATGACAGTAACAGACTTCAGGAAGACAAGCATTCGGATAAAATAGCAAATTAAATTTAATACAATGAACGATGAAGTGATTTATTTTGATAGTGAAAATGACTAGAACCACCAAAACCTAGAATGTAGAAAGAGAGAAACCTGGAGATATGCATGCACATCTTTGAAGATGGAAACACTTTCTGGGGAAAAAGCAGCAATATGCTTTCAGAGAAGAAATTCAAATTCACAAGTGACCATCAGATCTAATAACATGAATGAAATGATACGGTTGCACTGTGCTACTTTGGAGTCGATGTACAGAGTCAAGTCCTGGCATAAGCATTAGCATCAGGGCAGAAAAACTGGTTATGGTGCATTCATCTAGAAATATTGAAATTGAAGATCTTTGGGACAGAAAAAATTGATTTGAGTATTTAATCTGAATCGAGTTACAAACGTTTGCACAAAAATAAACAGGGAATAGTACGAGAAAATGTGATAGAGGATTTAAACTGATGGAAGGAGTTAATCTTTGCACAAGGAATATGGTTTAAAAGCATAGTCATGCAACACCGCAATTTAACATATTGAACAGAGGCACGGTATAGAGAGACTTGCACTTCAAAGCTGCATAATAGATATAAAATTCTTATGGGGTTGGAGAGGCTAGATGCGGGAAGATTGTTCCCGATGTTGGGGAAGTCCAGAACAAGGGGTCACAGTTTAAGGAAGTCTTTTAGGACCGAAATGAGAAAACATTTCTTCACACAGAGAGTGGCGAGTTTGTGGAATACTCTGCCACAGAAGGTAGTTTGAGGCCAGTTCATTGGCTATATTTAAGAGGGAGTTAGATGTGGCCCTTGTGGCTAAAGGGATCAGGGGGTATGGAGAGAAGGCAGGTACAGGTTACTGAGCTGGATGATCAGCCATGATCATATTGAATGGCGGTGCAGGCTCGAAGGGCCGAATGGCCTACTCCTGCACCTATTTTCTATGTTTCTATAATCAGAGGTGGGCTAATATGTTTGTACATAATGACACACAGAGCCTGAGGCAGCATAGTGGAAAAGAAGGATTTTGGTGTACACGTCCAATAATCCCCGACAGCACATGAAGATACGGTAGTGAGCGAGTCAGGGCATAGGTTATGAGCAAGGAGGCTATTGTATCTCAAGAGTCTAGAGTGTTTATTTGGTCACGTCTGGAATACTGTGTGCAATTCTGACTATCACATTCTAGGATTTCATTGCATGGAGAAGATGCAGAAGAGATTCACCAGGTGTTTCCTACGATAAAGTGCTCCAGTTACGAGATATTGGATTAGCTAGATTTGTTTCCCTCAGAATACAGAAGGCCGAGGAAACTAGAATGTTTAGCTTGAAATTGTGCTGGAAGTAGATTAAAAAAATACTTTCAACAGAAGATAAATATTTTAAGTGGGAAATTTTACAAGGTCTTTGGGAATGAGTAAAGAACTAATATGAAAACTTGATGAAGAAGCTGACACATGAATGATGGTTTTGAAATGTCTGTGGAATACCTTTCTATGATAATACAAATAGTTTACAGGCATATTTCAAATGTACCAGTAAATTCATAAAATGCTCAACATTCAACGGCCTAAGTTTACACTGAACCGAATCAATGTCTGCAACTCTACAATCTACACAATCATTCACTGGTCTAAAAATAAATTTTGGACCATTCTACTGAAACCCAATTGCCCTAATTTTATCCATAACAGTTATTCACTTTTGAAGGAAGTACAATTTGAAATTCTGTTGAATGCTACTGTGAATATCTATTTCTTTCAGCTCATCTAAAATGCATTAAAAGAATCATAAAATATTAAAGCAAAGGTATCTTTTGCTGATACACTGATACGCTTCATGAGCATGAATTAAATCCAAATTTAATTCAATGCCTATCAAATGACAAATGGAATTCAAGGTTACTACTGCTACAAAAAAAAAGGGTTATTTGCCCGATTTCAAAGTACAGTGCGTACAATGCTGCACTTGATTCGTTTTTTATTGCTATTCCTAAGCAGACATGAACACATTTGTTAAACCTGTTTAGTTTGGAAATGCACTGTGGAAACAGGCCCTACAGCCCACCAGGTCCATGCCGACCATCGCACACAACATATGCTAGTTTTGTGTTGTCCCATATTTCGCATCCAACACACCAGGGGCAATTTACAGAAGCCAATTAACCTACAACCCTGCACGTCTTTTGAATGTGGGAGGAAACCAGAGCACCCGGTGAAAACCTGCACGGTCAAAGGGAGAACATACAAACTCCGCACAGACAGCACCCATTGTCAGTATTGAACCCAGGTCTCTGGCGCTGTGTGGCAACAACTCTACCGCTGTGCCACTGTGCCAACCTGGTGTTTAAATGGAATTAGAATTTGTTTTCAAACGCGCAAGTTAATCCACTGAATGATTCCTCAAGTCACATGACGTTCACTATCTCTAAATGCCACAAGTCATCAATATTAAAAAGTCCACTTCACTATCAAATATAAAACCCGACATCAATGTAGTTTGTTGTTTCCTTCAATACTTAAATAATTGTATCAGTCTCCAGAGTAGAAGATCTGAACATGCTGATGAACCGTTTGCATGGAAGTTCTACAAAGTCTCTCCGTAAACGCGACCATTTTCTTTAATTATACTTTTGTAATTGTTGTCATTAGATCAAATGTAATAACATCATTGTTGTCTGTTTACCACGTATCAGTGTTATACGTTGCAGACAATGATAATTTGCAGGACAATCTCTTTTGAACAGCACAGATTTTTATGAAACAATTGACTTAAATGGTCTCAATAAATTCTGAAAGTTGGATATTTCAGTAACAACCCACTGACATTCAATTGCTTGCAAACAACAGAAAGTTTGCTCTTGGTCCAAAATATCAATGTCATTTCATCACAAAGCGGGTGTTCAAAGGCACAAATAAAGGCATTACAAATTTATGGCGCTGACCACACACAGTTCTAAACCTCTCCAGAGTTTGGAGTTAGCAACAATGAATGGTACATACACAATCATAAAAACTGCAACATCGTCAAACTGCTTTCTGAAGTAAACTCACAGAATAAACAAAGAAACTACGTTAACCGTAGACATTTAAAATTAAATACGGTGACATTACAGTCACATTGCAACTAAACTGAACAATATACCTACATCACCTAGGTTATATTAAAAAATTGTGCCTGATGTACAGCTCTTAAATCAAGGTTTTTTTATGGTTAGCATTTACAAAATATCAACCTCTTTTTTTTTTTTACTCACTGTTTTGCTTTGATATCTACTTTACAAAAGTATGAATAAACAGTCACGTTATGAAAAAGCACCTTATTTGAAAAAAAGCTGACAAGTGACCATTTGATGATTGTTGTCTCAAATATAACCTTGAATAATTTAACCAACTTTATGATATGTATGAAATTCAAACCTTCATATTTCACTGGAAATGGGTTTTTTTAAATACATACTGTGTAATTGAATTTTGCACACTCTTCTCGTTTAAAGTCATTCCTGGGGGTGGGTCATTTTGCAAAGCCATTAGTTCCTTCTGTAATCTTTTCTAGTGTCAAAAAAAAAATGCAATAGTTAGAAACATTGCATGTTGTTCATCCAGCAAATATATTCTCTGCATAAATATTGTGTTCCATTCGATTATTTGATCAACAAATGGACAAATTATATTTGGTGCTTTCATTCCATTTCATATCCTGCCAATGTCCTTTTAGTAAACAAGACAAATAATACATGAACACCAAAAGCAGAATGTAGTTTCTGGATATAAAGAATCTAACTTCAAATTGTCAACCTTGTGCTTGATATACGTGTGATTTAATCTGCACAGAAACAAATTTACACCAACCGATTCAATTACAGTATCCAAGGAAATGTACGTGTCTTTTAATCGAAAATATTGAAAGGAATCTTTTTTGCTGGATTGATAAAAATGTACCACTCAGAACGAACAAAGTTCAGACATGTAGTATCCAATATTACTTCTTCAGAACTTTTCTTCATCCGCCTCCGTGCTTTTTTCTATGGGAAGCAGTCCACACCACCCGGTGATGACCCTTCTCCAATCTCTGAACTCCTCCTCTTGGATTTCCTCGGACGGCCATCCACCCTCCCTAGACCTTTTAATTTCATTTCCATCAGCCGGCGGGACACCGACCAACTTAACTTTTCGGCTCCCCTTCCCTAGGAGATCTCACATCCTAAGCAGTCTGGAGAATGGCTCCGATCCGAAACGTGACCCATTCCTTCTTTCCAGAGATGCTGCCTGTCCCGCCGAGTTACTCCAGCACTTTGTGTCTTTTTTCCAATATTGTTTGCTGGCTCCTACTACGTTGAATAGTCAATTATCGGGGACAAACTCGATGTTTAGTTAAGTTTACCTGCGAGAGTTTCCTCTTGGTTCGGGTTACCTCGCCTCACTTGGGGAGGAGGTTTGACCAAACATAGGTGTCAAATGCTGGCGCGGCGATGAGCAGCTGCTGTTGCTGTTGTTGCTGCAGCAGGCCAGCCCGACACCTGTAACCTTCAGACGGTCGCCCTGGCACCAGTACCGCTCGCATCCTCATCCTCGTCCCCTCGGGAGTGGGATGGAGCCCCCCTCCCCCTACTTTCACCTCTATCCCAGGCTCTCAGAAGCATTTGAACTCCTGTAATACCATTGGCGTCGCCCTCACAAGTCGGGACAGCGGGATAATGCCGCTAAAGACACGGACATGATGTCCAGAGAGTGAGACACGGCGGGCCGGGCCGGCCCAGACTAGACCCGACCGGACTGGGGCCAGACTAGACCCGACCGGACCGGGCCAGACTAGACCCGACCGGACCGGCCCAGACTAGAGCCGACCGGACCGGACCGGCCCAGACCAGACCCCCAGCGGCCGCTGCTTTACTTGCTTCTCCTCAAGGCCCTGCCGAAGACGTGGCTCGCCAGCAGCGTGCGAGCCCAGTGAGAGATCCATGCGCCCGCTGTGCTCTCTGTGTGTGTGCGGGGCGGGGGCGGCGGTGGTGCTAGTGGTGGTGGCGGGTACGGTATACGGTGCGGGTCCCGCGGTCGGCGACACTCACCTGCATCGACGCCATGATGGAAACCCCCCCTGCGCCAGCGGCCACGTCCAGCCGCCGCCACCGCGTCATGGCGTCATCACGCACACAGGCACGCAGCCGGCCCAGGGGAGGAGGCATTGTATCAACAACACCTCACATCTCACTTGGGCAGCTCACACCCCCACCCCAGTGATGTGAATATTGATCTCTCCAACTTCAAGTAACCCTCGCTCTGCATCCCTCCCCTTCTCAGTTCTCCAACCAGTCTGACTGCCCCTGATTACATTTTATCTCCGTTTGCTTTGTTGTCACCTTCTCCTAGCTAACAATGATCTCTCTTCTACATTTTCCTTGACCTGCACCCCCTTTGATGTCTCGTTATCTCACCTTACTGTTCATTATCTCTGTGTCTCCCCTGACTCTCAGTCTGAAGAAAGGTCTCGGCCCAAAACGTCATCCATTTCTACTCTCCAGAGATGCTGCCTTTCATGCTGAGTTACTCCAGCATTTATATTGCGTTTGGGCAGTTTATACCTCAGTGGTATGAATATTGACTTCTCTAACTTCAAATAACCCTTCCTTTCCCTCTTTCTCCATCCCTCCCCCAGTCTGACTGTCCCTCTGATTGCATTGTGTCTGTCACATTCTCCTCGCTAACAATGGCTTATTTCCATGATCTGCATCTCTTTTGATTTCTTACACTTTCTTATCCCTTTAACTCCCTCTCCCCTGACATTCAGTCTGAAGAAGAGTCTCGACCCGAAACGTCACCCATTCCTTCTCTCCATAGATGCTGCCCATTCCAGCTCTTACTCCGGAACTGAGTTACTCCAGCTTTTTGAGCCTAGCTTCGGTTTAAACAGCATTTGCAGTTCCTTCCTACACATCCTGAGCATTGTAAGTCTCCAACTTAAAGTGACCCTTGCTTTCCCTCTCTCTCCCTCCCTCCCCATCCTAGTTCTCTGGCTAGTTTTCACTGCCCTGATTAATTTTACTGTCTGTATGCCTTGTTGTCACCTTCCCCACAGCTCACAATGAACCATTTTACATTTCCTTGATCACTGTCTGCTTTGATCTGTCATTTTCACGCCTTACCCTTCTATATCTCTAATCTCTGTCTTCCCTGACTCTCAGTCTGAAGGGTCTCGACCTGAAACGTCACCCATTTCTTCTCTCCAGAGACGCTGCCTGTCCCGCTACGTTACTCCAGCATTTTGTGTCTATCCAGGGAGAGACTATCACGTGCGAACTCGAGCCCTGGAACTGGCATGAGGTGCCAGCGTTGTCTTCACCATGTTTTCACAAGCTGGGTTAAACAGGCAATGGTTATTTTCTTCAATATATCTCGTGCCTTGCATTTGATGTTTATCACCTTCCACTAACTGTCCTTTTGCAGGGTAACCGTTAACCTCACTTTTGCCTCCACAGATGCTGCTTGACCCGCTGAGTTCTTCCAGCGATTTCCTTTCGCGATTCCAGCATCTGCAGTCTCTTTAGTCGCGTCTTCCTTTTCTCATCTTTTTCCACCTTCTGCATAGACTGCCCCCTCTGCAACTCTTTGGTTGAATCACCCCTTCACACCCAAACCGCCCCCTCCCAAGATACGTTTCCCTGCAACTGCAGGAGATGTAACACCTGTCCCTCTACCACCTCCCTCACCCCTAGCCAGAGTTCTCAGCAGTCCCTCCAGGCAGGGCCGTTTTTACAGCATTATGGGCCCCCGGGCAAAGCAGTGTACTGGGGCCCCTCCCCCACCCCCCTTTCCCTACCAGCCCCCCCCCCTGTCGTGCCGGCGAAAAGCACTTACCGAAAAGCACTTAGCGATGGACTTAGGGTGCTACATTGTTGCGAAAAGCACTTGCAGATCGCTGTGAGAAGCACTTAGTGACCGAAAATGTTGCGAAAAAAGCACTTATTGAACCTACATTTTAAAAGTAGTATTTATTTATTGCAAGTCACTTAACATACACAGATCAGCATGGGGCCCCTATGGTCGTGGGCCCCCGGGGAAGTGCCCATCAGGCCCATGCGTTAAGATGGCCCTGCCTCCAGGTGAGACAGAGATTCACATGCACTTACTCCTCCCTCATCTACTACATCCGTGTTCCCAATATGGCCTCAGCGAGACCAAACATGAACTTGGCGCCTGTTTCGCCGAACACTTGTGCTCAGTCCGCCAAGGCCTAATGGATCTCCCGGTTGCTATCCATTTTAACTGCTCTTCCCACTCCTATACTGACTTTTCTGTCCTGGACGTCATCCATGGCCAGAGTGAACTGGAGGAATAGCACCTCATATTCCACTTAAGTAGCTTACAACCAATCCGTATGAAGATTGAATTCTCAAATTTTAGGTAACTTAAACACCCCCAGCCCATCCCCACTGTCTTTCTTTTCCCTCTTACTCTCCTGTTCCCCACCTAGACTTGTACCTATATTCCCCTACCCCCCCCCCCCCCCCCCCGCCCATTCCACCTACATTCCTTCCTCTAGCTTCATATTTTGTAACTCTCCAATCCATTTATCTCACACCTTCTGTTTTTTAATCTCTGGGCTTTGTCTAACCATCTGCCAATCAAGATTCCTCCTGCATCTATTTTCTATGTTTCTAATGAACGAATAAGGAACTGTAAGTACTGTAATCTGTAACAAAAATCAAACTGCTGGTGGAATTCAGCAGGTCAAGCAGAAACTGGAGGCTGAGAGATGGTTGACATAATGAATCGAGATCCTGCATCAGGACTCAAGCCTCAGACTGAATTCTGATGCAGGATCTCATTCCATAACAATGACCACCCTTCTGTCTTCATAGATGCTGACTAACCTACTGAGTTCCTCCAGCAGTTTGCTTCTCCCCCCCCCCCCCCCCCCGCCCCGAATAAGCTGTGTGGCAATTTTGGGAATACCTAACCTTTTGTGAGGCTCTTTGGTTTTCAATCATAAGATAAGGATTGGTCAGTTCTTTGATCTGTCTTGAAGCAAGGGGAGTTGTGTTCGAGATTAGAGCAGCTTTCATCTGTAAAGGAAAGCATCATCAACCAGTGAGTTGAACAGAAGGTAGTTGATTTCAGAAAGTTGGCCATGATATATATTTTATTTTGTATTAATGTTTGTAATGGTTTGTAATGTCATGGTTAGAAATGTAATCATAGTAACAGAACGTACAATATTACTGTAATAGAGTACAATCAATTTCTAACCTCAAAATATGGAGTAAGTTTACTTTTTCAGTTTTTGTTACTGATGCTTATCTTGCCCCATTTCAGCTATCTCAATGTAACTTGTCACTCACTGGATGATGCTAGTCTCTTTAATTTTTGGACTATTATAGAGTCAGAGTGATACAGTGTGGAAGTAGGCCCTTCGGCCCAACTTGCCCATTCTGGCCAACATGCTACACTAGTCCCACCTGCCTGCATTTGGTCCATATCCCTCCAAACCTGTCCTATCCATGTACCTGTCTAACTGCTTCTTAAACATTGGGGTAGTCCCAGCCTCAACTACCTCCTCCGGCAGCTTGTTCCATACACCCACCACCCTTGTGTGAAAAAGTTAAAGGCTATTGCTGCAATTAAACAGAAGATGTCATCATATTCTGTTCATTTATTATATTATTTCCATATAGACAAAAAAAATATTATCCAATCTATGGCTACAAAGCTAAAGAAGCAAATTTCTGGAAATTGAATTAGATATAGATTTATAAACCTGGCAGTGCCCAGTTTCATCTGGTTCATCGGTCAAAAGTTGAAATCAAATACTCAGTAAAATTGATATACCACATCAGTGATGACTCAGAAGTTCCTATTCTATTGTATATCATGCTAAGGAAGAATTAATAGATCATTGAAATGTTGAAATGACCTTCTACGTAAGGAACATGGAAAAGGTGTCTCAAATTGCAGGTGCATGCTGCCCTCTAAATTGTAACCACATGAAAGTTCATTATTGCTTGCCAGTATTTGATGTCCTTGAAGTGTTTTCACTGCTTCCTGGAAATTGCTAGTGGTGTTGGAGTCCATATTTTGGAGTTTGATGTCAGATATGCAGACTCTCTGGTCACGACTCTGATTGTATTGACTGGGAGAGGAGAATGACTTTGATTTGATTGGCCTCCCACTAGATTTGCTCAGCATTTAAAAAATAATCATATTTAGCAACTGGAGATATCAAACAGTGACATAATGCTAACCTTATTATTGCTCCAAATATCAGAGGGAAAGCAGAGATGCTGCATCACATAGATGTGTAAAGATGGATGAATTTGAGTAAAGAAGTTGTATAGCCAGTTTAAGCAATTGTGAGGAGGCTATATATATTGTGACTAACTATAAATTAATATAGAGGAGATGCAAGAGATCACAGACGCTGGAATCTGGAGCAACAAACCATCTGCTCAAGGAACTCAATGGTCAAGCACCATCTGTTGGTAGTGTTAAAGAAAACTTTGGAAACACAACACAAAGATCGGGTAAGACAATCAAGACTTTAAGAGAGCCAAATACAGTGATCACTGGGAGCAATCTAGGAGATTGCTCAACAAACAGATTCATCTACTCCTTATATACAGAATTTTCATAGAAAAATAGAAACATAGAAAATAGGTGCAGGAGGCCATTTGTCCCTTCGAGCCAGCACCATCATTCATTGTGATCATGGCTGATCATCTACAATCAGTAATCTGTGCCTGCCTTCTCCCCATATCCCTTGATTCCACTCGCCCCTAGAGCTCTATCTAACTCTCTTTTAAATTCATCCAGTGAATTGGTCTCCACTACCTTCTGTGGCAGAGAATTCCACTAATTCACAACTCTGGGTGAAAAAGTTTCTTCTTACCTCAGTTTTAAATGGCCTCCCCTTTATTCTTAGACTGTGTCCCCTGGTTCTGGACTCCTCTAACATTGGGAAAAAATTTCCTGCAACTAGCTTGTCTAGTCCTTTTATAATTTTATACGTCTCTATAAGATCCCCTCTCATCCTTCTAAATTCCAGTGAATACAAGCCTAGTCTTTCCAATCTTTCCTCACATGACAGTCCCTCCATCCCAGGGATTAACCTCGTGAACCTACACTGCACTGTCTCAATAGCAAGGACGTCCTTCCCCAAATTAGGAGACCAAAACTGCACACAATACTCCAGATGTGATCTCACCAGGGCCCTATTCAACTGCAGAAGGACTTCTTTGCTCCAGTACTCAAATCCTCTCGTCATGAAGGCCAATATGCCATTAGTTTTCTTCACTGCCCGCTGTACCTGCATGCTTACTTTCAGTGACTGGTGTACAAGAACACCAAGCTCTCGTTGCACTTTCCCTTTAACTAATCTGACACCATTGAGATAATAATCTGCCTCCTTATTTTTGCCGCCAAAGTGGATAGCCTCACATTTATCTACATTATACTGCATCTGCCATGGATCTGCCCACTCACTCAACCTGTCCAAGTCACCCTGCAACCTCCGAGCATCCTCTTCGCAGTTCACACTGCCACCCAGCTTTGTGTCATCCGCAAACTTGCTAGTGTTACTTCTAATTTCATCATCCAAATCATTAATATATATTGTAAATAGTTGCAGCCCCAGCACCGAGACTTGCGGCACTCCACTCTCCACTGCCTGCCATTCTGGAAAGGACCCGTTTATTCCTACTCTTTGCTTCCTATCTGCCAACAATTCCCTATCCATGTTAATACCCTACACCCAATACCGTGCTCTAATTTTGCTCATCAACCTCCCGTGTGGTACCTTATCAAAGGCTTTCTGAAAGTCCAGGTACACTACATCCACTGGCTCTCCTCACATCCTCAAAAAATTCCAGAAGATTAGTCAAGCAGCATTTCCCCTTCATAAATCCATGCTGACTTGGACCAATCCTTTTACCGCTATCCAAATACACCGTTATTTCCTCTTTAATAATTGACTGAAGCATCTTCCCCACCACCGGTCAGGCTAACTGGTCTATAATTCCCCGTTTTCTCTCTCACTCCTTTCTTGAAAAGTGGGATAACATTTGCTACCCTCCAAACCACAGGAATTGATCCTGAATCCATTGAATATTGGAAAATGATCACCAATGCATCCACGATTCCTTGAGCCACCTCCTTAAGTATCCTGGGATGCAGGCCCTGGGGATTTATCAGCCATCAGTCCACCCAAAACTATTTCTCGCCTAATGCAAATTTCTTTCAGTTCCTCTGTCTACCTTGATCCTCTCTGTCCACTAGAACATCTGGGAGATTGTATGTGTCTTCCTTAGTGAAGATAGATCCGCAGTACCTGTTCAACTCTTCTGCCATTTCCTTGTTACCCATAATAATTTCACCATTTTAACTCCCATTTTCACCTAGTTTCTGCCTTCAAGGGACCCACGTTTGTCTTTACTAATCTTTTTCTCTTAACATACCTTAATAAGCTTTTACAGTCTTTCTTTATATTCTCTTCCAGCTTCGCTTCGTACCTCATCTTTTCAGCCCACATTGCACTTTTTGCTATCTTCTGTTGTCCTTTGGAAGTTGCCCACTCCTCTTCCTTTGATGTTGTTTACTGCAGCAGGCACTTTAGCACTTTTCCTTCTTCCAAGTGATCTTATGACAATTATAAATCATGCACCTCCGAAAGACAGTCAAATAGTACCCTATTACAGATCACCAAATGTCCTGTTACCCTTTCGATCTCTCTTATTGTTTTATGATTGCCATTTGTCCTTTGACAACAGAGAATAGAATCTGACTAAAGTAGACGGCAATGTCAGTTACACAGGCTGTTTCAACCTTCTTTAAAGCACAGAATTATTATAATACATAATGAGGACCTCAAACATTTTAGGCACTCTACCTATCCCTATCCCTTGCTGTCTTCTTGAAGCTTTGCAATTTATTTTTTGACAGTAGGAAAGGAATTGTTGACTTTTTAAAGTGAAGATCCTGCATCAGTCCTGATGCTTGGTTTTGATCCAAAACCTCAACATGTCCTTTCTTCCCCGCAGATCCTGCTCCATCCATTGAGTTCTTCCAGCAGAATGTTTGTCGCTGTAAACGGTAAACGGTGGCTGGAAGTGCCGAACAGCTTATTTTCTGAAAAAATGCCCAACAGTGAAAAAATATGTATCTGGCTTGTTATCCAGAAGGTTATTGGCATAGAAAGCTTTGTTTCAGCAAATATTTCATCCTGAATTATTAACTATGTAAGTGATAATGAGGCAGTGAAGCCACCTGTTGTGGTTGTGGAGATAAAAGGCTCAAATTCCAGATGCTAAAATTAATTTGCACTTGGACATAGATTTTATTATGCGATACTTTCTAGCTCCCAGCCTTTTCATCATCTATAAGGCACAAGTCAGGATCATGATGGAGTACCTTCCACTTCCTGAATGAGAGCAGTGCAACATCTCTCGAGAAGCTCAACACCATCCACATCAAAGCAGTGGTCTCTATAATGTAAATAATGCACAAGCTTTAATTCTGCATTACTGCTTATTTGAATCCTGCAATTAAAGCTGTGGAATAAACAACTGTCAGCTACATCCTACAGAAAACCAGCGTTTGGTTAATTTTACAGACACAAGAAACTGCAGATGCTGTAATCTTGAGCAAAAACAAACTGCTGGCAGAACTCAGCAGGTCCGGTAGCATTTGTGGACGGAAATGGGTGACAATGTTTTGGCTTGGGACCCTTCTTCGGACTGATGGAGTAGAGGGAAGATAGCTGGTAGAAAGAGGTGTGCAGAAGAATTGGGGCAAGTGCTGATAAGTGACCAGATAAGCTGATCCAGATACGGAGGAGTTGATTTGCAATGAGTTAGGTGGGGGAGAGAAGGGGTAACCAAGACTGGAGATGATAAGTGAAAAAACAAAAGAATGTAAATAGAAGGAAGGTGAGGGGTAATATGCAGAACCAGAATGAGGGATGATTGGTAGAAGAGAATTCCCCAGCCAACCCTCCTCCAGGTTGCCCATTTTTCCCTCTTGTTCCCTTCCACCCACCATGTGACAATAAATTAATCTGAATCTGCATGAAATATATCTCAAACTGTTAAAAAAAAAAGGAGAAAATGTAGCCAAGGCATAATCTCCCTACATTTGTATGTAATTCTCCCAAAATGTTGTTAACTGTCCTGGTCACTTGATGGACCCTCAAACCAGCCCATTGGAAATCATGCACAAGGACATTCAGACCCCTCTGCATGTCAGAGATCCACAATTGTTCAGCATTTTGATAATTTACTTATTTGTCTATTTTGGCGTTTAAAATAAAACATGGTACATATACAAATTTTTCCACATGATATTCCGTGACCTGTTCTTTTATCCTACCTATGCCTCTTTATAGCCTTCTCACATCCTCCTCATTACCTACTCTCTTTGCTATTTTTGTGAAAAAAACAAATTTGGTAACCACAACTTTGGTATCCTCAGAGAAGTCATTTATATAAATTATGAAAAATTGAAATCCCAGCACCAATCCCAGCATGTACAATGACTTTCACCAATCTCCGAAGGGATTTAGGCAGAGCATGGAGCTCATCCTTTCCAATATTTAAGTGGTGGATAACCCCATTCGTTCACTTTTGGAGCCAAGTACATTGCAGCATTCAATAGCTCATGCCTTAGAACACATTCCAAATCATGTAGGTGCTACAAAACATCAAGATGTTGAAATGAAGGATCAGATTGCCGCCATCTTAGCTGTGGATACCAGTATTCAAAGTGGCTCAGTGGTTAGCTTAACAAAATAGGAACTAAATGAATGCAAAAACATAGGAAGCTCACATTGTCTGTGTTATGCAGTGCCATCATGATGGCAGGATAATGTTGCAGATGGAAGGCCCTTCTACCAAGTGTTATAAGCCTTCTCTAGAACAGTCAGGGCATGGAAGTAATGGCTCAACTTGCTAATGTTCTGATTTATTACTTTCTCTATGGCAGTGCTACTTTCAATTTTCACAGGAAACAAAGACCGGAGCAAGTGATGATGTTAGGTAATAATGGTTGTCATCCATCAGTCATATTCTCCATGGTTCAAATACAATTGGCACGGAGGACTCTCCCAGAATGAATTCATTATGGCTGCAAGATACAATGTTTTGTGCATTGTGTTTGATCATAAATCAGAAGACTCCGAGGACTGGATTACCCATCAGGAGCCTTTAGTGTTAGAATATGTGAAAGCCCAGAATACTATCTGTGCAGGCTCTGACACCCAGCATAATGGGGAAGTTTCCAGTTCCAACAAAGCTACTTGCTTGCTCTATATTTTATTTTCGAGCAAAAGAATGAAACTTAGTCTGTTCTCTTTGAATGAGAACAACAGTAATCTTCCTTACACAACAGTGAACAAAATGGCGTTGCAAAAATTTCCAGTTCCAGATCATATGAATAATGCATAAAAAAAGCAATAGCCATAGTCACTTTATAAACCACTGGCAATGCAATAATGCAATGACATACCAGATTAGAATTGTGGCTACATAAGTGGGATTTCAATGGGGATATTTTTGTCGTAGCACGGATAAATTCCATTAATCCTTGCATCTTGTAAATTCAGCACTGTGCTGGCAGCTATTCTTCCTCTCCTCATTCTTCTCACAGCATCCTCTATGTGTTTTTTGATCTTCATAGCAAATGGAATCGAATGCATCTAATAAAGGAGCAACTGGCTTCTGCAGAAACCTTGACGTCGGGGTAAAGTGTTCAGTATTCAGTGTGCCATTTCCAATCGACCAGGAAATTTAAAGAATCTAAAAAATACCAAACCACTGCAATAATCATAGCAAAGACAGGAGAAATCAGTGTAGAATAAAGATGAAAATAGATTATTTTTTCCTAATACCATGGATGGGAAATCCATCCGGTGTCTGAAGAGGTAGGCAGTTCTAGGATAAGGTTACTGGACGAGCAGCTATGCGCCCAGGCACTTGAGTTCAAAGTCCTCTCCAGCAGCTGGGAATTTAAATTAATTTATATTTAAACTCTGATAACCCTGTAAGGCCAGAAGACGGGGTGACAGGTTTTCTTGACTGTTGAATATTTTTCCAAATAATATCCCAACACACCTTCAATTCATTTTTTAAAGATGCTACGTAGTATTTCAATATTTGCAGTTATCCCAATAAGTTTGAAGAGAGAAGATAGACAGAAAATGGTGGTGTAATTCAGCGGGATAGGCAGCATCGCTGGAGAGAAGGAATGGGTGATGATTTGGGTCGAGATCCTTCTTCAGACTGAGAGTCAGAGGAGAGGCAGATACAGAGATAAGGAAGTGTAAGGTGCGAGAACGAGACTTCAAAGGGGGTGCAGATCAAGGAAAATGTAGAAAAGATTATTGTTACAAGTTTAGAGAGCATGGGAACTGTGTCCTAATGAGTTAAGGAGACAGGAAACATCACCCAGTGTGCAAAATTCCCAACCATTAGGATTTCTAAATATTTGGATAGTTCTAAATAATTAGAATTTTTATCTATAAATATAATAATTAAACTACCAAATGGTTGTTTAAAAAAAAGTCATCTGGTTCATTACTATCCTTCCAGAAAAGATACCTTGTCATCATATCTCACCTATATGTGCCTCCATACCTACATTTATTATTTACTTCTGGCGGCAGTACGGACTAGACAGAGAAGCTCTGAAATGATATTGGTAATATTGGGCATGGGTTGATGTCACAATCCTACTTATCTGCAAATGTCTAGCAGGCCGTAATCGCGACCATGCTAACCTCCTGCATCAAATTCCACCACACAAGTTATTTAACATCGGTAGAGCCAAAATTATCCACGGCAGAATAGAATTTTGTGCCTAGAATACCCTAATGACTTACAGCCCACTGTTAATTACTTTTGGCTTTCTTTACGTCAATGGAAGAGCTATAAATTTTTTTACCTACTCTTGTTTCTCTATAAATATAAATACATCAAAGTGGCTTGCTGGGCCTCTCCAGATTATCATAAGCTACTTTCATGGTGTGGGATCTAGTTAGACACGAGTGAGATTAAATTGCACAAATAAACTATTTGGGAATCAAAATATATATAAAACTTTCATGATCATTGTTAGGATTTGCCCGAAAACATAACACCCCCTGTCCACAGACAGCTAATTGTATTCACTGTTCATCATATTGTCAATTTTTTACTAGCTTGTTATGACATTTTACATATTATACATACTCAATTTATTCCAGGCATGCACTAATTTATGCATACTTAAAACAATACAAAACCCTAAGCCATCCATCTCTGACTTCATGTTTGTTGATGATGCAATTCAGTTCCTTTTGATGTAATTCAGTTACATCCGGAAGCTGCAACGGATCGTTCGCACAGCTGAGGAAGTTGTTAGCTGCAACCTTCCCCCCATTGACAAACTGTACACTGCAAGGGCCAGGAAGCGAGCGGGCAAGATCATCTCTAACCCCTCTCACCCTGGCCACAAACTCTTCAAAGCACTTCCCTCTGGAAGGCGACTCCGGACTGTCAAAGCAGCCACGGCCAGACATAAAAACAACTTTTTTTCCCCACGAGTGATAGTTCTACTCAATAACCAAAGTCTGTAGTCTCTTTTTTGCCCTGGTTTATTTTCACCCACATGTTTAGACCGTAATGTTGTGTCCTTATTGTTTTGATGTGGTTATGCTTTATTCTTAATTGTTAACTGTATGTTTGTGTTGTCATTTGTGAGCGGAGCACCAAGGCACATTCCTTGTATATGTAGACTTGGCCAATAATTCATTCATTCATTCATTTAGCTTAAGATGCTCTTTCTTGGAATGATGAAGAAATGATATTTGAAAGCTCTTTCACAACAACCCGAGTCTTCTGGAGACAATAAAAGTTATCTTCATTCTTACGTTTTGTTTGGAGCATTATGGAGAAAATTCCTTAAAATTCCAGATGAAAATCTGAAAAGAACTGATCTCATTTCCTTGGTAGTGGAAACCAGCAGAAGGTAGTGTCTTAGGTTACCAGTTGAGAGAGCTTGGGATATGGATAAGTGGTGATATACACCACTTGCATGATCATTGTAGTGTATCAATCACTTCATTATCAATTCTGCTAACCATATCAGGTTTTTATCTCCACTCTTTCAAAAAATTAACTTCAATTCTAAAACTGTTGATATTTAAACTCTCATTTCACCACACCCCTGGATTATAAATTGAGTAACACACAGCCACAATGACTTTGTTGCAAATAAAATTGAATTTATTTTCGAAAATCCAGTTGTCTCTACTCATGTACTGCTTTACATAGAGTCATTCAACCTATTCAGCTTGTACCAACTCTTTAGAGAACAACAGTTAATATCATAAGAAAATAACTGCAGATGCTGGTACAAATCGATTTATTCACAAAATGCTGGAGTAACTCAGCAGGTCAGGCAGCATCTCGGGAGAGAAGGAATGGGTGACGTTTCGGGTCGAGACCCTTCTTCAGACTGCCGACGTTTTGTGAATAAACAGTTAATATCATTCCCCTTTTCTTTCCCTAAAAAAGTGTGCTTTTTTTTTCTTCCATGTAATCTCCCTTTGAAAACTTATTTTTGTCTAGACTATGAATTTTAGATCATAAAGAACATTATAAAGTTTTTACTCACATATCTCATTGCTTAAAGAGTGTTTTTTTCTAGCTTCCATTTCTGAATATCAACAACAGATCCACAACCGATGTTATTCATATATGGCAACACAGAGGAATCTTTCTTTTATCACCTCACCTTCGCCCTGACACGAGAAAGGTGTCGTTCTGAGATGGAATTATTGGAATTTTAAGAAAGTCAAAATATTTTCAAGCCTTTTGCGTAATAGAAAACGTGCAACGGATGGAGAGTTAAACCTCAAAGCAAGAGGGGTTCTGACTGATAAGGTGTGGAAAATTATACGCTTAGAAATCCAAATCACTTTGGAAAACAAGTTTCATTTATTTGAAATTTGTTGTTGAAGAGCACAAGGTAAATGATATTAATTAAAAAGAAACCATACCTTGTAAGGCAAGCACATTGTAGATATTACCATTGTTATTTTCTCAGACACAATGCTGTAAATAACAAAAATACAGGGCAGTAAATTTAAAAGAGAACTTTCAATGAGAAAGACTATAAATTTCATTTTTTTTTAATTAAAATTGGTGGGACTGCTGGTGGCATGGCAAAGTACAAGTAAATTTATTTCTATGGTGGGAGAAGACAGTTTGGTATAGAGAGATACAGTGTGGAATCAGGCCCTCCAGCCCAACATGTCCCAGCTACACTAGTCTCACCTGCCTGCGTTTGGTCCATGTCCTTCCAAACCTGTCTAACTGTTTCTTAAATGTTGGGATAGTCCCAGCCTCAACTACCTCCTCTGGCAGCTTGTTCCACACACCCACCACCCTCAGATTCCTATTAAATCTTTTCCCCTTCTCGTTAAACCTACTCTGGGCAAGAGAGTCTGTGCATCTACCCGATCCAATCCTCTCATGGGAACAAAGGCAGTAGTGGAATGTAACAACCAGAAGGAGAAGGAATGGAATGTAGGCCTGACAGCATGGGAGATCAGCATCATTTTGGTAATTTCACCGGAGATTAATGAGGTTGCCTCTAGCTCTAAATAGTTGTCAGGGCATGTGCCTGTTATACACGGTCCTGGCATTCAGCTTCACTGACTTCAATGGAACTGAATGTTGCAGAGGAACAGTGGTATTTTAGCACTAGTTTAGTGCATATGCCCAAAAATGAATTTCCACTCTAAGACTGGTGGTGGGCCTGGAAGTATGCACTCTTGCCCCTCTTACCTCTCCACAGACACCAGATAGTTGAAGACCGGTTGAGTGAGAACCATTTTTAAGAATTAAAGATTATTCAGATGAAAGATACAAACCTAAAATATAAATATGGTTTCTTCCTTTATAGATAGGTGTTCAGTGACCTGCTGTATATCAGGTTTGATTTTTAGAAGAAAGGAATTAGCAGAAATAAGGAAGGGCGAGTCCACCAAGAATGTAAGTCTGAGAATTTTTTTATTTAACTATTGCTTACACAAATGACGAAAATCTTGGGGAACCGATATTAGTGCGAGTGTGGATGCAGGCAGAGTTTCAGATGACCTAATGAAGAATTAAGATAACCAGGCAGCATTGCATTAGAGCAATTTTTACTAGTCTCCAGCATTCCTGTTCCTGTTTAGAACAGCCAAATAAAGAGTATTTGAGGTAGAAAAACATTTTGCAGAAATAGCCCTGAAACTGGTCTGCACTCAATATGCAGTTTTTGACTGTACTTCATGAAACTAACAGCATGAAAAATATACTAAATTCAATCCTTAGCTCTAGAGAGAGATTAAATCCAAGGCTTTTACAGTAGAAATTTTCTGCAGGAAGTATTTTATGGTTAAACATCACATGATTTATAGGTTAAAATCCCATGTTTGCTATTCAGAAATTTAATTAAGAGAAATGGCAGATAATTTTGTTTGAGATTAATTGAGTACTTTGGATGGTTCATCAACAAACCATTGCAATGGTAAAATAGGGAAATGCTAACGCTACATCTTAGCACTGGGCCTTCTGAGTCCATGTGGCTGGCTGCACTCCTGCAATAGCTTTAACAGTCAATGATGTCTTGACACCAGCTTTCAAAGCCAAAATTGATATCAACTGTGGTGTCTTCAACATTCGAAAACACTCAAAACTGCCGATAAAACATCAAAAGGCGTAATTGCCATTTTCTCTTAATCCTTTCAGTCTTTTGTTTCTTGCACAGATAATAGGAGACCTATTCTGCTCCACTGAACCCCGTGAGGTATGCATTGGCTCAATGTGGGTTTTCAGACATCCATACATCCCTGAGTGGAAGGCAGGCACAAAAAGCTGGAGTAACTTAGCGGGCCAGGCAGCATCTCTGGAAAAAAACTAGGTGACGTTTTGGGTTAATCCCCTTCTTTAGACTGAGGGTCTGTAGAAGGGTCTTAATATTCCTTTTCTCCAGTGATGCTGCCTGACCCGCTGAGTTACTCCAGCTTTTTGTGTCTATCTTTGGTTTAAACCAGTGTCCACAGTTTTTCCCTACACAGCTGGAGTGGAAAGCTTCAGTTCAGCCTCCACTTATAAGAGCCAAGTTTCTGCTCAGTTGCCTTCTTCATAGGAAATTTATGGGGTTCCACCTCAATTTTGTAGATGGAAAAGGGGAAGCACAGACTCTTCCACTGATGGCTGACGAGGTGGGTGGGTTCTTATGGAACAGCTTTAAGCAGAGCTTCGCTGCTCCGGAGAAATAGGTAACAAAAAACAACAGATACAGAACAAACATAGCTGAGACCAGGCTGATGGTAAGACAGCTTATTACCTGACCACATGATACAAGAGAACTACGCCCCTCGCTCACTCCAGAAACACTATGGAGAAAATCAAGAGAGGTGAAGAAAACGTTATAATTCAGAGCTGATATATATGAAGTTGCTCATACTAACTGTTTTAAATGGATAGAAAAACTATCATGAGTTTGGGCTAAATAAGGAAAATGGGACAAACCTGGATAGAGATACAGGTTGGCATGGGTGAGTTGGGGAAAAGCACTTGCTGAATAACTCCACTTAATTGGAGTTAATTTGGAAAGGTCAGTTGAAGGAAGGATAAACATTGGGTGAGTTGAATACTACCAGATATGGCACAGAGAATGGGTACTACCAGAGCCCAAGAAGGAAGACTTAAATGCAGCAGCTGCAGAGAAATACCAAATCACAGGCTTGATGTGGACATGAAACAGTAATTAAAAATGGGTGTAAAAACCAAGGGTAAGACTATAGAGCATATGAAATTCAGAGGATGGATGCTGTAGGAAAATCAAACTTTTTAATCGACCATTGTAGTATTTTATACACGGCACCTTTACAGGAAACAGCTCTGAATTAAAATTCAGAGTATTTGTTATGCTATTGTACATATGCAGAACAATGTTTTATGTTGGAGCAATAATTTGTTGGACCAGTTCAGAATGGAGGGAAAACCAGCACACTTGCTGTTTTTAAACATGACTAACTGATTTATTGGAGGACACTGCAAAAATTGGAATGAAAACCTAACATTAAATTCGTCTGATATGAAACCCGGTTGAACCTGCTCAGTTTTAAATACAAAGTCATTGGCATTCAAATTTGTTAACATGAGATCTTGAACATTTCAATGTGCATTTCGTCCATTAAAAATGTTTTGACATAACATTGCTTGCTGCACAGGGAAATGGAACAGGACTTTACTACGTAATATCAATGAACAACCCGTTTTAGTGTGTGTGTATATATATATATATATGTGTATATATATATATATGTGTGTGTGTGTGTGTGTATATATATATGTGTGTGCAGATATATAGACACACACACACACACTTAGTAGTCTTACAGGAGATCTCAGAACAGATTATAAATGACCAGATATTAAGTCTTGAACACAGCTCTAGTTAAATATTGACTTTTCTTTTGCTCAGTCTTTAAAAAAAGACATTATTTATCCCTGCCTGCTACATTTCCAGTTGAGATATTCCCACACGTTTTTCACTGCTGCTCTGAAACGCTGCAGGAAAATATAAATGCACTCTAGAATGTTTGATTCATTTATTGGATCTGCAGTCTAGATGTGCTAGCTAGATGTCCACTCAGCACTTGAATGTCTAGATGTGACATGAAGTCAATTTTAGTGAACCAAAGTGGTTCTAGCCGAGAACGAAGGGGACGCGACGATGACGACCGGGTGGGTGGGGGGGATCGTTGAGAACGAAAGGGGGACCTGGCGTGGAGCCTCGTGTTGCCACGTGTGATGGCAGGCCCAGCTCGCAGCAGCGCACAGATTAAACTGTTCGATTAACTTGTAACTTTGTCAACGCCAGAAAACATGGCGACTCTTATGTATTGCCTAGCTGAGGTTTGCTGTATGGTTTTATGCATAACAAAGTATTTCACTGTACCTAAGCACATGTGACAATAAAGTGACATTGAATCATTGTTGAAATACAAAACAGGAAAGTCTGTGTGAATTGATAACCTGCCAAATAAAAATAAATGTTTGAATCGTACATCGTAATGGATGAAAATTTTCTCAGTTAACTCAAAGCATTCATGATAAAAATAATTGTGAGTAGCATCACCTATTTTTTCAAAATATAGGCACAAATTAGCACAAATCTTATTCAAAAAATTACAACTGGCGTAATGGATTCAAATGAATTGCTCTCAATAATTACATGAAAATTCAATCCATGCATTTTCTCGAAATGCTTGAGAGCATCGGGCACAGCAAAGAGTAAGGGACTAGACAACATCCCAGATCCAGTGGTACCTCCAGCAAAGCTACATCAGCATTGTTGCAACACGACACTGTGGAAATCATACCAGGTACGTCCTGTCCTCAAAAGAAAACAAGAACAATCCAACTTGGCTGATTAATGCTTATTGAATGTCCTTTCAATCATCAGCAAAATGATGAAAGGTGTCACCAGTCACGCTGTCAAGCAGCATTGGCAAGTAACCTGATCATGTATGCCAGTTGGGGCTTGCTAGGATCATTCAGCTCCAGATTTGATCAAAGCCTTTACAAACATTGCTCCGAGATGAATTCCAGAGGTGAAATGAGTGATTCTCCACAATATCAAGCCAGCAGTTGACTGAGTGGCAAAAAAACGGGATTCAATGTATACCAAGAGGAAACCACTCTAATTATCGTAGTGACCCTTGAAAAGGGACATTCATGGTTGTTGAAGATCAATCTTCTCAGTCTCAAAACACCAGCACACAAGTCCCTCGGTAAATGGCTCACTCATTTTCATCTACTTCTTCGATAACCTTCCATCAACATGAAAATCAGAAGTTGGAAAGTTCTCTGATGTCAATTTAATTCTCAACTTCTCAACTGATGAAGCAGCTCATTCCTGCATGCAGCAAAAACTAGACATCAGTAGGGGATGGACTGATATATATGGCAAGTGGTCGTCATGAACACAAGATAGTTTAGCCTATCCTTGACACAGAATGCTGGTACCATTGCTAAATTCCCCATTATCAACTTCTAAGGAGTCATAATTGCCCCAAAATTCAAATGGACCAGTGACAAATAATGTTGTTATAAGATAGATCAGATGTTGGATATGAGTGACTCATTTGTTTCCATCTTGCAAAAACATTCAACTCTCTACAAGGCACGTATTAAGGTATGATAGCATACTGACCACTTGCCTGGATGAGTGATTTTTCAGCAACAGTCTAGAAGCACGACACCTTCCAGATCAAAACTATCCACTTACTCAGAACCCAATCCATCACTCTAAACATCCATTCCATCCACCACCAGCGTTCCAAGGCTGCAGTCTGTACCATCTGCAAAAAGCACAGCAGTTACTTGGCCTGGGTGCTCCATCAGAACCACCTCTAAACCTGTGACTCCTGTCACAGAGAAGGATCAGGGCAACAATTGCTTAGTAACCTCCGGCTGGAGATTTATGACCAGTAATGTTTCACAGGGCACCGTGCTGGGGCCTCTGTTCCTTGGGATATGTACATTTAAACGACTTGGACATAAAAGTAGATGGTTCGGTTAGTAAGTTTGCAGATGACACTACAATCTGTGGAGTTGCGAACAGTGAGGAAGACTGTCAAAGGATTCAGCAGGATTTAGATCAAATAAAGAAATGGGCGGAGAAATGGCAGATGGAGCTTAATTTGAGCAAGTGCGAGGTGCTACACTTTGGGAGGTCGAATGCAAAGGGAATGTATAGATGATGGCAAGAGGCTGAACAGCATTGATGTGCAGAGGGATCTTGGCGTCCAAGTCAACAATGCCCTGAAAGAGTCAACACAAGTAGATAGATTGGTAAAAACAGTGTATGAAGGCTTGCCTTCACTGATAGATGCATTGAGTATAAGAGTCTGTCAGTCATGATGCAACTTTGTTTCGGCAGCATTTGGAAATAAATGTTGATTGCCCCATTACAGGAAGGACGTGGAAGCTTTGGAGAGGGTGCAGAAGAGCTTTGCAAGAATGCTGCCTGGATTAGAAAGTATTTGCTATAAGGAAAGGTGGGGAAAAACTTGGATAGGTTTCTCTGGAGAGTCAGTGGTTGAAGGGAGACCTGATAAAAGTATATTGAGAGGCAACTGATAGGGTAGAAAGTCAGAATCTTCCCCCCCCAGGATGAAAATGTCAAAGACTAGAGGGCACAACTTTAAAGTCGATGGGGAAAGTTTAAAGGAGATGTGCGGGTCGAGTTTTTTAAAATATAAGCGGTGGGCGTCTGGAACACGTTGCTAGGTGCATTGGTGGAGACAGATACGATGGTGGCATTTGCCTACCTAAAAGGCAAATAAATATGCAGGGAACAGAGAGATATGGATCATGTTCAGATAGAGGAGATTAGTTTAACCACATCTTGTCCAGCACAGATATTGTAGTCTGAAGGGTCTGTTTCTGTGTTGTACTGTTTTACCTACATGTTCCCCTCAAAGTTGATTACCATTCTAACTTCAAGATGTATTCATTCCTTACCATACTGCAGTGCTGGCTCGAAGGGCCAAATGGCTTCCTCCTGCATCTATTTTATATGTTTTTTCTATGGCTTCAAGTTGTTCCTCTAATAGCAGAACGTTCACCAGAAAGACTCCAACAGCTTACGAAGGTGGTTCACCATCACCCTTTCAAGTGTGGGGAATAAACTCTGGCAATGACACCCACATCCATTGAAGAGCCTTCCTAATCCTGACTGCTATTTAAAACGAAACTGCATGTATGGCACGGATAATGGGAGTAAAAATAGATGTACTCCATTCCTTACCACTGACGCTCTTCCACCTGAAGACCTCACCATAAGTACATAAACATATCTGAAACATCTACGTGGTACTTTGGGCAAATAAAACATGGAATCCTGCTTTCCTCCTCGACTCTCCCCCTTCACCCTTCTAAAACACCACTTTAATTTATGAAATAGTTAAGCAAGCAGAGATGTTCACACAACAATGGAAACATAGATTTTTGGAGAAAATGCTATGTTGGCACAAACATAGAGAAATGGAAATTCAAGAAACATTCCCTTAATAGCACATCCAGGTGACAGGTGAAAGATACATATAAAATAAACTGATTGTATTGTCAACCCACAGGAAGATTAAACTTTCAGCTACGATAGAAGCTTCATGTTGTGGTGCAGACCAAACGAGGTTACACACTAATACAATGTGGCTACTGTATTTTAAGAGTTTATTACTTGTCAATTCTATAGGGGCACCGGATGGAAATTCAGCTGGGAACCGTATCAGCACAATAACAAAAAAGTATGGATACCCGGGGCTACAATTGCTCATTTTTCTTGAAAATCTGGGAAAGTTAACAGCTGGAAACCATCAGCACACCAATATAGAACATTATGAGATGGGAGGAAACGTCCAATTCATGTAATATACAAGAAGCTAAAGAATTCCCATTATCTTTACTGAACGCTTGAAAAAAAATACATCTCCATTAAAAGAAAAGATTTTGGTGTGAATTATCAGATATAAATGCAACACCATTTTAAAGTCACTTATTAATTATGCAAGTAGTTAAATACAGAAGCTTAACGTCTTTTGGATTATAAGTTACATTTTTTATTTTCTAACAATCTAAGAAGTTTGCAGCCATCAGCAGTTCCAGTGCAATCTCTGGGGCAATTGGAAATTCAGGAATCTCTGTTGAACTGTTGGTGTAGCGAACCTTGTAGGTAAAATACATGCATACTTTTGATAGCACATGGGATGGAATCTCACGAAAATTTACTTCATTCGTTTCATTTTCAGCAAACTGTCCTGAAAGACCAAAAACCAATATCAAAATAGTGAATTAACTTATATTAATTGTCATCATAAACTTTTTTGGACACAGCCCCCCCCCCCCAACGTTACAAATACCCAACTAATGTACATATGAACAAGTATTTAAGAGACCAGCAGATGAATATGCTGGCTCTAGTGCCATGTGGGAACTTGGATCGCGGCAATACTTGAATGGTTCAGTTAAATCCGCTAGTTTAGTTTAGAGATACAGCGCGGAAACAGGCCTTTCAGCCCGTCCGCGCCAACCAGTGATCCCCGCACACTAACATCATCCTACACACACAGACAATTTACAATTTAACCAAGCCAATTAGCCTACAAACCCGTACGTCTTTGGAGTGTGGGAGGAAACCAGAGATCCCGGAGAAAACCCAGGTGGTCACGGGGAGAACGTTCAAACTCCGTAGACAGCACCGGTAGTCAGGATCGAACCTGGGTCTCTGGCGCTGTAAGGCAACAACTCTACCGCTACGCTACCGTGCTGCCCTTACGTTTAACAAGATGTTGCCCTTGGTCGGTAGTTTTCTTTAAATATATTGCAAAGCCGCCACTTTCTGACTTGGGAACATTGAGTTTTAAATGGTTTTAGGAAGCGAACTTGGGGAAGAACCTGTACAGAATATTTTAGTATTATGGGTCTTCTTCATCACTCAAAAAAACCTACTGATCGACCAGAAACCTTGTTCAATTCCAGACCTTTACTATGTCATTTTTTTTTCTTTTTTCCCCTTGTTTATTATATTGTTTACAGTGTACTATTTTTACATCTTCTGTTGTGTTGCTGCAAGTAAGAATTTAATTGCTCTATCTGGGACATGTGACAATAAAACACTCTTGACTATGCTAGGAAATAGTGAATTAGAATACACCCTTCTATTGATAACAAATCAATTCTCATCATGAACTGTGAATGTCTGAGTAAAGAAGTTGGGAGGTCATGTTGCAAATGTATAAGACATTGGGGAGGCCATATTTAGAGTATTGTGTTCAGTTCTGGGCACCATGTTATAGGAAATATGTTGTCAAGCTGGAAAAGGTACGGAGAAGATTTACAAGGATGTTACCAGGACTAGAGGGTCTGAGCTATAGGGAGAGGTTGAGAAGGCTGGGACTCTATTCCCTGGAGCGCAGGAGGATGAGGGATGATCTTATAGAGGTGAATAAAATCAGGAGAGAAATAGATCAGGTAGATTCAGTCTCTTGCCCAGAGTAGGTGAATCAAGGACCAGAGAACATGGGTTTAAGGTGAAGAGGAAAAGATTTAATAGGAATCTGAGGAGTAACTTTTTCACACAAAGGGTGGTGCGGGTATGGAACAAGCTGCCAGAGGAGGTAGTTGAGGCTAAGACTATCCCAACTTTTAAGAAGCAGTTAGACGGGTACATGGATAGGACAGGTTTGGAGGGATATGGACCAAACGCAGGGATGGGACTAGTGTAGCTGGGACATGTTGGCTGGTATGGGCAGGTTGGGCCGAAGGGCCTGTTTCCACACTGTATCACTCGATGAGCATCAAGTTGGGGAAAAAACTGCCCTTTCCATATTGCTGTCCTGGCAGCATCCTGTTCTCTGTGCTTTGTTCTGCAGCTGGAGATGGAGATGCGAACAATTCTACAGACCTCTCTTGAACTGATGGAGTTAATGCAAGTTCATTTGGTTAACCTTTCAGATAGCCACAGTTGAGAATTTTGCCACTAAACCTGATTCGCAACTTCTTGAAATTCTTTACCAAGCAAGATTCCAAATGCATCTTTTCACTCTCCTAATGACAATTTGCAATCCAAATTCTGATTTTAAGTTTAAGCTTGCATTAAATTTCATTTTACAGAAACTTCATGCATCCCTGCAAAAACAAATTTAGTTGCAACCCCAATCTTATCAGCACTTTTATTCTCTAAATTTAAATTGCAGTAGCATTGCAGAAAGATCATTCTTATAAAAATACTGTTCTCAAAACCAGGTCATTAACCAGGGCGGCACGGTAGCGCAGCGGTAGAGTTGCTGCTTTACAGCGAATGCAGCGCCGGAGACTCAGGTTCGATCCTGACTACGGGTGCTGCACTGTAAGGAGTTTGTACGTTCTCCCCGTGACCTGCGTGGGTTTTCTCCGAGATCTTCGGTTTCCTCCCACACTCCAAAGACGTACAGGTATGTAGGTTAATTGGCTGGGTAAATGTAAAAATTGTCCCTAGTGGGTGTAGGATAGTGTTAATGTGCGGGGATCGCTGGGCGGCACGGACTTGGAGGGCCAAAAAGGCCTGTTTCCGGCTGTATATATATGATGATGATGATGATTATTCTATTTGGATATTGAGGTTGATTAGCTGATATGTTCAAGGAAACTATATCCTATTTCCAACTATTTGTTAAAACTATTTCATAAGGTTGGATTGGGAGCTATGAACAAATAGTAGTGATAGTTTCAACTATGTAAACAATCCAGGTAAATTCAAATAGTTCAATTTCCAGGTGGCATGCATGATTCCCGCAATGCTCAAAATGTTTCCATTTCACGCAAGGATCATGGATGTTGTGGTTTTTGAAGCCCATCTTGCAAATAATTATGCAGGAAGGTACTGCAGATGCTGATTTACGCTGAAGATAGACACAAAATGCCGGAGTAATTCGGCGGGACAGGCAACTTCTTCGGAGAGAAGGAATGGGTGACGCTTCGGGTCGAGACCCTTCTTCAGACTGAGAGTCAGGGGAAAGGGAAACGAGAGATAGGTATAGATGGTGATATGGAGATATAGAACAAAGAAATTAAAGATATGCAAAAAAGTAACGATGACCAAGGAAACGGCCCATTGTTAGCTGTGGGCTAGGTGAAAATAAATGTTTTATTTCACAACTCTGGGGAATTATACAATATTTTAACCAGGAATCTAGGGTGAAGAGATAAACAGACTCTCATTAATGAAGCATGTTTTGGGATAAGGGATCATTTAAAAAAACCTGACCAAGGAGATTGAGAGTCCCAAACATATATAATCCAGCTGCCTCACATCACCAAATTAAGATTGTTAATTAACTGTACAACTTACCAGGGCCACTCAACATAGCTTTAATAGTGCCAGATGTTAATGCATGTTCTCTTTTCACAATAAATTCATGACCATCAGATGAGATCAACTTTACATACATCGCATCTGGGCCTTCACAGCCTCCATAAGCCCTTTCTTCGCCATCTGCAAGATGTTAAAATAATATTGGCTAAAAACCTCTGTTTCATTTAAATTAGATCAGTTTAAATCAAAGCACATTGTTTTAAATTAGAAATATTTAATTAATCCCGCAGAACAAATTGGTTAGTATCCATGATCAAATTTCTATATTGTGAGGCAGAGGCTACTGCAAAGTAGATACAATTAAGTTTGCAATTTAAAAACCGAGAACTCAGCAGCAAATATTTGAAAACCAAATACAAGTATTATTTGATGTTCTATTTTCAAACGGCTGTAATTGATCAGGAACCATTCAAATAATGTGGTAATTAAACATTCAGAACAAATCAGTTAAAGGTAGAACTTGGTCGCGATGAAAATGCAAAATTCCAATGTGCTACAAAAGTATTGATGTTTTTTATCCCTCTTTACACCTAACAATAATAAACCAATACTAATCTTCCCTGCACACAGAGTGCCCAACAAACTCTGCCAGCCTCACTGCAATGACTAGAGCAGATAGCCCATAACACTGCAGCCGACCATAGCAGACACAATGCACCCTGACTCCCAGGTTGTTCTGATAGACTGACACTATAAAAATAGACACATGAAGCTGGAGTAACTCGGTGGCACAGGCAGCATCTCTGCATAAAAGGAATGGGTAACGTTTCGGGTCGTGACCCTTCTTCAGACCCGAGACCCAAAACGCCACCCATTCCTTCTATCCAAAGATGCAGCCTGTCCCGCTGAGTTACTCCAGCTTTTTGTGTCTATCTTTGGTGTAAATCAGCATCTGCAGTTCGTTCCTACACAGACACGATAAAGAGCTGGACCAAACCACTAAGAGGGTTGATGCCCAATGTTTACCTCGGGGAGAAAGGCAAGATTAGGGGAAAGTGAATAAGCATGCATGTGAATTGCTGAGGGTGAGCGAGCAACCGATAGGCTGATTAATGAGGGGAGGGTGAAACGAGAGTGCTCGAGTATAGGAAGTGGACAGGAATGGGGACAAGGTGGGGGTGATGGAGGGAGGAGAGTGAGAAAGAGAGCAAGCGAGAAAGAGAGCGAGCAATGGAGAACAGCGCATGAGTATGCAAGACCCTGGGAGAGAGAAAAAGAGAGAGACAAAGATAGAGGGAAAATATGAGGGAGCGAGCAGAGTGAGTGATTGGGAAATGTGCTGTTGCAGGACAGCAGATAAGAACATGCTAGGAGTGGCCTGTGAGTCAAGAGGGACGGATGACAAGGAGAAACTTGCGGGAGGGATGGACCACACAGGGTATGGCCAGTGGGTGGGACAGGATAGCCTCCAGGAGCAGACAGGAGTGTTGGGAGATACGTGTGGGAGGTGGAGTCAGGTGTGGGGCGGAAATGAGAATTCAAGCTGTGTGGAAATGATTGGGTTGAGAGACACGAGCCAGTGTTTAAGGCACATGACCGTGAGTGATGCAAGGACCCTTTGACCTTTCTTTACCACAGAGTCAGAACTTGGCTCATTTAATTTAAAGCCAGGATTCCTGTCTCTGTTAGTTGGAGCACTCCCAACCCCCACTTCCTCTATGATCAATCTTATTTCTCTCTCCCTGCTTTCAGCATTGTCCCCTTCCCACAATGTTCTTTGCAATGGCTACAACCCACGTTCCTCTTTTCTTACAAAAGACCCTGCCCTGTTCTGTTTCTCCCACCACATCCCCCACTCCCTGAATCTTACAACACCCTACGTCCCTCTGGTCTCCCCTCCTACCAATTCCTTCCACCCCATAGTCACCCACTCAATGGAAACCTCTCCTGTAGATTCACAATGAATATTGGTGACTCATCACTGATCCCAAAGTCTGAGTCATGCTCTCTGGATTGTTAATACAGGTAGTCCTGCTGCAATGCAATAGTTCCATTCTAAAAAACACCGTGTGTTATAAGAAATGGCAAGTCACTCAAAACTAAAAATACTAAAGGCTGCATGTTACATTATTCAACAGAGTATCATTGTACATGTCTTAATGGAAGCAATTGCTTGTCAATTTCAGTGACCATCCATGGTTAAAGTAGCAGCTGTGTTCTGAAGAGAATGGGGTGTCTGATTACTGCTGGGAGTTCACATTAAGTCCAAGACAGCATTTTTGCTGCTTGTCAATTTATAAAGTAACTTTCAAGTGGTTCTCTAGCTCCTGATCAAAATCACGTTCTTACCAAGTCGGCCCGCGTAATGCGAATAGGCTTCTCTGATTCATCTTTCTCATTATATGAAATGTGTGTCATGGAAACATGCATTATAACAGAACTACTGGTATGAAACATTTAGGTTGGCATATGCTTATCTCTCATTTCAGTCTGTAGATGGACGTTCAGTAAAATATGATTTAGTTCCCAGGATATCCCCAGGGTTAGAATATTATCATTATTTTGTAGCACCTTGATTTACCATATGTGGAGGCAAAAGTAGACAGCACATAAATTTTCAAAAGGTACCAGGATAATACTTGCCCATTTTCCTTGCTGACGAGCTACCAATTGTTCAAAAGCCAAACCGTCTGAAGGGTCCTAAAAGGGAAATTAAAAAAGTGTAATCTGTTGTGCAATGCATGCAATATTCAGGAAAAGGAATACAAAATAGAGTTTATAATGATCTTCAAGAACAACTGTATTTATTTACAAAATGCTGGAGTAACTCAGCAGGTCAGGCAGCATCTCAGGAGAGAAGGAATGGGTGACGTTTCGGGTCGAGACCCTTCTTCAGACTGATGTCAGGGGGGCGGGACAAAGGAAGGATTTAGGTGGAGACAGGAAGACAGTGGGAGATCTGGGAAGGGGGAGCGGGAAAGAGGGACAGAGGAACTATCTAAAGTTGGAGAAGTCAATGTTCATACCGCTGGGCCGCAAGCTGCCCAGGCGAAATATGAGGTGCAAGATTACTACTGCAGTTAATATTAATGAACACGGCATTTCAATCTATAATTGTTTCTGCTGAATTATGAACTTTCAATTTATATGCAAGAGGAATAAATGCAATGAAATGATTGAAGTTATTTTAGCCAACACTTTTGCAAACGGAGCTTTGAGACATTGCAAATGCTGCAATCTTGAGCAAAAGGTAAGACGCTGGAGGAATGCCACAGGTTAGACAGCATCTGCGGAGGGAACAAGACAACGTTTCCGGTTTCAATAGACAATAGGTGCAGGAGGAGGCCATTCGGCCCTTCGAGCCAGCACTGCCATTCAATGTGATCATGGCTGATCATTCTCAATCAGTACCCCGTTCCTGCCTTCTCCCCATACCCCCTGACTCCGCTATCCTTAAGAGCTCTATCTAGCTCTCTCTTGAATGCATTCAGAGAATTGGCCTCCACTGCCTTCTGAGGCAGAGAATTCCACAGATTCACAACTCTCTGACTGAAAAGGTTTTTCCTCATCTCAGTTTTAAATGGCCTACCCCTTATTCTTAGACTGTGGCCCCTTGTTCTGGACTCCCCCAACATTGGGAACATGTTTCCTGCCTCTAACGTGTCCAACCCCTTAATAATCTTATACGTTTCGATAAGATCTCCTCTCATCGTTCTAAATTCCAGTGAAGTTTCTTCAGACTGATGGGAGCGAGGGGGGAGAAAGGCGAAAAAGAGAGATGGTTGGGGGGATATATTGGGGAAAGCTTGCCACGTATTAGTTAACTGTATCATTCCAACTATAAACTTTAGAATGTGGGGCTAACTAACCTAAGTTAATTTGCTTTGGAAACTGGAATAATTCTGCAGAAATCATGAACTGTAAGATAATATTTTAATCAGAAAATAGGCAACACAAGAAAAAAACACATACAGCATTGCGTTCTCAGTAAATAAATAATTATTTATGCAAAATTTATGTCATGCAAAACGTAATCCATTCTTGTTTTAGCCAGCAATAGTCTGAGGACAGCTGTCTAAGCTCCAGCGGATACAAAGCTGAGCTTCACTTCTCTAGAAGGAGAGTACACATTTGGAAGACTCATCCCCATTATTCATGTGGTATAACCCGCTGTCCTCAGACTATTGCTGGCTAAAACAAGAATGGATTACGTTTTGCATGACATAAATTTTGCATAAATAATTATTTATTTACTGAGAACGCAATGCTGTATGTGTTTGCAAGCATGACAATTTTGATTAATTTAGTGCCCGAGACCTCCCCTGCTAAAAATAGTCAAATACTTGTTCCTGGCGTTTTACTGTAATGTTTCCCCAAGGCTGATTCAAAATCCAAACACTGACTAACATATCTAGGTTGTTTAAAAATAGTGCAAAGTACAACTTCAGTCCCCTTTCTAAATATTATTTTGTTTCAACTGAACCCATTCAGCTGAAGAAACTTTATATTTTCATCTCTTACTGAAATGAAAAGACAGGATCTGGTGACGGTGAAGTACAGAGAGCAATGACTATATATTCTGCAGTGGAGAACATACTACCTGCTAGAACTCACATAATGTGAACAAACACGAGTCTTGCTGACAACTGATTTTCTTGTAATTGTTTTCATTTGCCTTGCACCAAACAAGTGGGTCTTGATCAGCAGAAATACAGGGCTCCCGAAAATGGTGTTCAATTTTCATATGATTAGTTCTTTCCCAGGTTAGATATTTCTCTCTAAAAAGTCTGATTATGCCCATTTGCAACTCATGACAGTTTTTCTTTGCCTTATGTCTTTGATGATTATGGTCCTGTCAGCACTAGACTCATCACACACATTCTGAAAGCTTTCTTTAAGCTCGATTTTCGTGGATTGATCTCACACACAGCTCGTCAAAAGGGGATCAAGAAACTTCAGGGCTTTGCATCTGAAGTCCTTGGGTGAAGCAGTACTTTTCCTGCTGCTTCTGTTCTGGGAGGAGTATTCAGCCGCTCCAAAGACTGACATAAAATTCTAATATTTCACTGGATTTGCTCAGATTATGATATTTTAAAAGTTTGGTCTAGTTTATTGTCAAGTGTACAGAGGTACAGTGAAAAGCTTTTGTTGCGGGCTAACCAGTCAGTGGAAAGACAAAAGTAAAGCAGTTGGGTGCAGCATTAAATAGATATAACACATTGACTGTTTAGCACCCTAGTAGTACTCTACAAAGGGCAAAATGCAAACAACAATTCTCCAATTATTTGCAAGATTTCATCTGTTAATCCCACTATTCTGCTATCAGTCAGTTCTGTAATATGCCTGCCAGATGGCCATTATTCTTATCAAGAATCCACCATTGTTTCCATAACCATTCAAACAAACCACATCAGGAATTTCAACATCTGGAATAATATGGAAGAAGGTGATGGCATGTCTCGTTTCTGTTTTAAAACATTTGCAACAATGAAAATGTAACACAGATCATTTTCAAGCAATAACCATTTAATTCATACAAGCAACTTTAAAGCTGTCAGGTATCCAAGTAAAATATACCAGTGAGCAAGGGATTGATTCAAATAAACTTGCATTGGCTTGGAACATGTTGCCTGCACCATTATGTACATGCCGTAATTTGACCTTTTATATACTCTATTATATAAATATGCTGTATTCTAACAGTCACTCGCTTCAAAACTCAGAGCACAGCAACACTTTGCATACTTGTGAAGACAGATATAATTACATACAACTTTATATTTAATGCCATCCATGTATCTGTTGTAATAATAACTTTTATAGAGTTCCTCAGTTTTGCACAGAGCCTCAACTATTTCCCTTAAGGTTTTCCAATTTTGCTGTTGTTCTGTGCTTAGGTAATGTTGAGTTACACAAATTTTATGGCTTCTCTAAATATGTCTCCTTCAACATATATTTTGCAATTAAATTGGTAGATGTTTCACAACAGGAGTGGCATGGTAAATTATGTCGTATTTAAATGTATCACGTGTTACTATTGAGTCAGAAAGGACAGGGGACACATGTTGCCAGGATGTAAAAGAATGGAGGACGAATAAAACAAAAACGTTTATGTTCACTGTCCTTGAAGGGTGTTTATTATATTCGAATCAAGAGGATCTGATATTGGCAACACGGATGAACTAGTAATTGTTTAGTTCAACTTTTGAACCAGATAGAATTAGAAGTTTGAATTGATATGACCTGAATGGGGAGGTGAGTGTTGTGAGTGCAAGGCTTGAGGCATGGCTAGGGGAATTTGATGTTTATGCAGACAGTCTTGGATTGATTGTTGAAGGAGCAGCTCACACAACGGACAGCATTGTTATTGTACGGTGCTGGAGCTTCAGTTTTTGAGACTTTCAAAGCACTTCCAGAGACGGGCAGGAAAGCAGATTACGTGATGGCTGTTGTTGCTTTGAAGATATTATGTGGTGCAAACAAATGCTACATCTCAACGACATGTATTCCGGCAATCGACACAGAGAGATGGGGGGAAATCAGTTTGCCACAAGATGGCGTCACGTTTCTGAGGGCTGCAACTATCGAGCTAAATTGGAGAGTCAAATCAGGGATCAGGTTGTACAAAGTTGCAAATCAAATGGCTTGAGACACAAGTTGTTGGAGAATGGAGACATGTCAACAAGATGACATCCACTGGCCCTAGCAAGGAACATGGACATGTTGCGGGTCATTCCAAAGCTGTAGATGACTGTGTGTGTTTTAGATGAGGGAATTTTGGACATTTTGCCAACGATTTATGCTGCCCTGCCAGGGGTCAAACTTGCAGAAAGTGTGGGGAAAAAAGACCATTTTGCAAAGAAGTGTCAAACCCCGGGCAAAGCAAAGAGAGATGATGGAAAAACAAATAGAGTTGGAGGAAGAAGTGGGCTGAGAGGTGGATACTATCAAAATTTACGCTAAGTTGATGAATATTCGAGTGAATGTAAATATGACAAAGCATAGATGGATGCAGGATAAGCTTTTGGTATCAACAATAAGTACGCAAAGGTGCAGGTGAGAATTGGAGGTGTGGAAGTAGACATTATACAAGACTCAGGAAGTTATAGCAATGTTATTAATAGAGCACTGTGGGATGACTTAAAACAGAATAAGATAAAATGCTCTTCAAGAAAGTGAGAGAAGAAATTGTTTCCTTATACATCATTGAAACCACTCCACACAGTTGGATGTCTCAAGGCAGAGGACCAAGCGGGTGATAAGCACACAAAGTCACCGAGGAGAAAGGAGAGCTACTCATGAATCGAGAGATTGCTCAAGCATTAGGTCAGGGGGGAAGTGGTATGTCTCCCTGCTAGCTGTGAGGAAGACTAAGCCACTGGGACAAACCTGAGACCACCAGCGCCACAGTAAAGACTGAGCGGCCAGGAAGCAGCCTTACATAGCCAGCCCCTCCACTGAGGCTAAGACTGAGTGGCCAGGGCAAGCCTGAGACGCAGGTGCCTCTTCCCGCCCACAGACAAAGAGGGAATGTGCCCACAATGTGACAGGATAATCAGGAGACAGCCAGCATCGCCTCTTCAAGGTTCAAAGCTGAGCTTCCAGGATAAAACAGACCGCCAGTGCCTCCTGACCAGGCATGGGTGAACATCAGATAAGCCGATTTTAGTTGCAACAAAGGCTGACCCAATCCCAACAGATCTGGAATCACCTCACGGAGACTGCCTAAGGTTGTACCTGCCTAGGTGATTGTCCCTCTGCACCACAGTGGGGTCTGGATTGTGATTTGGCCATAAATAGTGCTGGACAGAACCCCCATTCCAGAATTATTACTGAGCTGCAAGTCAGGCATGACCAGCTGTAAAAACATCATTGATTTTAATTTTCATATATTTCAGAGGTTTGGTGACATGTAATAACTAAAGTAAATAAAAAATTAAGTTAAAAAACATGAATAAAAATATTTAACCAAAGTAAAATATCCCCTTTATCGTAGTCGTCCTATCCAAACTCTATATACTACAACCGTCAACTAAAATTAATGTGCTTTTGGATCTTGAGCAAAATCTGAACTGACATAATATTAGTGAGTCAACATGCAATCCCAACAAGGCAGGACTTCACGTGGAGTCCAATTCCGCCTTCTGCACGCACTCAGATGTTTGTGGCATTTATTTCAGCTTCAATGGTCAAACGATAGCAGTTCTTGAAGATTCAGCAAAATTCAACCGATATATAAATGACTTTGATGTGAAGATTGCTGGTTCGTAAGTTCACAGATGACACCAAGATTGTTGGGGTTGTGGGCTTTGAGGAAGGCCATCAAAGTATGCAAGATCAGCTTCAGCTGTACAGATCAGCTATAAAAATGGGCAGAGAAATGGCAGGGGGAGTTTAATCTGACCACGTGTGAGGTGTGGCACTTTGGGAGGTCGAAGTTAAGGGGACAATATAGGCAAGATCCTTAACAGCATTCATGCATGGAGGGATCGTGGGGTCCAAGTCCAGAACTCCCTGAAGGTGGCAATGCAAATAGATAGAGGGATATGGTATGTTTGCCTTCATTGATCTGGGCATTGAGTGTAACAATCAGGAAGTCATGACACAGCTTTACAAACTATTGTTAGGCTGCATTTGGAGTATTACGTACTATATCCGGTTGTCCAAACGCAGGAAGGATGTGTGGAGGCTTTGGAAAGTGTGTCAAGGAGATTTACCAGATTGATGCCTGGATTAGGGGGTATTGTGTAGAAGAGGTTGGACAGATTTGGATAATTTTCTCTGGAATTCCAGAGGCTGAAGGGAGACCTCATAAAAAATATATAAAATGATGAGAGGCATAGATAAAGAAGACAGTCAGAACCTTTTTCCCAGAATGGAAAAATCAAACAGTAGAGGGCATAGCTTTAAGATGAAAGAGGTAAAGTTTAAAGGAGATTTATGGGCCAAGCTTTTTTTTTCTACAGGGGTTGAGGGGTACCTGGAACACATTGCCCGGAGGTGCTGGTAGAGGCAGATACGATAATGGCATTTAAGATACTTTTGGACAGGCATATGAATCTTCAGAGAATGGAGGGATATAGATGATGTGCGGCCATCATGTTTGGCACAGACAAGGTGGGCGGAAGTGCCTATTCCTGTGCTGTATTGTTCTTTGTTCTAAACTAGTCTGGTCAACATTAAGAGAAATGCCATGTGCAAAGTGACTGTCCTCTTTACCCCCGCAACAATAAATACATTTCATGTAGATCAAGCATTCTGGGACATTTGAGAAACAAGAAAACTCTATAAATTATTCTAGGTCGGCTAATTCTTAAATATTTGAGAAACACAAAAATGTGAAATAAATCAATAATGAACAATTCTGCCAATCAGTACCATTTGAGACGGTGAGCTGGTTATGTGTTATGTATGTTCTGATAGGTTCCGCTTGACTTCCTGCCTAATAGACTACAATCAATCTATCTATACTTCATGTTATCTCAGGAAAGCAACCAGCAAAATCAAGGACCACTTACCACAAGGTCAAGCGGTCTTCTCCCCTCTCCCATTGGGCAGAAGATACAAAAGTTTGAAAGCATGTACCTCCAGATTTAAGAACAGCGTGTTCCCTTCTGTCAATAGACTCTTGAATGGACCTCTCGAAAGCTGCAAATGGATTCCCAATCTAACATTGAGGTCCTTGCACTTTTTTTAATCTGCAGTTTCTCTACAGGAGTAACACTATATTATGTTTCCTTTCCCTTCTTGCATTACCTGTGTAAATCATGTATGGGTGATGCACGTGACAATAATAAACCAAACCAAACTAAAACAGCTGTGGGATAATCAGGACATTGTTGGCATTGGGGACCATGTTTGGGCAAATGGTTTGCATGGGGCTCTGCAACTCACCCTCGAACTTCAGATGGGTTGGGGAATCCCTGCACAGAGAGTTCAGATTCACTCGCAAACACCAGTGAATTTGGACTTTGTAATTTTGAAGTATCTGGACTTCAAAAAGCATGTGATAATATACATTTGCAAGGGCCTCTAGGGTTGGAGTAGCATGATGCTACTTTTAGCATATGTAAATATTAGCATGTATAAAAAAATAGTTACAGGACATTAAAAAGTACAACATGAAAGTCAGGTGCCACAGGCATTACTACTGGGTGCTTAGCTGTACAGAATGCAGCACATACCAATAACTTGGATATTCAATGATGAGGACACAAGACTGTGTCACAAGGACGAGCTGTGGATAGGTTAAGGGAGAAGATAGGTCGAATCTAATGTGAGAAATTCAAGGTTATTTAAGCTGTAAGAAGCAGAAATGCAATATTTTTCTGAGAAATTGATACATGTTTGGATGTAGAGCATGCAAGTAAACATGCAGGTGAACCAATTTGGAAGACAATTGACACATTGGCCTTTGTTGAAAGATAGCAAGAATAATAAAGTGAGAACATCATTCACTTTCGATGGTAGCACAAAATGCTGGAGTAACTCAATGGGTCAGGCAGCATTTCTGGAGAAGGAATGGGTGATGTTTCGGGTCGAGACCCTTCTTCAGAAGAAGACGTCTGAAGAAGGGCCTCGACCTGATACCATCGATTTGTACCAGCATCTGCAGTTATTTTCCGACACATCATTCACATGACTTTGAAGACATATAATTTAGGGAAGTGTGAGCTATTTTGATCTCTGTATCAGTGGAAGGATATATTTGCTTCAGCACAATTCTCGTTCACGGAATTGATTCTGGATATGACTTGCCCTATTGTTGGTCTAGATTGGTCCAGATTTACTGGAGTGGATACCGAACAGCTGTCCCTCTGGCTGGATATTCTAGAACTAGAAAATATAGTCCCGACATATCTGAGTTGTAAACAGAAAATGCCAGAAAAATTCAGCATTTGTGAAGAATAAAGTGATGTCAATGTATTAATTGGAAACTATTCAGCTGAGTATTCCCGTTATGCTGGAGTAACTCAGTCTTACAGCAAAATAAAATTGGCTCTTCAGGCCACCATGCTCATGCCAACCTTTTTGCCCAGCGACACCAATCTCATTTGTCCACATTAGGACCATATAATTCTATGTCTTCTATTTGTGCTTAACTAACTGCCTCTGTTTAAGTAACTGTTTCTGATCCCTCCATCTCCCCTCTCAGACCATTCCCGATATTTGTCCTACTACTTTTGTTCTGGATGCTCAATTTTCAACACCAAAAAATACAAATTAGATCACAAATTCGCCACATAATTATGATTTATGGGTGGGTTTAGATTATGTTGATATCATTTGAAAATGTTGGGATAGTAATTCGAGATCATATTCTATGATGTCCGAACCTTATCACTATAGTTTTGTTTGAAAATTTGTCGATGCTAAGTAGAATAATCAACATGTGGATCCAACTATATTAACAATCATCAAATGTGGAACCAACTATATTACCATGCTGGAAACAATGAACTTTTAATGAAGTTTGTATTTTGTGGATATATGCAGTGCTGGCAAGGCTGCATTTGTTTCCCCATATCTAATTGTCCCCCAGATTACTTGTTCAGCCATTTCAGGGGACAGTTAAAAGTAAATTACGCAGCTGTTGGTCTGGAGTCTGACAGACCAGTCTGGGTAAGGATAGCAAAATTCCTCCTCTGAAAGGAATCCGTGAACTAGATTGATTTTTGCTGACAATCTGGTCCTGTCATGGTTATCTTTACTAAGGTTAGTTGTCCAATTTAAATCTCAGTGCCAGCCATTCACCAACTAAATTCAGTGAGCATTTTAAATGTTTCAGCGGTACCTGGATTATCATTATCATATATATACAGCCGGAAACAGGCCTTTTCGGCCCTCCAAGTCCGTGCCGCCCAGCGATCCCCGTACATTAACACTATCCTACACCCACTAGGGACAATTTTTACTTTTTTTTACATTTACCCAGCCAATTAACCTACATACCTGTACGTCTTTGGAGTGTGGGAGGAAACCGAAGATCTCGGAGAAAACCCACGCAGGTCACGGGGAGAACATACAAACTCCTTACAGTGCAGCACCCGTAGTCAGGATCGAACCTGAGTCCCCGGCGCTGCATTCGCTGTAAAGCAGCAAGTCTACCGCTGCGCTACTCTCCGCCTCGCTACCGATTCTCCATGAACTTACCAAACAATTCAAGTTCGCGGCACCAAATCTCACCAATAATGAAAGGCTTAAATGTTGCACAAAATTACATAAACCCAGCAAATAATTACTTGTCTCCCTGCTCTCCAGCTCTCCCCATTGCCCATCAACATCCCATTTTGCTAGTTCTGATGAAGGATTCCAGATATGACACATCAGCTGTTTCTCCATGCACAGATCCCGCCTGACCTGCTGAGTATTTAAAGCATTTCTTACTTTTATTTTAAATCACACAGGTTGCTATTTGATGCAATTGAAACTCCTACAATGACTGCACAATCACAATGCACCACATAAAATTTCTCCTCCATTTTACACCCTTTCAATTATTGTATTATATGTAAATTTGCCACCACATGAGATTCCCACATAAAATGACCTTTAGCTCATTGAATCCGCAGAACAAAATGGCAACGCTTTGCAATGCTTTGTGTGGGTGAACACCATGTGACAGATCGAATGTTGTCAAACTTACTCAAAATATTTTGGGGTGTATATTTTTTTATTCTGAATATCTTTCCAAATCTGGCAATACACGGAGTTGTACTCTTCCATTTGTGCCCATTTTACGGCTTTTTTTATTCACGCAAAAATCCCTCACATAATTGCTTCATTCTCTTGCTGCATCCGCTCTTAAATCTGAGCAGCTACTTCGTCATGAAAACATCCCAATGCTTAGAAGCATAGGAAATAGGTGCAGGAGGAGGCCATTCGGCTCTTCGAGCCAGCACCGCCATTCATTGTGATCATGGCTGATCATCCACAATGAGCCTACCAGGCAGAAGGCAGGGGAATTTATTATGGGGAACAAAGAAATGGCAGACGGGTTGAACAGGTACTTTGGATCTGTCTTCACTAAGGAAGATACAAACAATTTCCCAGATGTTCTAATAGCCAGAGATCCTAGGGTGACGGAGGAACTGAAGGAAATTCACATTAGGCAGGAAATGGTGTTGGGTAGACTGATGGGACTGAAGGCTGATAAATCCCCAGGGCCTGTTGGTCTGCATCCCAGGGTACTTAAGGAGGTGGCTCTGGAAATCGTGGACGCATTGATGATCGTTTTCCAATGTTCTATCGATTCAGGATCAGTTCCTGTGGATTGGAGGGTTAGTCTGACATCGGTGGTGGGGAAGATGCGGGGGTCAATTATAAAAGACGAAATTGCGGAGCATTTGGATAGCAGTAACAGGATTGTTCCGAGTCAGCATGGATTTACGAAGGGGAAATCATGCTTGACTAATCTTCTGGAATGTTTTGAGGATGTAACTAGGAAAATGGACGGGGAGAGCCGGTGGATGTAGTGTACATTGTCTTTCAGAAAGCCTTCGACAAGGTCCCACATAGGAGATTAGTGGACAAAATTAGAGCACATGGTATCGGGGGTAGGGTACTGACATGGATAGAAAATTGGTTGGCAGACAGAAAGCAAAGAGTGGGGAGACCCTTCTTCAGACTACTGAAAGGAAGCATGCAGGTGCAGCAGGCAGTGAAGAAAGCCAATGGAATGTTGGCTTTCATAAAAAGAGGAGTTGAGTATCGGAGCAAAGAGGTCCTTCTGCAGTTGTACAGGGCCCTGGTGAGACCGCACATGGAGTACTGTGTGCAGTTTTGGTCTCCAAATTTGATGAAGGATATTCTTGCTATTGAGGGCGTGCAGCATAGGTTCACCAGGTTAATTCCCGGAATGGCGGGACTGTCGTGTGT
Source organism: Rhinoraja longicauda (assembly GCF_053455715.1). Taxonomy (NCBI): domain Eukaryota; kingdom Metazoa; phylum Chordata; class Chondrichthyes; order Rajiformes; family Arhynchobatidae; genus Rhinoraja; species Rhinoraja longicauda. The sequence goes on from NC_135956.1 coordinate 79,551,013, forward strand.
TGAAAGACTGGAACGACTAGGCTTGTATACACTGGAATTTAGAAGGGTGAGAGGGGATCTTATTGAAACATATAATATTATTAAGGGGTTGGACACATTAGAGGCAGGAAACATGTTCCCAATGTTGGGGGAGTCCAAAACCAGGGGTCAGTTTAAGAATAAGAATTTCGAGATGAGGAAAAACTTGTTCAGTCAGAGATTTGTAAATCTGTGGAATTCTCTGCCTCAGAAGGCGGTGGAGGCTAATTCTCTGAGTGCTTTCAAGAGAGAGCTAGATAGAGCTCTTAAGGATAGCGGAGTCAGGAGGTATGGGGAGAAGGCAGGAACGGGGTACTGATTGGGAATGATCAGCCATGATCATATTGAATGGTGGCGCTGGCTCGAAGGGCCGAATGGCCTACTCCTGCACCTATTGTCTATTGAATAACCCGTGCCTGCCTTCTCCCCATATCCCTTGATTCCACTAGCCTCTTAGAGCTCTATCTAACTCTCACTTGAATCCATCCAGTGTTTTGGCCTCCACTGCCTTCTGTGGCAGAGAATTCCACAAATTCACAACGCTCTGGGTGAAAAAGTTCCTTCTCACCTCAGTTTTAAATGGCCTCCTCTTTAATCTAAGACTGTGGCCCCTGGCTCTGGATTCCCCCAACAGTGGGAACATTTTTCCTGCCTCTAGCTTGTTCAGTCCTTTTATAATTTTATATGTCTCGATAAGATCCCCTCTCATCCTTCTAAACTCCAGTGAATACAAGCCTAGTCTTTTCAATCTTTCCTCATATGTCAGTCCCGCTATCCCAGGGATCAATCTCCTGGAACCTGCGCTGCACTGCCTCAATTACAAGGATGTCCTTCCTCAAATTAGGAGACCAAAACTGTACACAATACTCCAGATATGGTCTTACCTGCACGCCAACTTTCAGTGACTGGTGTGCAAGGACACCCAGGTCTCGCTGCACTTCACCCTTACTTAACCTGACACCATTGGGATAATAATCTGCCTCCTTGTTTTTGCCGCCAAAGTGGTTAACCTCACATTTATCTATATTATACTGCATCTGCCACGCATCTGCCCACTCACTCAACCTGAAAAAATAAAACCAGTTTCCACATATGAAAACCTCTGATCATTACCATTTCCATGCTATTGTTAGCTGCTAACAAAGGCATTGAAAGCATAGTTTACAGAGATTGCTCTGTACAAACTGACTTCCTCATAAGTTTGCCAATATGCACCTGCATTATAAAAATCATTACCCGAAACAATCTCTCTCTCTCTCTCTCTCTCTCGCTCTCACGCACGTACAAACACACACATGCAATGTTTTGGTCTTTTTTCCCCTCCACACAGTTACAAACACGCCGGACTTCATTGTTTTGATATAAACAGCAGTTTTCATTTCAGAGAATGAAATGAACCACTTTGTCCAATTCTAATTTAAAATTGTGATTCAGACATTTTAGCCGTTGAAATGCGTAGTCCGAGGGCGAGGTGAGGATTAAGTTTGTCACAATGCAATTAAACACATGACCAATAGTTCCTTGGATATATTAAACATCTCGTAATACATAAACAAGCATGTTACTATTTTCAACTGGATGAGAACATTTTACTCGATGTCACAAAATCCATATGAAAATACATTTGTGCAGAAAAATCCTCAAAATTCAGCATTTGGGTCAGATTAGATTGCTAGCACAACAAAAAATTGGAGAATGTTTTTTCTTCTTCAAATAACAAAAGTATTTTCAGCAAATATCCCAATGAAACACAAAGACACTAAGGAACCAGAGGTTCCTTGTTTCTACAATGAATTAGGGCAGCCAGTTGGAAATATTCACTAAGGAAGGTCAAGGATGAGCAACTTGAGTGATCTTTCTGATAGCACGGTGGGATAGCAAATGAGAGCAGTACTTTTGATGATATTTAAATAGATTCTGGAAAGACTTCTGACGAGGTCTCACATGTCTGATCAAACAATGTGAAAGCACATGGACCATGTTTGCTGCATGTTCTTGCAATTAGAAGCCAATTTCCAATGGGTTTCCATGGTTCCCTGCTGTTGATCATATATTTGTTGATAATAATGGATGGGAAGCTTTGGACTGCAAGATGTAAAAGACGAGTCAGTGAGGAAAAACAGTGGCAAATCCAAAAATTGGTTATTCAATCAAAAAAAAAAAGTAGGGTTGTTGCATTTCTGATGCTAAAATGCATGCAATGTTAGTTGGGGCACAGCATGCAGTTCAGGTTACCACATTACATGAAAAATGTGATATTTCTCAAAGGGGTGCTGAGATTTACAACAACATTGCCAGGACAGCGCAGAGGTTGGACGGGATGGGATTATTTATTTGGAACAGAGGTTGACGGTAGATTTAGTTGCATAAACTATAGAATCTGGAAGAGGTTAGTCGGAAGACCCTATTTCTCTTAGCAGAGAGGTTAAACACCAAGGGGAATGGATTTAGAAGAATTACAGGCAAGATGAGGTTGCACGGTGGTAGAGTTGCTGCCTTACAACACCAGAGACCCAAGTTTGATCCTGACTACAGGTGCTGTTTGTGTGGAGTTTGTACATACTCCCCGTAAATTCTCCCCATTCCAAAAACATGCCCGTTTTGTAGGTTGATTGGCTTCGGTAAATTCTCCCTGGTGTGCAGGATAGAGCTAGTGTACAGGTGATCGTTGGTCGGCGGGAACTTGGTGGGCCAACATAGTTATTCAATGTTGCATAACTATGATTAAATGATGATGAGATTCCCCCCCCCCACACCTAAGGGGTGTTAGGGGTCTGGAATTTGCTGTCCAAAGGGTGGAAACGATAGCATCCCACATTACAATAAAAGGTTTGGAGGTGAACCATCAGAAATAGCCATGGACTAGACACGAAACATGCTGATCTAAAGGAGGCCACATTGAGACACCAGCTGCAGTAGATGAGATTACAGGAGGTGCACTTGACCCCTGTCTCACCTGGAAGGACTGCTAAGGTCCCTGGATGGATGTCAAGGAGGAGGTAGAGAGACAGCTGTTACATCTCCTGCGGTCGCAGACCAGAGACTGGGATTAGAGTAGCTCCTTTGCAAGAAGGAGGTCTTGGCACATTTGCGAAAGAGCTACCCTGTTACTTAATGAAAAATAGAGATACAACATCCCATACTCTGCGTCAGTGGTCTACAACCCGATGGTACGAACACTGAATTCTCTCATTCCAGGTATAATGGAAAACTTTTCTATCCCATTACACCCAGCTTCTTCCGCACCCACAACAGCTCATTGGGCATTTTCTTCTGGCTCCCTCCTGTTCTCATCTCTGACCCCTACCTCCCTCATTTCATCTTCCCTTCTCATCAGATTTCATCATCCTCAGCCCCTGGTTATTTCCATCACTTACACTCTGCCATATCCCCAGCCATCTCTACCCAACCTGACTATGCAACCCTCCTCACCTGGAACCATCAGTCATGTACCAGCTCATGCTCAACCTCAACTTTACACTGATTTTCCCCTCTCCACTTTTTCTGTTTAAAGGTTCTCGACTGGAAATGTCAACTGTCCATTTTCCCCTCCACGGACGCTGCATGACCTGTTAAGTTCCTCCAGCAGATTGATTTTTTTTGCTCAAGATTCCACCACCTGCAGTCTCTTGTGGTCCCTATTCATTTGATCCTTATATGACTCAGCAACTGTGTGGTCCATCTTGGAAAGCGAGTGCATCGATTGGGATTGTCCTGACCTGGGGACAAACCCGGGAACTTCACGGCGAGGTTTTACCTTCGATCACAGTTCACCAAAAAGAGCCAGAGCAGTTGAACCCGTCCCCACCCGGCCGAAGGAGGGAAGTAGAAAGAGAGGGGTTAATGCTGCGATCACCTGCAGCTCCCAACAGCGGGCCGGGGCCGGGGTGTAAGTCAGGCCCAGGGCAGGCTGCCGGCAGCGGAGCCGATGCCGGGGCACAGCCACAGCCTGCAGCCTGGCTGGGTCGCGGTCCCCATTTCACTCAACACCGTCCCAGAGAGGAGAGAAAACGCTGCTTTCCGCCGCCACCGGAGGCCCGAGCCTGAGCTGAGCCCGGGCTGCGTTGCCGATCGGCCCTCGCCTCCCCTCACCCCTACCCACCCCGTGGTTGCACAGGGAGAAAGAAGCGAGCACTCACCCAGACCAGGCCGAGAGCCACAGGCCCCTCGTCCTCAGGATGCGGCCGGATCGCTGATCCGGAAGCACAGGGACCGGTTCCCGGCCGCCGTCACCGGGTCAAACAGCGGGGGAGGTGACGCCGGGCTGGGAGGAGGAGGAGGAGGAGGAGGAGGAGGAGGAGGAGGAGGAAGAGCAGCCGGGGGCGGGTTGTTGCACACACAGGCACAGGTTGGGAGTGGGAGGAGCGGGTTGTTGCAGACACAGGCACAGACCAGGCCCAGGCTGGGAGGAGGAGCAACAGCAGCCGGGGGCGGGTTGTTGCACACACACACAGGCCAGGCCCAGGCCCAGGCTGGGAGGAGGGTTGTTGCAGACACAGGCCAGGCCCAGGCTGGGAGGAGGGTTGTTGCACACACAGGCCAGGCCCAGGCCCAGGCCCAGGCCCAGGCTGGGAGGAGGGTTGTTGCAGACACAGGCCAGGCCCAGGCTGGGAGGAGGGTTGTTGCAGACACAGGCCATAGAGCCAGGGCCAGGCTGGTGAGCGTCTCTGCTAATGTGGACAGGCCAAGGAAGGGTTGTTGCAGACACTGGCCAGAGCCAGGCTTGTGGGCGTCTCTGCTAATGTGGACAGGCCAAGGAAGGGTTGTTGCAGACCCAGACAGATCGGTGAGAGGATCATAGCAGGTCTAGGCTAGCGAGGGCAATGGAAGGTCCAGTCTAGGCTGGTGAGGGTAAAGGCAGGTCCAGTCTAGGCTGGTGTGGGTAATGGCAGGTCCAGTCTAGGCTGGTGAGGGTAATGGCAGGTCCAGTCTAGGCTGGTGAGGGTAATGGCAGGTCCAGTCTAGGCTGATGCGGGTAATGGCAGGTCCAGTCTAGGCTGGTGAGGGTAATGGCAGGTCCAGTCTAGGCTGGTGAGGGTAATGGCAGGTCCAGTTCAGGCTAGTGAGCGTCTGGTGATGTGGTCAGGCCAAGGGTGCAAAGCTGGGCAGGTTGCAGTGACGCTATCGCGTCCCGGGCAGGTGGCGGTGAAGGTTATTGCAGACCCGGGCAGGTTGTGGTAGCAGTTATTGCAAACTTAAGCTGGGTGTAGCGAGGGTTCAGTTTGGTTTACTGTCACGTGTGCCGAGGTACAGCGAAAAGCTTTTTGTTGCGTGCAAACTGGTTAACAGGAACACTATGCATGATTACAATCGATCCATTTACAGTGTGTAGATACATGATAAAGGAATAACGTTTAGTGCAAGGTAAAACCAGCAAAGTCTGATCAATAGACAATAGGTGCAGGAGTAGGCCATTCGGCCCTTCGAGCCAGCACCGCCATTCAATCTGATCATGGCTGATCATTCTCAATCAGTACCCCGTTCCTGCTTTCTCCCCATACCCCCTGACTCCGCTATCCTTAAGTGCTCTGTCTAGCTCTCTCTTGAATGCATTAAGAGAATTGGCCTCCGCTGCCTTCTGAGACAGAGAATTCCACAGATTCACAACTATCTGACTGAAATTTTTTTTCCCCGTCTCTGTTCTAAATGGCCTACCCCTTATTCTTAAAACTGTGGCCCCTTGTTATGGACTCCCCCAACATTGGGAACATGTTTCCTGCCTCTAACGTGTCCAACCCCTTAATAATCTTATACGTTTCGATAAGATCCCCTCTCATCCTTCTAAATTCCAGTGTATACAAGCCTTGTCGCTCCAGTCTTTCAACATATGACTTCCGCCATTCTGGGAATTAACCTAGTAAACCTACGCTGCACGCCCTCAATAGCAAGAATATCCTTCCTCAAATTTGGAGACCAAAACTGCTCACAGTACTCCAGGTGCAGTCTCACTAGGGCCCTGTATCAAGGATGGTCCAAGGGTCATCAAAGAGTTCAGCACTGCTCTCTGGTCATGGTAGGATGATTCAGTTGCCTGATAACAGCTGGGAAGAAACTGTCCCCGAATCTGGTGGTGTATGTTTTTCACACTTCTTTTCCTTTTGCCTGATAGGGTTGTTGCAGACCTGGGCAGGATGTAGTGGTGGTAGTTGCAGACGCAAGCTGGTTGCAGTGAGGGTTGATGCAGTCCTGGGTAGGTTGCAGTGAGGGCTATTGCGTCCCAGGAAGGTTGGAGTGGGGGTTATTGCAGACCCGAGCTGGTTGCAGTGGGGATTATTGCAGATGTGAGCTGGTTGCAGTGAGTTTACCACTAACTCCAGGGTCATTGCAGCCCTGAATAGATTGCAACAAGCGCCATTATTAAGCTGGTCAGGCTGTTGGGGGGGTGGGGGTTATTACAGACTTGTATTCGAGAGATTGTGAAATTGGATTGAAGTGGTTTATTGCTAACCCGGAGAGTCCAAAGGGCTTGGATGTAAAAGAGGATCATTAGGGTTATTGCTTTCCCACATAGGCCAGTTGGAAAGTTATTACAGATTTGGACAGATCACGGTGAGGATCATTACTATAGCAGACAGGTCAGAAGCTGGATTGACTAAGAGAGTTGGGTGGGGAGATGGGGAGTGTTATTCGTGATCTGATGTTTCAGTGGTTGAGGGCGGCCATCACCCCATGCTTGCAAGTAAATGCGAACAGATTATTTTATTCCACATTTCATGCTGGGATCTTTTGTCTGTCTTAGTATTTCACAACATCTCTTAAATTGTAGCCGTTCAGAGATGAGGTTGTGTCATCCCCTCTTCCCGCCTGCCTAATTAATATCAGGGTTTTCAACTTCTTATACCAAAATTCCTGTCATACCAAAATAAGAAAATCAAAACAATTACAATCAATAACTACAAATACTAATACATGGGATAAAATCCTAATCCATGGGTGTACATTAGCATTCAGTCCCCAGTTCCAGGCTCTTTCCCACCAAGTCCGTTTTTTCAGAAATGTTCTCTGCCATGCATCCGAATAGTCTTAATGCTCTCAGACCATTCATGCATAACCATCTCGCCCTCCTTCATCAGTGCCTTCCAATTAGCATGGAGGTGTGGTATTGGTGGAAGTTTAGTTGTGATAAATCTTCTTATTAGCTCGTCTGCTGTTATCGATTTTTCCTCCATCGGTCCCATCAATTCCTTGTCTCCGATAGTGATCCATCTTGTAAGACCCTGGATTATGAAATAATGACCAGGTAGAATATACTTTCAGCCATTCTTTCCGTACCACTTAGCAGAGGTAGCAATATAATATTTTCCCATTGATAGAGCAACACTAGCAAAAGAAGCATTTGATTTTACATCAATTGCAAGCTGACAGATATAGTGAGTAAATCCACAACTAGACTCCATCATACTCATTATTTCTTCTGGACATGCCAAGTGATTCCTTCTTTGATGCCCCTTGGTTCTTCATCAATTATTACAGCATGGTCAGGAGCATAGTGCACTGTTATCCAAGCTCCCCGTTTATACTGTTCAATATTAGGCACTTGGTATAGGGTAAAAGTCTTATTCTTCAGCTGGTATGGAACATGGAGAACAACTACAATAATATATGTTCCCTGAGTATGTTCGCATATCTGATCCACTTGACTCGTAATAGTATGTGATCTTAGGTGACAGTCAGGTTGCATGTCCTGACTGCATTGTTTCAGTTGTTAATTCGATATCTAATTGGAGACTTGGTGGTTGGCTAACATTAGAATGCCCGAGACATTAATCAGTTGGAATAAACACCACATACCTGTTCCCTATGCTCTTCCTGAGAAATATTACTCACTCTGTCTATCATTCTATTTATTGTCTATTTATTGTCCCCTCATAGGGTTTAAGCATTTTAACTTTCTTAGGGAATACTTGTGATGCTTTCTCCTCTGCCTTGCTAAGTGTCTTGGCATCTTTAAATTCCAGGACTGCCACTCTTCGCATCTTCTCTTTCAACTGTTCTAATTGCTCATTAAGTCCTGCTACATCTATCATATTAACCGTGGATATCCAGCTCCCATTATCTCCATAAGTCCACTTCGGGTTCTATGTATTTTTATCCCTCTTCCCAACAACTGCTCCCTTAACAAATATTAGAATAATTCCCTTGTGGGTACAGAGCACCATTCCAGAATGTCCAACCCCGTACGGTTAAACATCACCTTAATGTGACGGTAATGGGGAACAAAGGTTACTTTTTCTTCCTTTGGGGACATCACTAATCCGTGAACGTCTACCACCTTAACATCGTCATCACAGAGGGTCGAGCTTTCAGCAATTGTGGTCTGGGGTAAGTGAGTTGAACACCCATTTAACCATGCAACGTTGATCTGCACATATTACAGTAATGGGTTCTGCAGACCCACTTCAAGGCATAATAAACTGCATTTGTGTCTCTAGCCCTTTGATCTCCAGGGAGCCAACCCCAAACACAACAATTCCAAAATGTTCAAATAACATTTATCCCTTCATACTGCACCGTTTGCCCTATCATTAATATAGCTTCATTTGTGTAGGTGACTATTTACATCATTAACAACTGTATCCACCAACTTTCCTCTTATGGGCTTCTGATGATTAAATGTTTTCTCATTGGAGCGCTCATGAATCCTGATGGATGCATATTAGAAACCTGCAAAAACAAAAACAAATCCAGCCCATTGCCAGTTGTGTTAGTTAAATTTTTCCTTTGTCGGTTTTTCTGTTTCAACTGAATCTAATGTTTCCATTTAGCAGTCCCTTGCATGTCCACCAGGGCACATGTTTCTCCTGCCAACTATAACACTATGTGGTCCCACCCACCTGCGCTGGAGACCAGCCCCTTCCGGGAGAATTCTAACCATTACCTGATCTCTGTCCTTTGGCATATTTGCTTTAATACTTACTTTCTCCTTTTGCCAATCCCTGATCCTTTGCCGATCAATTACCTCATTCTTGAGTTCATGCAATCTTTTTGTTAATTCCCAGATGTATCCAAAAACTATTTCCCTTCCGTTACAAACCTCTGCTCCTCTGGTTATCACATCTTCTGGTAAGCTCATAGCTCTTCCTGTCAACAACTCAAAGGGTGTTCACCCTGTCCCTCCAGCTGGGGTTGCTCTGAACATCATTAGAATGGCTGGGAGTACCTTAACCCATCCCTGTCCAGTATCCGTCAAGGCTTTAGTCACATTGTTGTTTAATGTCCTGTTCATTCACTCCACCATTCCATCCTGTGGATGGTGGGGAATGTGAAATTGCTATTTCTAGCAAAGCACAAGCATCCTTCATTACCTTCCCTATGAAATGTGGTTCCTGATCAGAGTCCATCTGAAGTGGAATCTCCCATCTAGGTAAAACTTCTTCAGCCAGAATTCGTGCCACGGTTCCTGCGGTACAATCCCTACATGGGAATGCCTCTACCCAGCGGGTAAAGTGATCAATTAGAACTAAACAATACCTTTTATTTAGCGACTGCAGCAAGTGTCCAGTGAAGTCTATGTTCTGATGCTCCCCTTGGCCTGGGTTGATTTCCCATTCGTATTTTCATTGCCTTCCCTGGCTCGCATTGTACACAAGTTATGCACCGTTGACAATGAACAGCTCTATCTCTGCCCATCCCTTTCCATTACCAACGATCAATCTGACTGCATCCTATCTCTTCCTATATGCCCATGGTAAACTAACAGGATTGTCTGGATACAAGCTGGAGTTATGATTTTTCCATCCTTCCGGCATACTCCGTTGCAGTCCTGAACTCCCCCCTGTTTTTCCCACTCTGCTTTTTCTTCCCCTGGGGAAGATTCCTGAATTATCTTTATATTCTCTGACACATTGGTTGCTTTACTTATGGAGGCAAGACATGTCCTCTGTCCATTCCCATTTTTCCACTAATAATGATCGCGAGTAAGTTGTTTCTCCATGTTGTTGAACCAGTATAAGCCCAATGGAGCTAAAGCAAATAACTGAGTTTGGAAATATGAAATAGAAGTATAAAATAATGTAAATGTTCTGATTGTCAGACTTCAAGGGGGAGACAATCATCCCTTGTTGCAAAAATTAGGCTTTGGGAACCACAGGGCAAATGCTATCCTGCAGTTCAGGTCCCACACTGAAGGACTGCAGGACATCAATTGTCCTGTTATCTCCAAAGTCTAAAAGCCTGCCACCTCTGGCTCAGTGGTGAAGCTGTTGCTAGTGGGTCCCAGAGATAGCAATAGAGGAAACAGGGTGGCAGAGAGCCTATTTTGGACCAATCTCCAATTATCTCATGGTCTTTGGAAGTACAGTGGGATGAAACCAGATATCACATAAAACTACAAAGAGTGAAGGCTTTTAAGGGTTAGGCTAAATTCAATACAAAACTACTTTCTTTTAATTTCCTTAAAATCCAATTACTGGCTATTATATATAATGAAATTCAATATACTTACCTGTCTCCTGTGGGTCTAGTAACTGTATTTTAACTGAATGTGTAGGAAAAAACTGCAGATGCTGGTTTAAATCGAAGGTAGAAGGGACTCGACCCGAAACGTCACCCATTCCTTCTCTCCCGAGATACTGCCTGACCCGCTAAGTTACTTCAGCATTTTGTGTCTACCTTCTATTTTTACTGAAGATCTCTGTTGTAGGTTTCAAAGTTCATATCAAGATTTTTACTTTCATTCTTATTTGCTTTCTATCTGTTGAAAAGATCTAACCTTTTCTCTCCTGTCCATAAAAGGATATAGCTGATCTCTTAATCACCCATGTCTCTTGGTAAACTACTGTATGTTAGTTTACACATTAATTTACATTTTTCAACACTATTGTGATGTTATCAGTTTCCTGGCAGATTTTTGGTTGCAATAATGCAGAAATTATTATCATTTTTCATACATACAGGATTTCAGATTCAGAGGTATCTGCTTATCTGGGTTCCGCCATATTAAGTGCATCTCATCCAACCATTTTACATTCGTTGCTCCAAATGTGGCCCCCTTTACATCTACGAGACCAAGCACGGACAAGGCGACTGTTTCACCGAACACTCGCGCTCTTTTCACTAAGGCCTGCTGGAACTTCCATTTGCTAAACATTTCAATTCCCCTTCCCATGCCGACCTTTCTGAAATTAGCCTCCTCCATTGTCAGAGTGAGGCAATATGTAAACTTGAAGAACAGCATCTCATATTATTTCCCTTTTAACCCCCTTTCCCCTCCCCCATCCTCTTCCTCCAATATCCCTTCCTCCGCCTTTACATTTCACTCTTCTTCCCTCACCTGACACCCTTTTGTCTCCTTTTCACTTCTACACTTTGTCATTTACTGTACCTATTTACCAATCACCTCTTCACCTTTATCCACCTATCACTTGCCAGGTTTTGCCTACCCCACCTCTCTTTTCAGATTTCTTCCCTCTACTTCATCAGTCTGAAGAAGAATCGTGACCTAAATCATTGCCATCCATTCCCTCTACAGATGTTCTGACCTGCTTAGTTCTTCCAGCCTTTTGCTTTATTTTCAGATAACTGGTTTGTTAATTAGATTACGAGAATAAGATCTATAGCTCAACAATTTATTATTTCTTCCTGTCTCACTCCAGGTGTTGTACTGAATGGTACAATGGGTAGTCTTTAGACAGAATCTAATGCACTAGTGATTGATGCAGTACATGTATCATGGGAAGTGTCTATGTTTTCCAGGATTTCATCAATGACCTTTATTGTCAAAGAGTAGTTGTAAAGTAGTACAGGTTGACAGAGAACATTTGTTGTGTAGAGGTTGAGTGTGGAGCCCGTCAGTCTTTGGCTGACATTATTCCAGAGTGGAGGTGACGTAGATTGAACTGCTCTTTAAAATAGTCCTCTATTGACAGGTGCAGGACTGAGGCAAAAATGAATGGAAAAACTGTTAGGGTAATGAGCCTTGTTTGATATTGGTATGCACAGATTGGCTCTGCTGAGGATCTATTGGTTAATAAGGCATGCGCAGATGACAACATTGACCATCAATGTTCTGAAGAAGGGTCTCGACCCGAAACGTCACCCATTCCTTCTCTCCTGAGATGTTGCCTGACCTGCTGAGTTACTCCAGCATTTTGTGAAATAAATACCTTCGATTTGTACAAGCATCTGCAGTTATTTTCTTACACATTGACCATCATCTTCACTATGCCGGTAATCATTTAGTAATCTGAGGAAATCGTGAAGATCAAGGGTGGCATTAATCCATGCCCTCCAATGTATACTTCTGAATCTTGAACTACCAACGAGAGACATCTCAAAGCTCCAGAGGGATAACTTTGATGTTGTGTCCACAAAATTCACCAAATCCACAGGCAGTAAATAACAGCGGCCTTCTCTTGGATTAATATCCCCAGCATTGAGACTCTAATTATACGGAGCAGAGGCCTCACCTTTGTTCCCCTCTGCCCCCACCTCAACAAGCTCCGGGTCAGCCACGACGTGGAGCTCTTCTTCTGTCGCCTTCGCCTCCGCGCCTTTTTCTATGGGAAGGAGTGATGACCCGTCTCCACCGGACCCCCTCCTCTTGGACTGCCCCGGATGGGCCTCTACCCGGAGACCTTTTTATTTCCAACTGCCGGCAGGACATCAACCGTCTCAACTTTTCTACTCCCCTGACCTACTCTAACCTCTCCCCAAAAAGAGACTGAACAAGGGTCTCGACCCAAAACATTCCTTCTCTCCAGAGATACTGCCTGTCCTGCTGAGTTACTCCAGCATTTTGTGTCAACCTGACACAATTATACTGATACCAGACAGCCCAACCAGCAGATCAGACAGCCCCAACCAGCAGTCTACTACAGGGGAAGAGATTTAAGGATTTTATTAACGTCTCTGAAAACATACACCGTTCCTACTGTTCATGAGAAAGCCTCAGCACTAAAGTGGAGAAATGTGGGTTCGTGTGTTGGCAGTACACAGAAGCCTAATTATAAATGGTGGAAAGGGCACACCTTGTCACGAACCTCCTAACCCACCGTGGGCCATATCCATAGATCCCACATTGGCCATTCACGCTCAAACACACAGAAATTAACTCGGATCAGGCAGCATCGGTGGAGGAAAATGAGAGGACGACGTTTCCATTGGGGTTCCTTCCTCAGACTCTTCAAAACTGGAAACGGGGTACTGATTGAGAATGATCATTGCATGGTGGTGCTGGCTCGAAGGGCTGAATGGCCTACTCCTGCACCTATTGTCTATCCATTCGTCCTACAGATGCTGCCTGGCCCGCGTTTTTTGGAGGTTTTGCGTAATCAGGACATCCGAGAAAGTTACATTCGTGTCAAAGTCAGAGCCCTGCAGTTGGGAGAGTGCGCAGAAAATTCCAGTGCCCCATCGTTTTGTGACTGTGACCACCTTCCACCTTGTTGATCTCGATGTGTCCTTGGGCTCCAGTCTCTAGTGTTCCCATCGCCCCGGGATGGAGCTGCTGTCGCTGCCGCCGCCGCAAGCGGCGCTGTCGTTGGAGATCACCAGCAGCCAATGATGCACCAGCAGGCACTCACTGGGAACGGAGTTGATCAGAAAATGGCGACGATGGGTTCGATGTTGTGTCTTCGCTCGGTTTTTACCAGGAGAGCGGCGGCGGCTTCTGTGCTTCCAGCTGCCAGAGCTTTCTGTGTTGTTAGTAGCTACAAACACGGGCTCCCGGGCCGCGGGCGGCGGTCGGAGGACACGGGTCGCCGGGCGGTAGGCAGCGGTTTTGGGGCACAACAGGTAAGAGAGGGGGCTGGAGTGGGCAGGAGATGGGAGAGGGGGCTGGAGATGGGAGAGGGGGCTGGAGATGGGAGAGGGGGCTGGAGATGGGAGAGGGGGCTGGAGTGGGCTGGAGATGGGAGAGGGGGCTGGAGATGGGAGAGGGGGCTGGAGATGGGAGAGGGGGCTAGAGTGGGCAGGAGATGGGAGAGGGGGCTAGAGTGGGCAGGAGATGGGAGAGGGGGCTGGAGTGGGCAGGAGATGGGAGAGGGGGCTGGAGATGGGAGAGGGGGCTAGAGTGGGCAGGAGATGGGAGAGGGGGCTGGAGTGGGCAGGAGATGGGAGAGGGGGCTAGAGTGGGCAGGAGATGGGAGAGGGGGCTGGAGATGGGAGAGGGGGCTAGAGTGGGCAGGAGATGGGAGAGGGGGCTGGAGTGGGCAGGAGATGGGAGAGGGGGCTAGAGTGGGCAGGAGATGGGAGAGGGGGCTGGAGTGGGCAGGAGATGGGAGAGGGGGCTGGAGATGGGAGAGGGGGCTAGAGTGGGCAGGAGATGGGAGAGGGGGCTGGAGTGGGCAGGAGATGGGAGAGGGGGCTAGAGTGGGCAGGAGATGGGAGAGGGGGCTAGAGTGGGCAGGAGATGGGAGAGGGGGCTGGAGTGGGCAGGAGATGGGAGAGGGGGCTGGAGTGGGCAGGAGATGGGAGAGGGGGCTGGAGATGGGAGAGGGGGCTGGAGTGGGGAGGAGATGGGAGAGGGGGCTGGAGATGGGAGAGGGGGCTGGAGATGGGAGAGGGGGCTGGAGATGGGAGAGGGGGCTGGAGATGGGAGAGGGGGCTGGAGATGGGAGAGGGGGCTGGAGATGGGAGAGGGGGCTGGAGATGGGAGAGGGGGCTGGAGATGGGAGAGGGGGCTGGAGATGGGAGAGGGGGCTGGAGATGGGAGAGGGGGCTGGAGATGGGAGAGGGGGCTAGAGTGGGCAGGAGATGGGAGAGGGGGCTGGAGTGGGCAGGAGATGGGAGAGGGGGCTGGAGATGGGAGAGGGGGCTGGAGTGGGCAGGAGATGGGAGAGGGGGCTAGAGTGGGCAGGAGATGGGAGAGGGGGCTAGAGTGGGCAGGAGATGGGAGAGGGGGCTGGAGTGGGCAGGAGATGGGAGAGGGGGCTGGAGTGGGCAGGAGATGGGAGAGGGGGCTGGAGATGGGAGAGGGGGCTGGAGTGGGCAGGAGATGGGAGAGGGGGCTGGAGTGGGCAGGAGATGGGAGAGGGGGCTGGAGATGGGAGAGGGGGCTGGAGTGGGCAGGAGATGGGAGAGGGGGCTGGAGATGGGAGAGGGGGCTGGAGATGGGAGAGAGGGCAGGAGATGGGAGAGGGGGTTGGAGTGGGCAGGAGATGGGAGAGGGGGCTGGAGTGGGCAGGAGATGGGAGGGGGCAGGAGATGGGAGAGGGGGCTGGAGATGGGAGAGGGGGCTCGGGTTTAGACAATAGACAACAGGTGCAGGAGGAGGCCATTCGGCCCTTTGAGCCAGCACCGCCATTCAATGTGATCATGGCTGATCATTCTCAATCAGTACCCCGTTCCTGCCTTCTCCCCATACCCCCTGACTCCGCTATCCTTAAGAGCTCTATCTATCTCTCTCTTGAACGCATTCAGAGAATTGGCATCCACTGCCTTCTGAGGCAGAGAATTCCACAGATTCACATCTCTCTGACTGAATTTTTTTTTCCTCATCTCAGTTCTAAATGGCCTACCCCTTATTCTTAAACTGTGCCCCCTGCCTCAGCCCCTACCTCTACATCACCCAGCAGCTGGCGAACCATTGCTAGACACATCGAAAGAAGGATCCAGACCTTCCTTGAAGGTGGAGCC
This sequence comes from Rhinoraja longicauda, assembly GCF_053455715.1. Lineage (NCBI taxonomy): Eukaryota > Metazoa > Chordata > Chondrichthyes > Rajiformes > Arhynchobatidae > Rhinoraja > Rhinoraja longicauda. The sequence continues at coordinate 79,566,607 of NC_135956.1, forward strand.
ACAGGTAGATAGGGTGGACAAAAAAAGACTTTCGGCACATGGTCCTTCCGTCAGTCAGAGTACAAGAAGTTTGGAGGTCATGTTGCAGTTAGATAAGAGATTAGTGAGGCCGCATTGAGAGTATTGTGTTCAGTTCTGGGCACCGTGTTATAGGAAAGATATCAAGCTGGAAAGGGCACAGAATATTTACAACGATGTTGCCAGGGCTAGAGTCGTCTGAGTTAGAAGGGGAGGTTCAGAAGGCTGGGACCTAATTCCTTGGAGCGCAGGAGGATGAGGGGTGATCTTATGGAGGTATAGAAAATCATGATAGGAATAGATCGGATGGATATACGCACAGTCTCTTGCCCAGAGTAGGGGAATCGAGGACTAGAGGACTGGGGTTTCAGGTGAAGAGGAAAAGATGTAATAGGAATCTGAGGGGTGACTTTTTTTAAAAGGGGTGGTGGGTGTATGGAACGAGCTGCCAGAGGAGGTAATTGAGGCAGGGACTATCACAACATTTGAGAAAAAAATAGACAGGTACATGGATAGTGTAGGAAGGGACTTCAGATGCTGGTTTAAACCGAAGATAGACACAAAAAGCTGGAGTAACACAGCGTGACAGGCAACATCTCTGGAGAGAAGGAATGGGTGACGTTTCAGGTTGAGACCCTCCTTCAGACTGGTTAGGGATAAGGGAAACGAGAGATATAGACGATGTGGAGAGACAAAGACCAATGAATAAAAGATATGCAAAAAAGTAAGATGATAAAGGAGACAGGGCCATTGTTAGCTGTTTGTAGGGTGAAAAGGAGAAGCCGGTGCAACTTGGGGGGGATAGAGGGAGAGGGAATGCCAGGGCTACCTGAAGTGAGAGAAATCAGTATTCATACCACTGGGCTGTAAGCTGCCCAAGCGAAATATGAGATGCTGTTCCTCCAATTTGCATTTAGCCTCACTCTGACAATGGATGAGACCTAGGACCAAAAGGTCTGTGTAGAAGTCATTACATCCTTTTGTGACTGACCACCTTCCACCTTGTTCATCTTGATGTGCCCTTGGGTTTTGACAGTGTTCACAAAATTTCTATTCTTTTCTCCCTCTTAGCCTCAGGGTAAGATTTTTGTTGTTTGGCTCCATCATTTATAATATAATATCAGTCATGGATATGTAAATGCTTTGTCCCAGTACATCAATGCTGTCAGGTGTACTTATCTAAACTTGCATTTAGCCTGTGACTATCTAAGAATCATTTTGCTTTATAATTTTATTCTCTAGCAGATGTGAGCTTCAGCTAAAAGAGATTTGGAGCATTTTTGTATCTGGTCATAAGTGATCGGAGCAGAATTAGGCCATTTGGCCCATCAAGCCTACTCTGCCATTCAATCATGGCTGATCTATCTCTCCCTCCTAACCCCATTCTCCTGCCTTATCCCCATAACACTTGATACCCATACTAATTAAGAATCTACCCATCATCGCCTTAAATATATCCATTGACTTGGTCTCAACAGCCTTCTGTGGCAGAGAATTCCATAGATTCACCATCCTCTAACTAAAGAAATTACTCCTCATCTTCCTAAAGGAACGTCCTTTAATTCTGAGGCTGTGACCTCTAGTCCTAGACTCTCCCACCAGTGGAAACATCCTCTCTACATTCACTCTTTCTAAGCTTTTCCCTATTAGGTACGTTTTAATGTGGTACCCCCTCATTCTTCTAAACTCCAGCAAGTACAGGCCCAGTGCCATCAAATGCTCATCGTATGTTAACCTACTCATTCCTGGGATCATTCTTGTAAACCTTCTCTGGACCCTCCCCACCTTCTGACCACCTTCTTTTAAGTTAAGGAGTAATTGTAAGATCCGAAATACAATTGGAAAATTCTGGAAAACTCGGTCAGAATCTATGCAAAGAGAGACTTTTGGGTTAATGACATTTCTTCAGAATGAATATTGAACAATGTCATTGCCCAAAAAAGTTAACTGTTTCTTTGTCCATTAATTCCATCTGTTCTACTGAGTATTTCTAGCATTTTCTGGTTTTTGTTTTGACTTCCGCACATTTTTGCATTTAATTTGGTCCAATTTGTCTTTCTTGACACTATAATTTTAAATAAAATCTTCTTTGTGTAGATTAAGCTTCCATGCAGTCAACATTTTCGCTATTTTTGTTCCGATGGAAACACCAGGGAAGGGCGATTGATTTACGTTGGAAACTTAGCTAAGGCAGTACTTGGTAAGCAGGAGCATTACTTTCTGATCATTGTTTAACAACAACTTGCTGGAATTAGAATAGGAGAAATACTTAATCTATGTAACTGTGAGAAGATTTTTAATGACTGTATATGTTAAATGAATATTTTACAAAGTTTGCAACATCTATCCAACGTTTATTAATTTCAAATATTTCTACACTCAATCCATGTGAACCATGGACTAAAAATGCACTAAAAATGTTGATTAAGTTTATGCGAAAATGATTCTTAGCCTTATAATATTGCAAACTTGATTAGCCATTTTATTAAATATACCTAACTTTCGTTTTGCAGGTGTGAAGTTCTTCTCTTACTCCACCAGTATTTTTAGTTGTTGTGTGATGCCTTGTATCGTTCTGCAGACTGGCCTTGGAGTTCAGAGCCCTGTATTACAAGCAGCATTCTGTGGCATAATTGGATTTTTTACTTTTTTAAGTCCTGCAGTGTTGCATTTCCTTACTAAAGGTTATGTGATTCGTCTGTATCACAGTGCGGAAACTGACTGTTACACAGCCGTCACTTACAACGTCCTCCTACAACAGAAGAAAACTATTTTCCATCAGAAGGACGTGAAAGTTCCTGGAATCAGCAAGATGTTCACTACGTTCTATGCAAATAAGAAGTCAATGCTAGTAAATCCAGTATTTTGCCATCCAAATGATTATAATCACCTTATGGGTTACGATCAACCTTTTTCCTTTAATTTGGATGATATAAAGGAAAGAGATTGAACAAGGCTTCATGTACAGTTTGTTAAATATAGTAAAATTGTTTTTTTAATAATTTGTCGGTAGCTAAATGCTCCATTTAATTTTATACACATTTAAATGTATGGATAAGAAAATAACTGCAGATGCTGGTACAAATCGATTTATTCACAAAATGCTGGAGTAACTCAGCAGGTCAGGCAGCATCTCGGGATGCTGCCTGACCTGCTGAGTTACTCCAGCATTTTGTGAATAAAAATATTTAAATGTATGGAACTTGCTGTATATAATTAAAAGAAAAATAATGCAGATGTTTTGAAATCTGAAGTGTAATTCAAATATCAAATTACGCGATAGGTCCAGCAGCATTGATAAGTTTAGATTCATGGAGCTTCATCAGAATCCATGCTGAGGACAGTTAGACATTGTGGCGCAGCAGTAGAGCTGCTGCTTTACAGCACCAGAGACCCGGGTTCGATCCTGACTCCAGGTGCTTGTCTGTGCGGAGTTTGTACGTTCTCCACGTGGCCTGCGTGGGTTTACTCCGGGATCCTCTGTTTCCTCCCACACTCCAAAGACATACAGGTTTGTAGGCTAATTGGCTTGGTATAAATGTAAATTGTCCCTCGTGTGTAGGATTGTGTTAGTGTGCGGGGATCACTGGTTGGGGCGGACAAGGTGGGCTGAAGGGCCTGTTTTCGCGCTGTATCTCTAACCTAAACTAGACAGTTCTGGTGTCTGACCTGCTGAACATTTCAAATGTTTTCTGTTTTTGCTTTGTTTCTGCTTTCTGTTTTTGCTTTGTGCATATACATGATTTAATTTTTTTTTTAAATACCGTACAACGAAATCTGCTGAATATTAAGTGCTTTGACATCTGAGAACTTGTCTCTTCTCTAACTTTAATATTCTCCATCTTGTAGGTATAAGAATAAGTAACAAAATGCACTCCAGCCTCTGCTGTTATTACTGTGTAGGAGCACCATAAGGAAGATGCTAATTACTCGTCATTCTGTAGGGATGTCTGATTGCGAACAGAACTTTATGATGGAGGAGTAACTGTCCCACTGTTCCCATTAAAGCATAGTTGTTTAGTTCTGAGCTTTGAATAGGGACTGCACTAAAGTTCAGAAATGTAGGCTTGTGATAGAAATGGCTTTCTAATTTGCTGATCAACAAATCAGGAGAAATTGAGGTTTGTTACATCAAAGGAACGTTCTGTGGCCTGCATATACTGTTGAAATTGCTTAGTATCTACTTGTAAAGTGCCATGTTCATTCAAAATACAAAGACAGATAGCCTAACTGATGTCCACCCTAGTCGTAAAGTTGCAACCACTGTGTATGCTGCTTGGTTAAATGGCCAAAGTGCTGCCAAATATCCAACTGGTAAATATCTGGCAGGCTGATGAAGAAGTGGACCCTGCGCCATTGCTGATGGTGAAGGCGCAGGGGAAATGTCTCATGTGACCAGCTTACACTCGTCTCTTCTCATGCTGCTCTTTTGCTTACATCTTCCTAACTGCAAAATATTCCTACTGTTTTTTGACTTAACCAGCCCTCAGACATGATAAGTATGTTACTCTAACAACATTATGTAAATGCAAACATCATTCAATACTCTTTTTATGTCACTTTACCAAACATTTTCTGACTGTCCCGAAAAGCACATCAACTGTTTGTTCTTCTCTGTTTTGCCAGATGCAACCCCCAAAAATTCCATAATGTAGTCAAACATGATTTTTCTCTCATCCTCATGTTGACCAATCCTGTGCCCACTGGCCATCCCTCCCCCCCCCCCAAACATGATAGAAAGGAAGCTGGTTTATACCTCCTCTCAAATAGTGAGGTAACTTTTGCAAATTTCTAATCATTGGGAATAATTTGAGAATGTACAATTTTAGAAGATTACAGCGTTTCAATCATTTTCCTCGTGGCTGCCATTTTTGAAATTCAAGGTTCAGGTTATGGGGGATTCATTGCACTTCCAGTCCCAGTAATTTCTCCAATACCTTTCATGAATAAATTTGTTGAGTTTCTTATTTACTCCGCTGTTTCTGATAGGTTTTCTGTGAAAAGAAACACAATAATTGTTTAACTTCTCTCTTCTTTCTTGATTTCACCAGTGTAATTGGTCCTGTCTATAGGGACCTATAATAACTTCAGTTCATCTTTTCCTTATAGCATACATAGAGACGTTCGTACGAACTGTTTTCATGTTTCTCACCAGCCCACTTTTGTGTTTTACTTGTCCTTTGTCAATGTCTTGGTCATAATAAGATCAGTTTTTAAATTTGCTCAATCATACCTATTGACTTCTCTAGTCATGGCTGGGCCACATTCCCTTCTGTTTATTTTTTCCCTATTATTTGGAAAATTTGTAAACCATGTAATATTTAAAAGTTTGCCATGATTTACTCTAATACCCTTTAAATGTGGTTTTCAAACTACCATGAACAAATTGAACCTCATGCCGCCTTGGTTTGCTTTATTCATATGTAATATCCTGATTTTAGATTGAGATAAATCACTTTCATTCTTCATATACATTCTATTGAAGACGAGCACTTTCTCCCTAAACACCCGTTTGCTCCTTGATTCACATACTGTTCACATACCGTTGACATTCCATGAATTCATCCGCCCCACAATTAGTATTTTAGTTTGTCCATTTTTTGCAAAGATTTACATCCCCACAAGTAATGTGTAATTATTACATGTTCCTCTAATTTCCTTGCATGGAGCATGCCGTACGTTATCATTACTGTTTGGAGGATTATGTACAGCTAACACCAATTTTAGATGGTTTTTTTTTAACATCTGCTCAAACTAATACTACTTAAATCTTCTTATTCTTTCATCCCATTTTTCAACATCAAGGTTGCCTTGCTTCCTTCTCACTATTCGGTCATATAATCTTATATTTCTATAAAATACTTAAATGGTCAGCAAACATCTGTGGAAAGCAAAACGATTAATGTTTCAGGTTGTATATCCTTTGCCAGAACAGGGAAAGAGGGAACAAGTTGGTTTTAAGTTGTAGAGATGGTGGGATCAGACCCTATTGGAGAGAAACATAGAAAATAAGAGCAGGAGTAGGCCATTTGGCCCTTCGCGACAGTACTGCTATTCAATATGATCTTGGCTGATCATCCAAAATCAGTACCCCGTTCCTGCTTTCTCATATCCTTTGATTCCGTTAGCCCTGGTAGAGCTATATCTAACACTCTCTTGAATACATCAAATTCAAAAGCCTGACTGTTCTTGCTCAGTATTATATAAAAGATCAAAGAGGTTCCCTTTGTCATCCATCTGTAATCCATTCTCTTTGAAACAGACCTTGAGTGTTTCCAGCATTCAGTTTTTATTATTAGCTTACCCTGGAAGACCACTTTGTCTTTTCTCTTTAACATTGTGAAGTGACAGGGACGATGAGCATTCCATATACATATTTATTTCCATCAGATGGCTGAGCAATCTCGTGGGAAGTGCAAGAAAATGAACCTGGGAATTTTTGTCTCCGGCAGTGTTATTGCATTATTGCCATGTTTATCTTATAGAAATTCAATTATATAAATGAACATGGCATTTTGTGCATAAGACTATTTTTGATTTCCTATCGGCACTGACCTTTTTTGTTGCAACCTTATAAAAGCATTTCTCTAATTATCCAATAATATTTTGATCAAGAACCTTCAGGCTTTTGGTTGGAGGAGGAGGAGGTTAGATATTGTGCATAATTAATGGTGAATTAAAACAATTTTATCTGCAATTGGTGTATCGTAAGCTGAGATTCATGCTGTTTTGGAACGTCGAGATAGGAAATCTGGCATTCTTAATCTGCTTCTACTCTAAACTCTATATACTGTACTTTGGTATTTAACTGAATCCTTTTGACCTAAAATCAATGGTAATATTGATAAATGAGATATTCACAAAATGCTGGAGTAACTCAGCAGGTCAGGCAGCATCTCGGGAGAGAAGGAATGGGTGACGTTTCGGGTCGAGACCCTTCTTCAGACTGATGTCGGGGGTGGGACAAAGGAAGGATATAGGTGGAGACAGGAAGATAGAGGGAGATCTGGGAAGGAGGAGGGGAAGGGAGGGACAGAGGAGCTATCTGAAGTTGGAGAAGTCGACGTTCATACCACCGGGCCGCAAACTGCCCAGGCGAAATATGAGGTGCTGCTCCTCCAATTTCCGGCGGGCCTCACTATGGCACTGGAGGAGGCCCATGACAGAGAGGTCAGACTGGGAATGGGAGGGGGAGTTAAAGTGCTGGGCCACCGGGAGATCAGTTGCGTTAATGCGGACCGAGCGCAGGTGTTCAGCGAAGCGATCGCCGAGCCTGCGCTTGGTTTCGCCGATATAGATAAGTTGACATCTAGAGCAGCGGATGCAATAGATGAGGTTGGAGGAGGTGCAGGTGAACCTCTGTCTCACCTGGAAAGAATGTTTGGGTCCTTTGATGGAGTTGAGGGGGGAGGTAAAGGGACAGGTGTTGCATCTCGTGCGGTTGCAAGGGAAAGTGCCCGGGGTTAGGGTGGTTTGGGTAGGAAGGGACGAGTGGACCAGGGAGTTGCGGAGGGAACGGTCTCTGCGGAACGCAGAGAGGGGAGGGGATGGGAAGATATGGCCAGTGGTGGGGTCCTGTTGTAGGTGACGGAAATGTTGGTGGATAATATGTTGGATCCGCTGGCTGGTGGGGTGGAAGGTGAGAACGAGGGGGATCCTGTCCTTGTTGCGAGTGTGGGGATGGGGAGCAAGAGCGGAGCTGCGGGATGTAGAAGAGACCCTAGTGAGAGCCTCATCTATAATGGAGGAGGGGAAGCCCCGTTTTCTGAAAAACGAGGACATCTCGGAAGCCCTAGTGTGAAACACCTCATCCCGGGCGCAGATGCGGCGTAGACGGAGGAATTGGGAGTAGGGGATAGACTTTTTGCAGGGGACCGGGTGGGAAGAAGTGTAGTCCAGATAGCTGTGCGAGTCGGTGGGCTTGTAATAAATGTCCGTCACTAGTTTTTCTCCTGTGATGGAGATGGTGAGGTCCAGAAACGGGAGGGAGATGTCAGAGATAGTCCAGGTATATTTAAGGGCAGGATGGAAATTGGAGGTGAAGTGTATAAAGTCAGTGAGTTCTGCATGGGTGTAAGAGGTAGCACCAATGCAGTCGTCGATGTAGCGGAGGTAGAGTTCGGGGATGGGGCCAGTGTACGTCTGGAACAGGGATTGTTCGACGTACCCAACAAAGAGGCAGGCATAGCTAGGGCCCATGCGAGTGCCCATAGCCACGCCTCTGGTTTGGAGGAAGTGGGAGGAGTCAAAGGAGAAGTTGTTGAGGGTAAGAACCAGCTCTGCTAGGCGGAGGAGAGTGTTGGTCGATGGGGATTGGCTGGTTCTACGGTCGAGGAAGAAACGGAGGGCTTCGAGACCATCCTTGTGGGGGATGGAAGTGTAGAGTGACTGGACATCCATGGTGAAAATGAGGGAGTGGGGGCCTGGGAACCGGAAGTTATCCAGGAGATGGAGAGCGTGTGAGGTGTCTTGGACGTAGGTGGGGAGGGATTTGACCAGGGGGGATAGGATGGAGTCGAGGTAGGTAGAGATAAGTTCGGTGGGGCATGAGCAGGCAGAGACAATGGGTCTGCCGGGACAATTGTGTTTGTGGATTTTGGGTAGGAGGTAGAATCGGGCCGTGCGGGGCTGGGGAACTATGAGATTGGAGGCACTGGGGGGTAGTTCGCCGGAGTTGGTGAGGTCGGTGATGGTGCTGGTGATGAAGGTCTGGTGTTTATCGGTGGGGTCATGGTCCAGGGATAGGTAGGAAGAGGTGTCTGATAGTTGTCGTCTGGCCTCGGTGCGGTAGAGGTCAGCACGCCAGACTACCACAGCCCCTCCCTTGTCAGCGGGTTTAATTATTAAGTCCGGGTTGTTGCGGAGTGAGTTGAGGGCTGTGGTAGTCTGCGGACCCCCTCCACGTTCAGGAGGGGAGAGGTTGGAGTTAGTCAGGGGAGTGGAAAATGTGAGGCGGCCGATGTCACGCCGGCAGTTTGAAATAAAAAGTTCTAGTGGGGGTAGTAGGCCATACTGGGGGGTAAAAGTGGAGGGGGTCCGTTGGAGACGGGAGAAGGGGTCATCAGTGGTGGGTCGGGACTCCTTGCCATGGAAAAAGGCTCGGAGGCGGAGGCGGCGGAAGAAGAGCTCCACGTCATGGCGGACGCGGAACTCGTTGATGTGGGGGCGGAGGGGAACAAAGGTAAGGCCTCTGCTGAGGACCGACCGTTCGGTGTCTGAAAGGGGGAGGTCAGGGGGGATGGTGAACACCCGGCAATGGTTGGGGTCGGATGGAGGCAGGGGGGCAGGTGGAGGGGATGTATGGTGGGGGGGTGGTGGGTTAGCTGGGCAGAGGGGGGCATGAGAACCGATGTGGGGAGTACTGGGGGTCGCCTGGCTGGAGGGGGAAGGGGGAGACCCAGTGGAACCCCTGCTGCAGTTACCTGTAGTAGAGGGTGGGCAGTAGGACCCAGCAGTGCTGAGGGGCTCTGCCTGGTGGGGGCTGTGGGCCCAGCGCGGTGTGTGTGGGCCAGATAAATGAGGTACCCTTCTTGAATGTTTTGCAGAGAAAATTATCATTGAATAAAATGAACATAGATCATTGTTTGAAAGATGGTTTGTTTAATATAATTTTCAAGACCCGGGTGAACTAACTAATACAATATTGTGGACTTATGTTATGGGAGGAGACCCATTGCTTGGCATAGCTCCGGTAGTGGACCAAATTGTCACAAGCCTTTTTTGAACCTATTTGACATGACTTTCACACAATGGACTCAGCCAATGGATTTGGTGTATATGGTGCTAATTAGTGAAGGTAGGCATTTGTACAATATGGACATTGAGTCTGGTGTGATAAGTTTGCAAATGTTTTAAGCATTTTGCCACTCGGTGGCGAAAATGCACTAATTATCAGTTATTCCTGTTAATGTGCTGAGGACATTTAAATTGTAGAATACATTGCACCCCAATATTATTGTATGTAACTTCTCCATCTTGTTGGGAGAAGAGCACACAATTAAACTACAGTACTAGTAATCAATTCTTTGACTATTGCTGCGTATCTATTTAATTTGTCTTTTTTTGTTATCTTAATGGAATGAATTGATTTGAATCAAATATTGATCTGAAGTTCTCACTCTTCTAATTTTCCGAGCTGTATTAATAGGTTTTATGGTTATCGGATTATGTTTGGAAAGTACAATATGAATTTGCGTGGAATCTATAAATTCATTTAAAGATCCAAAATTGTGCTTTAGCTGGTAATGAAGCCTCCCATGAACTATTTTTGAAGTCATTCTTCATATCAAGAGTCAAGAGTGTTTTATTGTCATTTGTCCCAGATAGAACAATGAAATTCTTACTTGCTGCAGCACAACAGAATATGTAAACATCGTATGCTGTAAACAATATGATAAACGCAAGAGAAAAAAAGTTCAGTGTGTATTTGTCACATAAGTACATACACAAACACACACACACAGGTGTATGTTATATATTATATATGTACACACACAGTGCATTCAGAAAGTATTTAGACCCCTTCACTTTTTCCACATTTTGCTACGTTACAGCCTTATTTTAAAATGGATTAAATTCTTTTTTTTTTAATCATCAATCTACCCAAGAATGAAAAAGCAAAAACGCGTTTTGAAATTTTTGCAAAGTAATTAAAAAGGAATAATTAAAATATCACATTACAATAAGTATTCGGACCCTTTACTCAGTACTTTGTTGAGGCACCTTTGGCAACGATTACAGCCTCAAGTCTTAGAAACATAGAAAGTAGGTGCAGGAGTAGGCCATTCGGCCCTTCGAGCCTGCACCGCCATTCAATATGTTCATGGCTGATCATCCAACTCAGTATCCTGTACCTGCCTTCTCTCCATACCCCCTGATCCCTTTAGCCACAAGGGCCACATCTAACTCCCTCTTAAATATAGCCAATGAACTGGCCTCAACTACCTTCTGTGGCAGAGAATTCCACAGATTCACCACTCTGTGTGAAAAAAAACGTTCTCATCTCGGTCCTAAAAGACTTCCCCCTTATCCTTAAACTGTGACCCCTTGTTCTGGACTTCCCCAACATCGGGAACAATCTTCCTGCATCTAGCCTTTCCAACCCCTTAAGAATTTTGTAAGTTTCTATAAGATCCCCCCTCAATCTTCTAAATTCCAGCGAGTACAAGCCGAGTCTATCCAATCTTTCTTCATATGAAAGTCCTGCCATCCCAGGAATCAATCTGGTGAACCTTCTCTGTACTCCCTCTATGGCAAGAATGTATTTCCTCAGATTAGGAGACCAAAACTGTACGCAATACTCCAGGTGTGGTCTCACCAATGCCCTGTACAACTGCAGCAGAACCTCCCAGCTCCTATACTCAAATCCTTTTGCTATGATTGCTAACATACCATTCGCTTTCTTCACTGCCTGCTGCACCTGCATGCCTACTTTCAATGACTGGTGTACCAAGACACGCAGGTCTCGTTGCATCTCCCCTTCTCCTAATCGGCCACCATTCAGATAATAGTTTGCTTTCCTGTTCTTGCCACCAAAATGGATAACCTCTCATTTATCCACATTATACTGCATCTGCCATGCATTTGCCCACTCACCTAACCTATCCAAGTTACCTTGCAGCCTCCTAGCATCCTCACAGCTAACACTGCCCCCCAGCTTCGTGTCATCCGCAAACTTGGAGATGTTGCATTCATTTCCCTCGTCCAAATCATTAATATATATTGTAAATAGCTGGGGTCCCAGCACTGAGCCTTGCGGTACCCCACTAGTCACTGCCTGCCATTCTGAAAAGGACCCGTTTATTCCTACTCTTTGCTTCCTGTCTGCCAGCCAGTTCTCTATCCACATCAATACTGAACCCACAATACCGTGTGCTTTAAGTTTGCATACTAATCTCTTCTTGGGTATTACGCTACAAGCTTGGCACACCTGTATTTGGGTAATTTCTCCCATTCTTCTCTGCAGATCCTCTCAAGTTCTGTCAGTTTGGATGGGGTTGTGTTGGTACACAGCTATTTTCAGGTCCCTCCAGAGATGTTCGATCGGGTTCAAGTCCGGGCTCTGGCTGGACCACTCAAGAACATTCACAGACTTGTCACGAAGCCACTCCTGTGTTTTCTTGGCTGTGTGCATAGGGTCGTTGTCCTGTTAGAACGTGACCCTCTGCCCCAGTCTGAGGTCCAGAACACTCTGGAGCAGGTTTTCATCAAGGATCTCTGTACTTTGCTCCATTCATCTTTCCCTCGATCCTGATTAGTCTCCCAGTTCCTGCCGCTGAAAAGCATCCCCACAGCATGATGCTGCCAACACCATGCTTCACCTTAGATATGGTATTGGCCAGATGATGAACGGTGCCGCTTGGCATGCAGACCAAAGAGTTCAATCTTGGTTTCATCAGACCAGAGAATCTTGTTTCTTATTGTCTGGGAGTCCTTTATGTGCCTTTTGGCAAACTAATGATAAAAAAATGAATTTACTCCATTTTAAAATAAGACTAACGTAGCAAAATGTGGAAAAAGTGAAGCGGTCTGAATACTTTCTGAATGCACTGTACATACACATACTCAAAAAACAAGCAATAGTGGTGCAATGATAATAATAACAGTTCATTGTAGTTCAGAGCTTATTTGAGGTTGTTGTGTTTAATAGCCTGATGGCTGTAGGGAAAAAGCTGTTCCTGAACCAGGACGTCTCAGTTTTCAGGCTCTGTACCTTCTTCCCGATGGCAGTGGTGAAATGATCGAGTGGCCAGGATGGTGTGGGCGTCTGATGATGCTGGCTGCCTTTTTGAGGCAGCGCCTCCAATAGATCCCTTCGATGGTGGGGAGGTCAGAGCAGATGATGGACTCGGCAGTGTTCACAACTTTACCCACCTCACCAACCCCTTCTGGCCTTGATCATGACTCCTCAGACGAAACCCAGCCCTTCACCGCCTCTGACGATCTCTTCTCCAAAGCCTCCAACTTATAGTGCCCCAACCCTGCACTGCCCGTTTCCATTTCTTCCCAAAAAAGATAAACCTGCCTGCCAATGAATCTCCCCTCACCTATATCCACCCATCGCTTGCAGTGATTGTCCCACCCCACCTCTCTTTTCCAGCTTTCCTACCCATACTCCAGTCAGGTTAAAGAAGGGTCCCAACCCAAAATGTCACCTGTCCATTCCCTTCCCAGGTGCTGCCTCAACCACTGTCTTCCTCGAGCACATTGTGTTTTGCTCAAGATTCCAGCATCTGCAATGTTTTGTGTGTCTCAGAGTTTGGTCCCTGTAACCCATCCGTCTCATACAGGTCATCCTACACCAGAAGTGATCATCACATGAGGGTGAGCAATGATTGCAAACGATTCATCTTCTGAAGATGTTAAACCTTGCCAATCCATGCGTTCTGCTTGCCTGCAGCAGTGACCATTGGAAAACATTTAGCAGTGGTTAAATCTGTTGAATTAGTTTCCGAAGGCTTGTTTCCACCATTGCATCCCATGCTTAACTCTCCAGTTTCACCTTAGGTTTATTCAACCTTTCAGTAATGTCAGTTATTTATCTGAAAATTGATATTGTATTTATTATGTCTGCCAGGAATGACACGATCCCTTTCACCTTGTCCCACTTATTAAGCAGTTGGTCTTGTTCTTAGCTGACTGATAATTTTCCGACAATAAGCATGGTACAACACATCAGCCCAGCCAGCTAATACAAAAGACCAATTTACAGGACTAGAGCACAGACTCAATACTAACGTAATGCCTTGAGTTACATATTTTTACTGCATTTGTTTAACATGTGCTTTGCCACTTTGAGATTTATTTTATTTACAAATGAAAATGTTCCACTCTGCATAATTCAGATATGGTGTACCTGTGTAAACTGGTAATCTTCACTAAAATATTTCTTGACGACTCCTCAATAGCAATGGATATGTTCACAAATGGTGATAAACTGAAAATATTTCATTAAAAAATTATAAGAAATTACATTTATTTGAAAACAAAAAGCATTGTATTACAAATCTAAACATATAATAGTTGGAATGAAAGTATTGCATGTTTGGTCAATATATTGACAATTTTTGAGAAACGAGACCAGAACATGATAGAGTCTTCGAGGAATGCATTGTTTATATTTCTGGTGAGAAGCCTTACCTGCAGCCACTTGCAATTGATTAAAAAAAAATAGATCTCCAGCATCCTGTATAAAACAACATTGAGTCTTTAGACAAAAGTTATGAGCGGAGTACCACTGATTTTCAACAGTAGATTTTGGTGGGCTGGACTTCCCATTAGCAATGTGAACTTGAAAATCCATTCCTTTCCTAAGTTAGGCTTTTCACACATTCCGCACTTGTTGCTTATAATATGCTTTTTTTCCTGAGAATCCAAATTATGTGTGTAAAGCAAAAGTGAAGAAATATACTAATAGCCGTAAGTAATCTTGAGCCAAATTTGCTTGCATTTAATCATAATCATACTTTATTAGCTAAGCATGTTTTGCACCCTACGAGGAATTTCATTTGTCATACAATCATACCAATAAAAAGCAGAACACACCAAATACATTTTAACATGAACACCCACCACAGTGACTCCTCCACATTCCTCACTGTGATGGAGGGGGGGAATCTCAGCTCCCCCGCGCCGGGCGATCTGACCCGGATCAGGGCTGGTCGAACCTTCTGCGATTTGGAGCTCCCCGACATCAGTCTCTACCTGAGACTGCGAGCTTTTTGATGGTGAAATCCACAGGCTGCGGTTGGAGCGTCGATCCCAGGCAAGGGATCACAGGCTCCGATGGTGTCCACGGCCCTGCGGTGGGCTTATAGTCAGTCTCGAGCAAGGCCTCCAGCTCCATGATGTTAGGCTGCAGAGCGACCGAAGATTCGATCTGGAAAACAATCGCATCTCCGGCAAGGCGCCACCCGGTGGAAACATTAAGTATGTTAAGTTCCTTTGACAATATGCTAATGTGTATTAAGGTTACCATTAGGCATTTTGACACCAACTGCCCTAGTTAATCTCCATTTGACCCAGTGATTGCCAGCAAAACCTTCAATCGCTTCAATAATCTGATATTTTTTAATTTTTAAGGAAGAATTTGGAGTAGATTTCATGCAGACTTTAAAGTGCAGTAATCCTATGAAGTATTCATTGATTATGAACCACCCATTCAAAATGGGCATTGAAATGTACAGACAAGCCAATATTTTGTAAAAACATGTCTGAAGAAGGGTCTTGACCCGAAACATCACCTATTCCTTCTCTCCAGAGATGCTGTCTGTCCCGCTAAGTTACTCCAGCTTTTTGTGTCTATCTTCAATGTTTTGTAATCTGTTTGGATCTCATACAATGAGATTCAGTTGGGCAATATCAGACCTTAAATACAACTTACTTTAAAGATATATAGACAAATATTTTCTTAAAGTTGACACAGCAAGGACTGGACAAATAGAGAGGTCACTCTACTGATCAATTGAGCAAGAAATGAAAGGCACCATGTTCCTAATGGCTGATAATACAGAACTGTGGCTTCCAACAACAAGCTTCTGTCTAATAAGGTCTCTTTCTTTGAGCTTTGTTACAATACACACACTGTGCTTCCAAGCAGAATATGAGGTGCTGTAGATTTAGATTTTAGATTTAGAGATACAGCGCGGAAACAGGCCCTTCGGTCCACCAGGTCCGCGCCGCCCAGCGATCCCCGCACATTAACATTATCCTACACCCTAGGGACAATTTTTACATTTGCCCAGCCAATTAACCTACGTACCTGTACGTCTTTGGAGTGTGGGAGGAAACCAAAGATCTAGGAGAAAACCCACGCAGGTCACGGGGAGAACGTACAAACTCTGTACAGACGGCGCCCGTAGTCAGGATCGAACCTGAGCCTCCGGCGTTGCATTCGCTGTAAGGCAGCAACTCTATCGCTGCATCACCGTGCCGCCCTTCAAGGGCAGTTGTAACACCTGTCCCTATACCTCTCTCACCTCAGTCCAGGAGCTCCCAGTCACAGCAGCCCTTCCGGATAAGACAGATGTTCACGAGCACAACTTGTCACCTGATCTCGTCCTGGCAAGAGTCAAGAGTGTTTTATTGTCATATGTCCCAGATAGAACAATGAAATTCTTACTTGCTGCAGCACAACACAATATGTAAATATAGTACACAGCAAACAATATGATAAACGTGAAAGGAAAAAAAAAGTTCAGTGTGCATATACACACATACCCACAAGTACACACATATATACACCCATCAGCCAAAACATTATGACCACTGACAAGTGAAGTGAATAACTTTGGTTATCTTGTTACTATGGCACCTGTCAAGGGGTGGGATATATTAGGCAGCAAGTGAACAGTCAGTTCTTGAGGTTGATGTGTTGGATGCAGGATAAATGGGCAGGAGTAACGACCTGAATGACTTTGACAAGGGCCAAATTGTTATGGCCAGATGACTGGGTCAGAGCATCTCTGAAACGGCAAGGCTTGTGGGGTGCTCCCGGTCAGCAGTGGTGAGTTCCTACTGACAATGGACAAACCACAAACCGGCGACAGGATGTTGGGCGTCCAAGGCTCATCGATGCGCGAGGGCAACGAAGGCTACCCCGTCTGGTCCGAACTGACGTGGGAAGACGACAAGCCGGTGGAGGGAGTGTGATGCTCTGCGCAATGTTTTGCTGGGAAACCCTGAGTCGGGCCATTCATGTGGACGGCAATCTAACACGTATCACCTACCTAAACATCGTTGCAGACCAGATACACCCCTTCATGGCAATGGTATTCCCTGATGGCAGTGGCCTCTTTCAGCAGGATAATGCGCCCTGCCACACTGCACACATTGTTCGGGAATGGTTTGAGGAACATGATGAAGTGTTCATGGTGTTGTCCTGGCCTCCAAATTCTCCAGATCTCAATCCGATTGAGCATCTGTGGGATGTGCTGGATTGACAACTCCGATCCACGGCGGCTCCACCTCGCAACTTACAGGACGTGAAGGATCTGCTGCTAATGTTTTGGTGCCAGATACCACAGGACAACTTCAGGGGTCTTGTAGAGTCCATGCCTCAGCGGGTCGGTGCTGTTTTGGCGGCACACGGAGGACCAACAGCATCTTAGGCAGGTGGTCATAATGTTTTGCCTGTTCGGTGTATATATATTTTTTGTGTGTGTGTATATATATATATATATATATACACACATACACATGCACACTTACTCAAACAACAAACATCCTCGTAAATCAAGAAATAATGCAAAATCTTCAAGGGAAGAGGAATAGAATGATTGAAGGTGTTGCTGAATGAGAAATGATTCCATCTGATTTGTGATACTGTGATAATGTAATCATGACTACTTAAACCAAATGAATCTTTTATAACTGCTCCAGATGAATCCATGCTGAAACAGATGTTTGTTTCTGTAGAGTAAACACACCTTCTGTTCACAGTGCTGAACGCTGTACGAGCAGCATCACCAGAGACAGTCAATATTTGGTAACACAAGCAATTAGTGATAGTTGAATAATGGACATGTATTTATACCATGTTCCATTACTGTGCATATAGTCACTTAACAGTTAAGAGTTCTGCAAATGCAAGTCCACCTGACTTATCAGTTATTAATTGTCCATCTAGCTTTGGACAATTAATAACCGCTAAGCCAGAAGGACTTGCATTTGCAGAACTCCGACTGGGTTTGCTAAGTTGTAGTTTGTTTAGCCTTAAAGAGTTTGCAATATCATGTGTAGGAAGTCTTGAGGTTAGAGTCCATTGTGCTTTCCAGTTGACCTTTCAGTAAAAAGTCTGCTGAACTATATGACAGTGAGAACAGAAAGGACTAGTAAGCTATTTTTGGGTTCTCCTAATTATCACTAACTTTGAAAAATATACTTGCTACACCTTAACGGGTAAATACTTTTGCTCACCTGATTCACAGTGCCTCAAGAAATTTAAAGTGAGAATGTTCAAGGTTTGTGGGTACCAGCTAATGACTTGAACTTTCAAGTCGAGTAATAACATGCCATCAAACTCAAAGAAAATTGTTATTGGGAGTCTAGGAGTCATTGTTCAAATATAAAGGGTGATAAGATGGATTTCTTTCTGACTTTGAGAGTCTTTGGAACTCTCTTTTGCAATGATCTTTAAATATTTTTAATGAAGCAGGCATTAAGTTCTTATGAGCAAGAGGGTGACAGTTTACTGGTATAGCTAGGAGTGCAGATTTGAAGTTGAAATCAGATCAGCCATGATCTTATTTAGTGAAAGAGTAGGCTTGTGGGGTCAAGTGGCCTACTCCTGCTGCATATGTTTAGCAAATGTGTTTTCATCAAGCCTCCTGAGGATCCAATCTCATTAACAAAATATTTCAGATGTAAACTGGAAAGGAAAAAGCACAATTCTCAGCTAATATTTGAATAATTCAACAGCACCAAAGACTGGAAACATACACGTTGCCTTCTTAACTTACCTTCTTGAAGTTGAAGATGTAGCCATAGACATGGGCACCAGCTATGCCTGCCTTTTTGTTGGTTACATCACAGAGTCCTTGTTCCAAACGTATACTGGCACCATCCTCCAACTCTCTCTCCATTACATCGATGACTGCATCGGGGCTGCCTCCTACACCCGAGCACCACTCGTTGATTTTGTTAGATTTGCCACTAACATCTACCTTGCCCTCAAATTCACTTGGACTATTCTGACACCTCTCTTCCCTTTCTCAGTCTCTCTATCTCCATCGCAGAAGACAGACTATTGACTGATGTCTATTATAAAGTCACCGACTCCCATAGTTATGTGGACTATGCGTCCTCCTACCCAACTTTTTGCAAAGGTGCTACCCCAACGCTCAATTTCTCTGTCTCTGCCACATCTGGTATCAAAATTAGGCTCTCCACCCTAGGATATCTGAGATGTTCTCATAAGTCATAGGAGCAGAATTGGGCCATTCGACCCATTGAGTCTACTCCGCCATTCAATCATGGCTGATCTATCCTTTCCTCTCAACCCCATTCTACTGCCTTCTACACGAAACCTTTAACACTCTTACTAATCAAGAACCCGTCAGTGTTCACTTTAAAAATACCTGTAGACTTGGCCTCCACAGCCATTTGTGGCAATGAATTCCATAGATTCGCCATCTTCTGGCTAAAGAAGTTCCTCCTCATCTCCTTTCTAAACGTATGTCCTTTTATTCTGAGGCTGTGCCCTCTGGTCCTAGACTCTCCCACTGGTGGAAACATCTTCTCCACATCCACTTAATCCAGGCCTTTCATTGTTCAGTAAATTTCAATGAGTTCTCCCCTCATCCTTCCAAACTCCAGCGAGTACAGGCCCAGAGCCTCTCTTTTACTCTATAAATATCTGAAGAAACCTTTGGTATCCTCTTTTATATTATTGGCTAGCTTACCTTCGTATTTCATCTTTTCTCCCCTTATTGGCTTTTTAGGTTCCTGTTGGATTTTAAAAGGTTCCCAATCCTCTAGCTTCCCGCTGATCTTTGCAATATAATTTGTCTTCTCTTTCCCTTTTATGCTGTCTTTGACTTACTTTGTCAGCCACAGTCACCTCATTCTCCCTATAGAATCTTTCTTCCTCATTAGGATGAAAAGATCCTGTGTCTTCCGAATCATTCCAAAATACTCTTACCATTGCTGTTCCACTGTCACTCGTGCCAGGGTCACTTTCCAAAATACGTTAGCCAGCTCCTCCCTCATGCCTCTGTAGTTACCTTTACTCAACTTTAATACTGACACATCACATTTCATTGTCTCTGTCTCAAGCTGCAGGTAAAATTTTATCATATTATGGTCACTACCTCCTCGGAGTTCCTTGACCTTGAGCTCCCTCATCAAATCTGGTTCATTACATAACAGCAAATCCAGAATTGACTTTTTCCTAATAGGCTCAACAACAAGCCCTAAGAAAACATCTCGTAGGCTCTCTACAAATTCCTTCTCTTGGGTCCAGTACCAACTTGATTTTCCCAGTCTACCTACATATTGAAATTCCCCATGACCACTGCAACAAGCCGGTTGTATTTCCTGATGGATTTTGTACCCTAATTTGTACATCTTGTCTACTCTCTGGAGGCCTGTATATAACAATTAAGAGTATTAAAAATACCTATTGTACTTTCAAATGCACGTTAAATTGCAACCCATTTAGAATAGATTTTAGGTACAGAAACTCTGAATGCATTGTGTAAAACCCACCTGTATCTTGAGCAACAGAGTGTAATATACACAGGTCATTTTAGTGTGTGATCAGTTAGTACTGTAAATACCTGAGGATTTTATCAGTTCACTGATCTGCCTTGATTAGTATGGTGAAGTCTGAGAAACAGCCTGTGGGGGAGTGCTGAATTGTTGGCAAAAATTGGATTATTAAGTAATGTGGGTAGTTTCTTTCATTGCTATTTTATTTCTGAGTTAATTATGAATCTGTTTGGGTGGGGAACATCAGAAAGAAAATCAGAAGGCTCTCAGAGCTGCAGAACACAGTACTCTTAAACAGTTAAAGCTGACCAAATACCACAAATAAAAGCATATAAAGACATCCACTAAAATGACATTACACAATATTAAATGAAATTACTGAGGGTTTGACATAAAATGTTGCAAACTATTGCACAGACAGAATCTCTGTATGTCTTATCTAAATATAGCCGTTGGCCTCTCCCTATAAAGTGATCAATCCTGTTTTCAGTTGCCTTGCAAGCTACTCTAAACACTGCTTATTCTCTAACTCCAGATGACTTTAGATGGAGCACGCTGACCATTCAGGTTATTTTGCCTCTAACCCTTTGTGCACAACTTCAACCCAAACCTGCTGCTGTGTCTTGCTGTCTAATTATTTCACTCATAATGCCTTGATCACACCTGCGATCAAACCTCTTCCCTTTTGACCACGTCATCTTCATTCTGCTTGTCCCATTTAAGAATGTTTAATGTTTGAACATAAATGCAAAGATGCTTTGCTGGGGTAAAAAAGCTTTTGAGTTGATCAGCAGTTGAAAGCTTGTAATGAATGTTTCAGTGCTCCCGATGTGGTCTCCTTTCCATCGGTGAAACCCTCATGTTGACAACGTGTCTGTTTCACTGAACACTTGTGCGCAACCTTTTTGCCTTTTCATCTCTGGCCTTTGTCCAATCATCCGACAATCAAGCTCTCCTTACGAGATACTCCAGCACCGTGTTTTGTTTTTTGTATGAGCATGGATTTTTTTTCCAATTTTAAGTAAAACCCCTGCAGCTCTTTCCCCGATGCCCAGCCATTTACTCCCCCCATTCCCCTTCCTCCTCGCTCCTTGTACCTTCCACTTATATACAGTGCATTCAGAAAGTATTCAGACCACTTCACTCTCTCCACATTTTGTTACCTTGCAGCCTTATTTTAAAATTGATTAAATTCTTTTTTTATTATCATCAATATACACATAATACCCCATAATAAAAAAGCGAAAACATGTGTTTAGACATTTTTGCAAAGTAATTAAAAAGATATAACTGAAATATCACATCTACATAAGTATTCAGACCCTCTGCTATGACTCAAAATTGAGCTTAGGTTCATCCTGTTTCCATTGATTATCTGTGAGACGTTTCTACAACTTGGCTGGAGTCCACCAGAGGTAAATTAAATTGATTGGACATGATTTGGAAAGGCACACACCTGTCTATATAAGGTCCCACAGTTGACCGTGCATGTCAGAGCAAAAACCAAGCCATGCAGACGAAGGTATTGTCTGTAACCTCCGAGACAGGATTGTGTCGAGACACAGATCTGGGGAAGGGTATAAAACAATTTCTGCAGCATTGCAGGTCTCGAATAGCACAGTGGCCTCTGTCATTCTTAAATGGATGAACTTTGAAACAGCCAGGACTCTTCATAGAGCTGGCCGCTCGGCCAAATTGAGCAATTGGGGGAGAAGGGCCTTGGTCAGGGTGGTGACCAAGAGCCCGATGGTCACTCTGACAGAGCTCCAGAGTTCCTCAGTGAAGATGGGGGAAACTTCCAGAAGGACAACTATATCTGCAGCACTCCACAAATCAGACCTTTTTGGTAGAGTGGCCAGACGGAAGCCACTCCTCAGTAAAAGGCACATCACTGCCTGCTTGGAGCTTGCCCAAAGACACCTAAAAGACTCAGACCATGAGAAACAAGATTCTCTGGTCTGATGAAACCAAGATTAAACTCTTTGGCCTGAATGCCAAGCGTCACGTCTGGAGGAAACCTGGCACCATACCTACGGTGAAGCATGGTGGTGGCAACATCATGCTGTGGGGATGTTTTACAGCATCATGAACTGGGAGACTAGTCAGGATTGAGGGAAAGATGAACGGAGCAAAGTACAGAGAGATCCTTGATGAAAACCTTTTCCAGAGTTTTCTGGACCTCAGACTGGGGCAGAGGTTCATCTTCCAACAGGACAACGACCATAAGCACTCTGCAAAAACAACGCAGGGGTGACAGTGACAAGTCTGTGAATGTCCTTGAGTGACTCAGCCAGAGCCCGGACTTGAACCCGATCGAACATCTCTGGAGGGACCTGAAAATAGCTGTGCATCGAAGCTCCCCATCCAACCTGACAGAGCTTGAGAGGATCTGCAGAGAAGAATGGGAGAAATTACCCAAATACTGGTGTGCCAAGCTTGTAGCGTAATACCCAAGAAGACTTGAGGCTGTAATTGCTGCCAAAGGTGCCTCAACAAAATACTGAGTAAAGGGTCTGAATAGTTATGTAAATGTGATATTTCAGTTATTTATTTTTAATGACTTTGCAAAATTTTCTAAACATCTGTTTTTGCTTTTTTATTATGGGGTATTGTGTGTAGATTGATAATAAAAAAAAAGAATTTAATCAATTTTAAAATAAGGCTGTAACGTAACAAAATGTGGATAAAGTGAAGGGGTCTGAATACTTTCTGAATGCACTGTATCACCCTCTAGCTTTACATTTCGCTTGTCTCCTTATCTGACACCTTTTGTCCCCTTTTCTTCTCTGTCACTTACTCCACCCATCTGCCAATCAAAATGCCCCTCACCGGTATCCACCTATCACTTGTGTGGGAAGGAACTACAGATACTGGTTTACACCGAAGATAGACACAAAATGCTGGAGTAACTCAGCGACACAGGCAGCATCTCTGGATTGAAGGAATGGGTGATATTTCAACTCAAGACCGTTCTTCAGACTCCGACTCCCTCTGAAGAAGGGTCTTGACCTGATATGTCACCCATTGCGTTAATCCATTGCCTGTCGCGCTGAGTTACTCCAGCATTTTGTGTCTATCCACCTGTCACTTGCCAAGCTTCGTCTCATCGCCACTTCTCAATTCTAGTTTTCTGCCCCGACAACAATCAGTCTGAAGAAAGGTCCCGACCCAAAACGTTGCCTTTCCATTTCCTTCACAAATGCTGCCTGACCTGCTTAGTTACTCCAGTACTTTTTGTGATTTGCCAATGAATGTTTCCATTCAGAACTTCCATCCATTCATTTCAGAACTACAATGCCAGCTTAGTTTAGTTTTAAGAAATACAGCGCGGAAACAGGCCCTTCAGCCCACCGAGTCTGCACCGACCAGCGATCCCCGCACACTAACACTATCCTATACACGGTAGGGACAATTGTTACAATTTTTCACCAAGCCAATTAACCTACAAACCTGTATGTCTTTGGAGTGTGGGAGGAAACCGAACATTTCGGAGAAAACCCACGCAGGTCATGGGGAGAACGTACAAACACCGCACAGACAAGCACCCATAGTTAGGATTGAACCCGAGTCTCTGGCGCTGCAAGGCTGTAGCTCTACCCATGCCACTGTGCTGCCCAGTTGATGGCAGAGATAGACGTTACCCAAGTAATTTTCTTTGTATGCATTATCTTTGGTAACATTGTCACTGAGCATGGGCCTAGATAAAAAGTTTGTCTTCTAAATAAACAAATAGCATTTCTTCGGTTTACAGACTGATTGAAAGATTCAGCTATGACAGGCTATTATATCACCATGGGATAGGAATTTCAAATGACCGTTGTTATTTTTTGTTTCAGCGTTAGTTATGTATTCTTGCTGCAGGCAACTGGAGATAACAAGTCCAGATAGATTATGAGTATTGACTCTTTGTATTAAACTAATCCAAATATGTACACTGGTTAGACTGGTTCATGCTGGTGTCTTTAGGAGCTTATATTAGCTGTATTCCAGGTTGCTATTTGCACACTTAGAGTCATAGAGAGTCATAGAGTGATACAGTGTGGAAACAGGCCCTTTGGCCCAACGCCCACATGTCCCAGCTACACTAATCCCGCCTGCCAGTATTTGGTCCATATCCCTCCAAACCTGTCCTATCCATGTACCTGTCTAACTGCTTCTTAAATGTTGGGATAGTCCCTGCCTCAACTACCTCCTCTGGCAGCTTGTTCCTTACATCCACCACCCTTTGTGTGAAAAAGTTACCCCTCAGATTCCTATTAAATCTTTTCCCTTTCACCTTAAACCTATGTCTTCTGGTCCTCGATTAAACATATGTCTTCTGGTCCTCTGGCGGGACTGTCATATGTTGAAAGACTGGAGTGACTAGGCTTGTATACACTGGAATTTAGAAGGATGAGAGGGGATCTTATCGAAACATATAAGATTATTAAGGGGTTGGACACGTTAGAGGCAGGAAACATGTTCCCAATGTTGGGGGAGTCCTGAACAAGGGGCCACAGTTTAAGAATAAGGGGTAGGCCATTTAGAACTGAGATGAGGAAAAACTTTTTCAGTCAGAGAGTTGTGAATCTGTGGAATTCTCTGCCTCAGAAGGCAGTGGAGGCCAATTCTCTGAATGCATTCAAGAGAGAGCTAGGTAGAGCTCTTAAGGATAGCGGATTATTTCCAAAAAATGCTGGAGTAACTCAGCAGGTCAGGCAGCATCTCGGGAGAGAAGGAATGGGTGACGATTCGGGTCGAGACCCTTCTTCAGTCTGAAGAAGGGTCTCGACCCGAAACGTCACCCATTCTTTCTCTCCCGAGATGCTGCCTGACCTGCTGAGTTACTCCAGCATTTTGTGAATAAATCGATTTGTACCAGCATCTGCAGTTATTTTCTTATACTTAAGGATAGCGGAGTCAGGGGGTATGGGGAGAAGGCAGGAATGGGGTACTGATTGAGAATGATCAGCCATGATCACATTGAATGGCAGTGCTGGCTCGAAGGGCCGAATGGCCTCCTCCTGCACCTATTGTCTATTGTCTATTGTCTATTCACCTACTCTGGGCAAGAGACTCTGTGCATCTACCTGATCTATTCCTCTCATGATCTTATACACCTCTATAAGATCACCCCCCATACTCCTGCGCTCCAAGGAATAGAATCCCAGCCGACCCTCTATTCCTGGCAACATCCTCGGTACATCTTCTTTGTACCCTTTCCAGCTTGACAACATCTTTCCTAGAACACGGTGCCCAGAACTGAACACTATTCTAAATGTGGCCTCACCAATGTCTTATACAACTGCAACATGACCTCCCAACTTCTATACTCAATACTCTGGCTGATGAGGCCAATGTGCCAAAAACACTTTTGACCACCCGATCGACCTGTGACTCCACCTTCAGGGAGCTATGCACTTGCACTCCTAGATCCCTCTGCTCTACAACACTACCCAGAGCCCTACCATTCACTGTGTAGGTCCTGCCCATGTTGGACTTCCCAAAATGCAACACCTCACATTTCTCTGTATTAAATTCCATCAACCATTCCTCAATCCACTTGGCCAATTGATCAAGATCCTGCTGCAATTTTTCACAACCATCTTCACTATCTGCAATACCACCCACTTTTGCGTCATCTGCAAACTTGCTAATCTTACTTTAAAAAGTCTCATATATGATCAGTTTTAAACTTGGTCCTATATCATTACCATTTTTTTAATAATCCTTTGCGATTAAAAGATCATATGTTGTGAGATGTGGTTGTTAAATTGCTTTTGAGTCATCATGTGGTGGAATCGAGGAACTTTCATCTTGTAGGAAAATAACTAGCCGAAGCAGATGGAATAATCCTTCCCTCCCGACTATCCCTTTGTGACAGGATGCAGAAAATGGGGAATAATACCCATGCAATGTGAGAGGAGGCCACAACATCTGGCCAGTTAAATGAACTCTTTGAATTCATGATGGATGATTTAGGCAGAACATCCTCAGAATCAATATCGCTCCACTGTAAATACAATTACCTGCAGATGCAACATACTGGAGTAACTCAGCAGGTCAGACAGCATCTTAGGAGAACATGGAAAAGTGATATTTTGTGTTGACACCCTTTTTCAGACTTATGGTAGTGGTGGGGGGAGAAAGCTGGAAGGAGAAAGCTGGAAGAGAGGAGAGGCAGGGCAAAGCTGGGGTGGATACAGGTGAGGTTTTATAAAAATAGGCAGATGGTTGGACTAAGGCCAGAAATGAAAAGACAAAAGGTGTGAGATAAAGATGGAAGAAGTGTGAATTGTGAAACCAGAGGAATATAGGTGGAAGGAGGGGGAGAGGGGAGGGGAGAGGGGAGAGGGGGGGAGGAGTCCAGATGGGGCGCATTGAATTATCCAATTTTAGGTATCCAACCTACAAACAACCCTTCCTTCCATCCCCCCCTCCCCCTCCCTCCTCTTCCCTGTGTCCCATCTGGACTCATGCCCATTTGTCCCCTTCCACCTATATTCCTTCCTCTGGCTTCACAATTCGCAACTCTTTCATTCTTTTGTCTTTACATATCTGGCCTTTGTCCAAACACCAGCTTATCAACACAAAAAGTCCCCTTCACCTGTATCCACCTATCAATCACCAGGCTTTGTCCAGTCTCTCTTCTGTTCCCGCTTTCCTCCCCCACCCCAACCGCACAGTCTGAAGAAGCGTCACCTATCCATGTTCTCCAGAGATGCTGCCTGACCCGCTGGGTTACTCCAGCACTTTGAATTTTTTCTTCACTCCACTGTAATGCAGTTTGTTACTGTACTAACTATTAAGACTTTGAGATAATACCTTTCTCTGCACGATGAACATCTGCACTGAGCAACTTAATTGATGTCACTTGAAGTACCACATCAAGTGCAAAGCGTCTATACATTACTAAAACTCTCATCTTGTATATTTGTCAGTTTGTTTGATTGTGCGCACCTGAAATACAGCCAAAACGGTACACAATAGCACAACAATTTTAGGCCCACTTTACTCACCATTGGCATGCGGTTCAAATGGATGTTATATTTCAAAAGTTATTCACTTTTTAAACTTTAAAAATCACTTTTAAAACTTTAATAAATCCCTTCTCCACTTTCCCTGCCCGCCAGCCTCGCCAGCGCAGCAATACCTGCATGTTTGACGTCACAATGGGAACCCAACGGGTCCGCGCCTGCGCAGTTGGGGCCCGTTGATCCAATCCAGATGCTCCCCAACTTACGATGCTTCGACTTACGATATCTCGACTTTGTGACGGTGCAAACGGCAGCGGCCCGTGGCGAGCCGCAGCTTGCTTCCGGTCACGTGATCAGGTATATTAAATGCATTTCGACTTACGATGTTTTCAGTTTCCGATGGGTTTCTCGGAATGTAACCCCATCGTAAGTTGAGGAGCACCTGTACTTACGTGTTCATCTTGCATCACAACGGTCAGATGACCGCCGGACTCTCATCCGCGAGCGCGCAGTTGGAGGAGGAGGGGATAAGGGGGGTTGAGGGGGGATGGAGTGGGTGAGTGGGGGGGGGGGAAGGGGAGGGGAGAGGGGAGGGTGCTACACGAATGCAGGAGAGGTTTGGACCCAATGGGTCCATAGGAGCTAGTTGCTCTTAATAGTGTAGGGTCAGGCTAGCAGCCTGCAGCACACAGATAAAGTGTCTACAAAATGGATGTTAATAATTATAACGGTAGTTTTAAATGGATACCGAGACTGGAAACTGATGAAACAAAATCAAATGAAGACTTTTAAGGTGATATTTGTGGGCAGCAGCCTGAATCAGAAAGGAAGATAGTCATAAATTGTTGGAGTAACTCAGTAGGACAGGCAGCATCTCTGGTGCGAAGGAATGGGTGACGTTTTGGGTTGAGGCCCTTCTTCAGACTGCTCAAAAAGGAGTTGTTCAAATTATAGAACTAGAGATAAGCAACCATTATCCCTGCTCTAAAAAAATGCCAATCCTCTGAAGGTTCACACAAAGTAGATCAAGCAGAGGACACTGGGCAGCTCAAACTCTGGTGAACCTCAGCCATTTTGATGTAAATTTGTCAACAATTGTGTTAGTATTCAATGAACAGTCATTCTCATAAGAGGCCTTCAACTACGGAAAAGTCAATAAAATGTTTAAATAAATTATGAATAGCAGACCAGGTTAATGGAAATTTAGATGCTTTTTTAGTTAACAGCCTAATGGTGTGAAAATATTAAACTAGTATCAATCATCATTTGATAGTGTTGAATGTAGTAATTGAAAATTAAAATATGAAGCAACTATTAAGTTTCTGCTTTGGATAAAGTCCACTTCAATTTAATGCGACAGAGATTGCTTATGGTATGTGTGGCAGATCTGTTAATGTGTAAAATAACAGAAGATTAGTAGGAGGTGTTGAAAAAGAATAATTCAATGTGAACCAACTTATATGCCAAATAGCAAGCGAATCAGTCAAAAAGAAAACAAATGAAATAATTGACAATGGAATTTCAAAATCTTACACATTTATTGGTGAATGTGAAATGTACAAACCATTTCAAAAGTTGCAGAATAGACAGTAAGATTTGGAGCAGGGAATAAAATCTGAAAAAGATATCAAGTTCAACAAAACATTTTTACTTGGATAAAGAGAGACACAAGGGACTGCAGAAGCTGGAATCTTGAGTGAATAGCAAAATGCTGGAGTGACTCAATGGGCCAGGCAGCATCTCTGGTGGAAATAGACCGGTAACATTTCAAGTCTGGACCTTACTTCAAACCAGATAACGTTGGACAGGATATACGCTGGACTTTGCCAGTGGAGAATAGTGATATTGGCATTGAAAATTAGAAAATATAAAATATTTAAAAGTATGCGTTTCATCTTGAAAATATATCAAGCATTTACGTCTCTTTTTACAAATTATTTATCAGAACATGCTACTCAATGGAATAATGTTTCTGACAGGGGGCTGTTAAACCACAGGCTGGCAGAGCTAAGCTGTAAGTAATACAAACGGAGTGTTTTATCTCATATTAACAGTCTTTTATCTCACTGCAACCACATATTGCCAATATTTGAATGCCTCTGAAAGATTGTATGCGATCTGTTACTTTTGCATGGTGACTTGTAATGCTTCCTGGCAATTCATTGATAACAATTATAGCAACTGTTGTTATGTAGATAAATACCACAGCTGTTTTACAAACATAAAGGTTCCCCAAGCAACATTAAACGGAATGATTAGTTAAGTTAATTTTGATTAGTGTTTTCACTAAATCCCAGAACCTGCACTGATGCAAGGCAATGTTATACTGCCCTGCAGAGTCAATGTAAACATTACATGTCAAAGTACATAGCTCGAATCCACAACAATCTGGTCAATGGCAAGAATGATGATATCTGAGGCAAGTTAACTTGAACTCATTATGTTTTTGTGCCTGAGGGTCCCCAGACTAGATGCTGTCATTACTTAGCGCTCTAGACTGCCCATTGGCACACTAATATATTTTTGCCCATGTTGATCCTTTTATTGGTAGTGAAGTTGTAAATGAGTGCACACCAAGGAATCATTAGGGGAAAACCATTATTCCAGCAGCAAGATGGTTTAATTTAGTTTTAGTTTAGAGAGCACTTTGCCTTTGCATTTGCTGTGTTAAGTTTGAAGATGAATATGTTTAGTTTAATTTAGTTTAGTCTAGTTTGGTTTAGTTTAGAGACACAGCATGGAAACAGGCCCTTCGGCCCACTGATTCCGCACCGACCAACGATCCCCGCATACTAACGCTATCCTCGACACTAGGGACAATTTATATTTATACCAAGCCAATTAATCTACAAACCTGTACGCCTTTGGAGTGTGGGAGGAAACCGAAGATCTAGGAGAAAACCCATGCAGGTCATGGGGAGGACGTACAAACTCCATACAGACAGCACCCGTAGTCAGGATCGAACCCGGATCTCTGGTGCTGTAAGGCAGTAGCTGAGCCACTGTGCCGCCCTGCAAAAGGAATTTCGGCAGCCAGTAAACTGCAGTACGAAGGAAAGCATGTCTTCAGTATAACGTCAGGTATGCTATGCTGACCAAGGCCCACTGGATCTTCCAGTTGTTAACCGTTTAAACTCCTCTTCCCATTCCCACACTGACCTTTCTGTCTTAGACAATAGACAATAGACAATAGACAATATACAATAGACAATAGGTGCAGGAGGAGGCCATTTGGCCCTTCGAGCCAGCACCGTCATTCAATGTGATCATGACTGATCATTCTCAATCAGTACCCCGTTCCTGCCTTCTCCCCATACCCCCTGACTCCGCTATCCTTAAGAGCTCTATCTAGCTCTCTCTTGAATGCATTCAGAGAATTGGCCTCCACTGCCTTCTGAGGCAGAGAATTCCACAGATTCACAACTCTCTGACTGAAAACTTTTTCCTCATCTCAGTTCTAAATGGCCTACCCCTTATTCTTAAACTGTGGCCCCTTGTTCTGGACTCCCCCAACATTGGGAACATGTTTCCTGCCTCTAACGTGTCCAACCCCTTAATAATCTTATACGTTTCGATAAGGTCTTTGGCTGCCTCCATTGCCAGAATGATTCCACACGCAAACTGGAGGAACATTACCTCATATTCTGCTTGGGTAGCTTACAACCCAAGGGTATGAACATTGAATTCTACAATTTTAGGTAACTATCAAACTCTTTCCCCTCCCTTCTTTCCCCCCCTTTCTTTGCCCCTCCCCTTGCCCCAGTACTCACATGGACTCACAACTATTTCTCCCCTCTCCATCCACCTACATTCCTTCTTCTAGCTTCACAATTTGCAACTCTTCAATCCTTTTGTCTGGCACCTTTTGGCTTCTCATCTCTGGCCTTTGTCCAACCATCTGCTCATCAAATCCTCACCTCACCTAATACTTGCCAGGTTTTATCTTGTTCCCCTCTCTTCTTCCAGCTTCTCTCTCCCCCCCCTCACAATCAGTCTGAAGTTGGGTCCCATCCTGAAATGTCATCTATTCATGTTCTCTTGCGATGCTGCTTGACCTGCTGAGTTACTCCAGCATTTTGTCTGTTTATGGAAACCAGTATTTGCAGTTCCTTGCATCTTCTTTCTGTGATGGCCCATTGTTTATGTTGTCTTCGTTGCTGAGTAGTGGTACAACACTGCCAAGTTAATCAAGTTATTATCTATCAAGTAGCCTTCAAACAATGACTTGAAGGTAAATCAGTGTCAGATCAGAGGGAGGAGTAAAGTTTGAAATAAAACAGAAATTACGAGAAATACTCTCCAACTCAGCAGGTCAGGCACCTTCATGGCAAGACTGAGTTAATGTTCAGGCCCAAGATCCTCTTGGACCTAAAATATGAACTCTTTCCATAGATACTGCCTGACCTGCTGAGTCTTTCTAGCAATTTCGGCTTTTATTTCTGGAATCAGATTTTTTTTAAAAATTGCAACTAGTACCTTTAGAATTGAGAGGGGCAAAGGAGGAAAGGGTATGCACGATAATAAATGAAAAACACCAGCAGATGCAGGAAATCTGAATGTGCAATCGTAACGTTTCAGTGGATATTTCAAAGGCAGAGATTGACAGGTTCTTGATTAGTACGGGTGGCAGGGGTTATTGGGAAGAAGGCAGAAAAAAAAGAATCCTTTATTAGAGAGTATAACGCGAAGGGGAATGTCAGAGTATATACACATAGATAAACAAATAGATAAATAAAAAATTTAAAAATATATATATATACACACACATATATATGAAGGATGAGATATAGCTGGAGAGAGTACAGAAGAACTTGAGCAGCGATGAGGAATTGAAGAATCACAGTGTTGTATAGTGAATTGAAGTGTCATAGTGGAAACAGGTCCGTTGGCCCAACTTATCCATGCTGACCAGCATGGTCTGCACTAGTCCCACCTGCGCTATTCTATCTGCACTAGTCTATCTGCACTAGTCCCACCTGCCCAAATTTGTCCCAATTCCCTCTAAACATTTTCTATCCATGTATGCAAATGTCCAAATGTCTTTCCAATGTTGATATTCCTTTTAGGTTGATATTAAATAAACCAATTATTTGTCCCTCCTAGGACCTGGAGTATTGTGTACAGTTTTGGTCTCCTAATCTGAGGAAAGACATTCTAGCCTTAGAGGGAGTACAGAGAAGGTTCACCAGATTGATCCCTGGGATGGCAGGACTTTCATATGAAGAAAGACTGGATAGACTAGGCTTATACTCAATGGAATTTAGAAGACTGAGGGGGGATCATATTGAAACATATAAAATTCTAAAGGAGTTGAAGAGGCTAGATGCGGGAAGATTATACCCAATGTTGGGGAAGTCCAGAACCAGGGGTCAAAGCTTAAGGATAAGGGGGAAGTCTTTTAGGACCGAGATGAGAAAACATTTCTTCACACAGAGAGTGGTGAGTCTGTGGAATTCTCTGCCACAGAAGGTAGTTGAGGCCAGTTCATTTGCTATATTTAAGAGGGAGTTAGATGTGGCCCTTGTGGCTAAAGGGATCAGGGGGTCTGGAGAGAAGGCAGGTACAGGTTACTGAGCTGGATGATCAGCCATGATCATATTGAATGGCGGTGCAGGCTCGAAGGGCCGAATGGCCTACTCCTGCACCTATTTTCTATGTTTCTATGTTTCTATGTAAATAAAGTTCTCTCGTATCGTATCGTATCTTATCGTATCGTAACTCCAACAATTCTGTTCTGATGAAAGATTGTCAACGCTGGGAAACCAACTTGTTTCTTTCTTCATTGCCTCCCACTGACCTGCTGATCAGTTCCAGTTTCTATCTCAGTTTTTAAACAAGTGTCGTGCTTTCTTGACCACTTTCTGCTTTACTATGCATACATTCCTGAGTAAGCACTGTGGTGATGGATTAATGTTACTTCCACCATGCCGTATTGAACCTGCCAGAATTTAAGCATCTCTGCAAACATACAAATAAATGTTCTTGTATTTCATCTCCTTTCTGGACCAGCCAAACAACATTCTGCACTGATTCGGTGAGGAACCTGCCCTAGTTTACCTTCAGGATTCTATTTTTGCAATCGCTCTCTTCGCAGTTTGTTTGTAATCCATTTCTTCTTGTGAGTTGTTATTTTTAAAAGTCCATGAGCAGTGCATCAACACGACAGCTGTTCCATTAACGCCATTAAGGGAATTGCATTCCAGAGAGAAACCAAAAATATCTTTGGAAGGGAAAGATATCACTTACATAATCTAGTAATTCCTGCAATAATTTTAATTTTGAGTTATTAATTAAAACTAATAAATAAAAACCATGTAAATCGCACTTTGATGTTTACAGCAGTGAGTCAAATACTGAATCCATAGTTGAAATCTGTTCATTTTTGTGGAAACAGATAACAAACATCTGAATTTGATCAGTGCTGAAACACAAATTTCCCATCTCAGAGGATTTTGTACAGAATATTTTACTTTAAAATAATATTTGTACAGAATATTTTACTTTATGGGCGGCACGGTGGCGCAGCGGTAGAGTTGCTGCCTTGCAGCGAATGCAGCGCCGGAGACTCAGGTTCGATCCTGACTACGGGCACCGTCTGTACAGAGTTTGTACGTTCTCCCCGTGACCTGCGTGGGTTTTCTCCGAGATCTTCGGTTTCCTCCTGGAATGCACTGTCAGGGGTGGTGTGGGGTAGGCAAAATCAATAGTAGTGTTTAAGAGGCTTTTGGATAAGCACATGGGAGTGCAGGGAAGAGAGGGATAGGGATTATGCGCAGGCAGATTAAGATCAGTTTAATTTGGCATCAGATTCGGCACAAAGGGCCCATTCCTGTGCTGTTCCATTCTGTGTTCTATGTTCTAGTGTTGGGATGGCACATCAACCTTTGACTTCTTGCCAAACATCCCATCATTTGGAAACATAAATTGAAAACATGTAATTCTTCTGTCTTTCATTGATTTCCCAGTTATGGCTTTTCAGTTGGTCTCTGAAGCCAATTTTTGCCCAGTGTCTTCCCATTAGGATTTTACTGAAAATGCATGTTTGAACATGCGGAAATAGTGTGACAAAGCATCTGTTTTAATGTATTTTTTAATGTTCTCACTTACGCCCCTATTTTATTGAACTAAGTGTTTGTACTTTAGATTTTAGATTTACAACGCGGAATCAGGCCTTTCGGCCCACCGACTTCACGCCGACCAGCGATCACCCCGTACACTAACACTATCCTACACAGTAGGGACAATTTACAATTTTTACTGAAGCTAATTAACCTACAAACCTGAAGTTGTGGGAAGACACCGGAGCACCCGGAGAAACCCATGCGGTCACAGGGAGAACGTGCAAGCTCTGCACAGGCAGCATCCATAACTCAATTAATATGAAGGGTACTTGAAATCTCTCACTTTTACTGTCATTTGTTTTATACTTGGCAATCATGCGTTTCAACTTAACACACCATTTCCTTAACAAGAAAATGTCTCACTGATTGAGAAAGTATTTAAGGGAAGCCAAAGGGGACCATGCTTATCCAAGTTTCTCCGAATTCCAGGTTACTGGCAAAATAAATGCACCTGCTATTTGTCTGTCTATGCTACTAATATCTTTCTGAATTGTTCTACAATCGCCCTTTGACAAAGCTCACTCTTTTGACTCTTTAGCAATTTGCAGAATTGAATCCCTCAAAGCCATATCCGTAATGTTTTGTCCATGCCACATAATCACAAATAGCAGACGCTATCCAGGCCCTTGGTGTTCATCAATTCCTATCCTTCAACAGTTCAAGCAATAATCATCTACTCAAACTGTTTGTTTCTTATCCATGACCCTATTTTCTAACTGAATGTACATATCTTACCTGACCATCTTCCTGACCCTTTTTAACAGGATTCTCAAGATGCTCATTCCCAAACGCCACCTTTAGATAGTTATAACTATATTCGCTTTTCATTTTCTCTTATTGTTCAAGATAAGTCACGATAACTTTCCAAAAAGATCTTGGCTGAGTTAGCAGAGTTTTCCATATCATTGCCTTTCCTTTGTCGTTCCACTTCAGAATGTTAGAACTCACCAGGTTATGAAACAAAAATCCTGCTAATTTTGAATAGTTGCCAAGAAAACTTTGTATCTTTGTTGGCGTTCTATGTGTGACGACTCTGCATACTTTGTATGCAAACAAAGAATTTCACTGTGACGTGTCACATGTGATAATAAAGTAAAGGCCAATGGAATGTTGGCCTTCATAACAAGAGGAGTTGAGTATAGGAGCAAAGAGGTCCTTCTGCAGTTGTATAGGGCCCTAGTGAGACCGCACCTGGAGTACCGTGTGCAGTTTTGGTCTCCAAATTTGAGGAAGGATATTCTTGCTATTGAGGGCGTGCAGCGTAGGTTTACTAGGTTAATTCCCAGAATGGTGGGACTGTCATATGTTGAAAGACTGGAACGGCTAGGCTTGTATACACTTGAATTTAGAAGGATGAGAGGGGATCTTATCGAAACATTATTAAGGGGTTGGACACGTTAGAGGCTGGAAACATGTTCCCAATGTTGGGGGAGTCCAGAACCAGGGGCCACAGTTTAAGAATAAGGGGTAGGCCATTTAGAACGGAGACGAGGAAAAACTTTTTCAGTCAGAAAGTTGTAAATCTGTAGAATTCACTGCCTCAGAAGGCAGTGGAGGCCAATTCTCTGAATGCATTCAAGAGAGAGCTAGATCGAGCTCTTAAGGAAAGCGAAGTCAGGGAGAAGGCAGGAACGGGGTACTGATTGAGAATGATCAGCCATGATCACATTGAATGGTGGTGCTGGCTCGAAGGGCCGAATGGCCTACTCCTGCACCTATTGTCTATTGTCTATTGTCTATTGTCTAGCAATCAATGAACTGAAATTATTAACAACAAAGCAAGGACTTCCTTTTCCGAATATTGTATTCCTAAATATTTTTTTCTGATTTCATAGCTTGTTCAATGGCTATTCAATAAGTGGCCTGGAATAGGTAATGATAGGCTGTTATGTTAGTTCTCTCCCATCTATTACTGTGAATTTGACAGAGAAACCCT
Organism: Rhinoraja longicauda; assembly: GCF_053455715.1. NCBI lineage: Eukaryota > Metazoa > Chordata > Chondrichthyes > Rajiformes > Arhynchobatidae > Rhinoraja > Rhinoraja longicauda. Next base: position 79,602,846 of record NC_135956.1, read on the forward strand.
GGAATTACAATAGACACCCTGAGGACACCGATGTGCCATCTTGTCTTTATTCTATATTTGTTCTTTGGGGGCTTGTTTCTAATAGACAAGGACAAGGACAGGCTGGCAGTGGAAAGGCAGTTGCCATGGAGAAGGGATGGTGTGTTGATGTCAGAACTGTAATGCGAGCAGTAACTCCGTTGTTGACTGATTATGGGTTTGGAACAGTAGATATCAATGCATTTTGTAGGAATCAGGATGTGAAGATTTTTCTCAACACACAGAAAGGAAAACATTGTATTTGAGCAATAAACAAACAAAAAAACCCTACATTTATTAGATTTTCCTTCTGTTCTTTTAAACTGTCCTGAAATGTCACAATGACAGCCTGAGCCACAAGCCATCTAAAAAGTATCCAGGGAATACTTCTCCTTCTGATTCCAGTTTAATACAGTTAGAATTCTCCTTAACTTAATGCACGGATCTTTTACTTGATCAGGTTTCTTCCTGCTGATTTGGAGACAATACATGCTCACTGTCTTAAAAGGAAAGGAACAATATAAGCAGACATGTTGTATGCTTTCGGCAATGACAGCTTTGATTCATTTTTTCTTCATGCAATAAAATGTTTTATCCAAAAAAAAAAGACCTGCTTTGCAAGATTTGCTCCATTGCAACAGATCTGCTCCTTTTGTGCCGCATTCAATGCACAAGAACCCAGACTGTTTTTCCTATTATTAATTCATGCTCATCTTCCCACACAACTCCGCGATAAAACAAAAAGAGCGTGACCTGCAGACAACTATAATCTGACGGCAGCTATGATTATCTCTGTAAAATGGTGCTAGTTATGTTGTCCATCTCATACATTGCTTGACAGTGGTATAGATTAAGCAATCTGAAGCTGGCACTGTGCAAAGTGCACCACCTTAAAGTTAATTGCATAAATCCAGCACCAAGGTTTGCTCCTGGTGTTTGGGCTCGATATCAGAAACTTTCAGGAACAAATATTCCAATTTTTATACTTTACATTCGCAGCAAATTAAAAAACGTAATGACACCAAAGAAACTATGTTGCATGTTGATACATTTAACGGAGAAGAGCTCATGGCCTGAAGATTTATGCAGGAGTATGTGCATTCAAGCCAGTGAAGAAAGCTATCTTATTACATATGCAATGTGAAAGGGCAGCTTTGACCTTTTCATGAATACCCATGGGTGCAGAAACTTGTACTACTGCAAGGTTCTCATCTCTCATGCTGTCATGAGTATCCATTGTGTCAGTTTGTGTTATTTATTCTTTAACTGCCAACTAGAGCAGCATGGTGTGCATATTCGAGTTGGTCTTTTCCCTCTCCCAGGAGACCTCCTGACGGCAGAGGGCTGGGGTTGGCAGGTGTGAGAACGTGTTTGGGAATGATGACTCTGCACTATGTTGGTAAAGGATGGGCTTGCTGCATTGCTAATCTTAGCCTGTCCTTTTTTGAGTGTTTGCATGTTTGGCTCATAAATAGCTGCTCCGAGAAAGCATTTTCTCTCGTGATAGATTTCAGCCGATGTGAGACTCGCATGTTCAGTGCCAGCGTTTATGCTTCTCTTGTCCACTCTCACGTTGTTTCATCCACCTTGCTTATCTGCTCCCTCTTTGTTTGTTTCATCATCTTTTGATCTAACTTACTTTTAAATGCATCCGCACCAGTTGCCTCAACTTTTCCTTGTGGTTAGGTTAGTTGAGACGATTGATTGCCCATTCATACTAGTTCCATGTTATCTCACTTTTGCATCCACTCCCTACACACGACGGACAATTAACCGAAACCCCCCCCCCACGTCTTTGGGATGTGGGATGAACCCATGCGGAGGAATCCCACGCGGTCAAACGTAGAGAACATGCAAACTCCACGCAGGCAGCACCCAAGGTCAGGGTCGAACGTGTGTCTCTGGTGCTATGAGGCAGCAGCTTTACCATCCTGAGAGGCCGCCTTGTAAATCCCACATTCTTGCCCCTTTCTTATTCATAAACAAAGGCAAGGAAAATATGATTAGGAGATTCTCCCCTTTTGTCTAAACGTGGGCAAAAGAATCAAGGGAAATCAAGTTCAGTTGTGATAACACTGCAGTTAAATAGCCTTCTAGTGCAATTTCATAATGATTTTATTTGGAACACTGGATGCTTATGTAAGAACAATGCTGCAGAACAATGTATACAGAGCAATGAATTCACCACTCAGAAGTAGTTTGAAATGCCCCTCCAAAAACAGTCATGTTTAAACTTCTGCCCTTCTTCTATTCTTTGGTCAGGTGTGGCTCTATCCTGCACTCTGGCTCAGTAGTTTGCCAAATCTTCATTTTAATCTCACTTTTCAGGTTGCATTTCCTTTACACTTCATCCGGCGTTTTTTTTGTTCCACTCGCTCTCATTTTGCAGGAGTTATTAGTACATAGCCATGATCACATTGAAGGGCCAAACGGCCTACTCCTGCACCTATTGTCTATTGTCTACACACAGCTTCTCATACGCTGGCTACCAGAAAGGACCACTGTCCACCTCGGCAAGGGTATGGACATGCAATTTCTAGGCACTCTTTTGAGCCTTTCTATCAATAATGGCTCAAAAGACCGCGTCCATTGTAAATTATTGAGCACATCATTTTTTGCCTTGGTGCCTCTAATGCATAGCACATACAAATCCTTCTCTATACAGATCTCTTTCTATACCTTAACCTTGCAAGGGAGAAATGGGCATTGGTTTAAGCTTTAATCTTTTCGCCAGATCCACCAACAAAGAGCAAAGAGGGAGGGAAAAGGAGAAGCATGAGAGAAAGCTGGGGAAATATGTTTCCTGGGTTGTAAATGATAAGGATGGAAAAGAACACAATGAGGTCCAATGTGTGGGAAGGAACTGCAGATGTTGTTTTTCACTGAAGATCGACACAAAATGGTGGAGTAACTCAGCAGGTCAGGCAGCATCTCTCGCGAGAATGAATGGGTGACATTTCGGGTCAAGACCCTTTCCCCTAACTCTTAGTCTGAAGAAGGGTCTCGACCCGAAATGTCACCCAGTCCATCTTTCCAAACATGATGCCTGTCCCACTGAGTTACTCCAGCATCTTGTGTATATCCACAATGAGGTCCAAGTCATTTTTCCTGTGCAGTTGGCGTCATCCTGTCCCATCGTTATCCTTGCTGCTTCACGGAGAGTCGGAATGACTTCCACACTGCCAGGCAGCTGCTCACATATGGGTGGAATTAGTGGGTGTAAAAGACATGGTAGATTGGCAAATTGAGGCAAGTGCTGTCAAGGGTTTTGGTTTTGCGAGCGAGAATATCCTGAAGACTAAACAGAAAGCACTGAAGGCCACATAATGCTGACCAGAAAGGACGAAAAAAAGAAAAATGTGTTATTGATGGTGCCTTATGTTTCTGGAGGAAATAATCTGCTCAATAATCACCATTGCTGTGTTTTTCTGATGTCGAGGGACAGAGGCCCCAGTCAAGAGTGTGCAGCTTGCAAAGGCAATCTCCAAGTACATGTATCTTGTGAGACTGCAGCTCTCCTTTACAGCAGAATTGCAGATGTTTGAGTTCTTCACAGGTACCAGTGGTTGTGGCGGCCTCAGCAGGACCCAGCGGGCAGCAGCAGGAACCAGTTGCCTCTCCATTCTCGGAAGCACCAGACCTCAGTGCTGGTGATAATAAATCTGGTGACCACTATCTCTTAAGCATTCCAGGATCCGAAAGTTGCCACAGGAGAAAAAAGATTGTGGTCACTGGAACCGCGGCTAGAATCTACCTGTTTGACAGCATCTTTTCTGAGGAAGAATTTCATTGTTGCATTGTCAGTACATATGACAATTAAACACTCTTGACGTTTGGCAATACAACCAAGCTTCTCTCCTTCCACTTAAGAGAACCACAGCAACAGAACCTTGGAGGGTCGCCCAGAGCCATGACGAACCAGCTGTCATCTTCTTCATTGCTATTCAGCATTAATTGGCAACTGCCATCTTCTGCCTGGTGGGACACCTAAGTGGCACAAAAATGTGTACTGGCTTCCAGTGTCGTGATATAATTGAATGATTTATCTTCTTTGCAGTTATTGTGGAAAAGTGCACCGAAGGATTGTTATGCAGAAAAGTTGAGTGCAGAAAATGATGGATTAATTTGGCTTTGATTGTTATTTGGGCAATGATTACTTGCATTGTCACGTTGGGTGAGGAGGGATTATAGGCTGCCAAGAAGGATGGGTTTTTTCATTGAGTTATTTTGCTCTCTTTGCAAGCGTGGGAAATGGTCAGATTGTTGTTCCAAGTAGATGGAGGCAAGAAGGAGGCTTCTCAGAATTTATTTTCTTTGATATCCAGTTGAGTTTAGTTTATTGTCACGCACACAGAGGTACAGTGAAAAGCTTGTGTTGGGAGCTAACCAGTCAGTGGAAAGACTGGGCCATCCACAATTGGGCCATCCACAGTGTACAGATACATGATAAAGGGAATAACGTGAATATCACAGAGGGTGGTGGGTATGTATATAGTAAAAGGTGTCATAGGTGGTAGTTGACACAGGTACTAAACCAATGTTTAAAAACCATTTAGACAGGTACATGGATAGGAAAGGGCAAGATGGAAATGGGTCAAATGTAGGTGAATTGGACGAATATTTGCAGTATTGTGAGCAGAGTTGGACCCCTTTTACAAGGAAGGATGTGCTGGTGCTGGAGAGTGTCCAAAGGAGGTTTACGAGAATGATCTCAGGAGTAGGTAGGTTAAGACAATAGACAATAGACAATAGGTGCAGGAGTAGGCCATTCAGCCCTTCGAGCCAGCACCGCCATTCAATGCGATCATGGCTGATCACTCTCAATCAGTACCCCGTTCCTGCCTTCTCCCCATACCCCCTCACTCCGCTATCCTTAAGAGCTCTATCCAGCTCTCTCTTGAAAGCATCCAACGAACTGGCCTCCACTGCCTTCTGAGGCAGAGAATTCCACACCTTCACCACTCTCTGACTGAAAAAGTTCTTCCTCATCTCCGTTCTAAATGGCCTACCCCTTATTCTTAAACTGTGGCCCCTTGTTCTGGACTCCCCCAACATTGGGAACATGTTATCTGCCTCTAATGTGTCCAATCCCCTAATTATCTTATATGTTTCAATAAGATCCCCCCTCATCCTTCTAAATTCCAGTGTATACAAGCCCAATCGCTCCAGCCTTTCAACATACGACAATCCCGACATTCCGGGAATTAACCTAGTGAACCTACGCTGCACGCCCTCCATAGCAAGAATATCCTTCCTCAAATTTGGAGACCAAAACTGCACACAGTACTCCAGGTGCGGTCTCACCAGGGCCCGGTACAACTGTAGAAGGACCTCTTTGCTCCTATACTCAACTCCTCTTGTTACGAAGGCCAACATTCCATTGGCTTTCTTCACTGCCTGCTGTACCTGCATGCTTCCTTTCATTGACTGATGCACTAGGACACCCAGATCTCGTTGAACTCCCCCTCCTCCTAACTTGACTCCCCCTCCTCCTAACTTGACTCCCCCTCCTCCTAACTTGTTAACATATGATGAGCACTGGGCCTCCACTCGCTGAAGTTTAGAAGGATGAGGGGGGACCTTACTGAATAGTGAAAGGCTTGGAGAAAGTGGATGTGGAGAGGATGATTCCACTAGTGGAAGAGTCTAGGACCAGAGGTCATAGCTTCAGAATGAAAGGACGTTCCTTTAGGAAGGAGATGAGGAGGAATTTCTTTAGTCAGAGGGTAGTGAATCTGTGGAATTCATTGCCACAGAAGGCTGTGGAGGCCATCATTGGATATTTTGTAAGGCAGAGATAGCTTCTTGATTAGTACGGGTGTCAGGGGTTATGGGGAGTAGGCAGGAGAATGGGGTTAATGGAGGAGTAGACTTGATGGGCCGAATGGCATAATGTTGCTCCTATCACTTATGAACTTTGATGGAACATCTGGGTCAGCATGAACGAGTTGGGCCAAAGGGTCTATTTCTGTACTGTATGACTCTATGACTCAAAAAACAAAGAATATAATGGGTGCAAGGGGGAAGGGGGTATGGATGGACAGATCAGATCAAAGGGATAGGATAGGAAAATGGTGTGTAATTCCTGATATCCTGGTAGATGCAATGGCAATAAGAGATGGTGAAAGGAATGGAGACTTTACGGGTAGCCTGGTAGGAAAAAAATAAAATTGTGACTTCATAATAAGTTATACCGCAAACATAAAAGCTTCCCATTTTTCTGTTGCTCTAATCCTGCTCACGTTGATTGTAATAGTATCCATCATGATAGGGTGATAATGAGCATTAGCTATTTTCTGTCTATATATCCCGCTGCCATCTTTTTTCCCAAACGGCCAGACTAATTAACACTGAAATCACAAAGTGCTGGAGTAACTCAGCGGGTCAGGCAGCATCTCTGAAGGACATGGACTGGTGTCGTTTAGGATCAGGACTCTTCCTCAGAGTCCGAAGAAGGGTCCCAACCTGAAACATGAGCCTGAATAGGGGTTCCGAATAGAAACATTGCCTGTCCATGTCCTTCAGATATGCTGCCTGACCTGTTAAATTTTAACAGCATTTTGCATTTTACTCAAGATTGCAGCATCTGCCGTTCCATGTGTCTTTAGACGTGAGACATTGCAACACAGAAACATGCCCTTTGACCTACTGAATCCACGCCGTCCAAGATCACCCCGTACACAAACACTATCCTACACACTTGGAACAATTTTAATTTTTTTACCAAGGTCTGTTAATCTACAAACCTGTACATTTTCGGAGTGTGGGTAGAATCCAGAGCACCCAGAGAAAACCCACGTGGTCATAGGGAGAACATACAAACTCTGTACAGACATGACCCGTAGTCAGGATCAAACCCGGGTCTCTGGTGCTTTAAGCAAATCTACCACTGTGCCCCTGTGCCGCCTTCCAACACTGTGTCTCCAACACTGAAATCACACTACTTTCACCAAGTTCAGTGCATTTGCAAATACAGCATGGATTATTCAGGCCAATTAGTCAATGTTATGCCAATTGGTTATTTCAGTCATTGCATTGCATTTTCCTGGCCAAACATTATCATTCTGATTTGCATTCTAATTGGCATGTTTCTGCCCGCCTCTCTGGTTACAGTACAACCTCCTTTCTCACTCCCAATCACTAATTTTTCAATCGTTGTCACATTTCCTCATAATGACATCCGTGTTAGGCCCAGATCATTTTCAAATCACAAACAGCAATGGCCCTGGTGTTGAGCTCCGTGGAACCCCCAGTAAAGATACCCTTGCAACTAAATGAACAAATTTTAAGTCCAGCTTGGATTGGATTCCATCAGGGATCTGTGCAGGGATTTAAACTTGACAGCTTTGTGGAGAGGCACGTGATACCCATTGTATCCACTTGCCTGTCCTTAATGATAATTGGGGATTGGGGGAAGAGGGTGGGTGCCTCTGCCCATGCACCTGCCTCAGTGGGCACATGCACCAACACCAAGGTGGTGCAGCGGTAGAGTTGCCGCCTTGTAGCGCCGGAGAACTGGGTTCGATCATGACTACAGGTGCTGTCTGTACGGAGTTAAAATGCTCTCCCCATGACCGTGAGGGTTTTCTCCGAGATCTTCGGTTTCGTCCCACACTCCAAAGATGTACGGGTTTGTAGGTTAATTGGCTTGGTGTAAGCGTAAATTGTCCCCAGTGTGCGTAGGATGGTGTTAATGTACGGGGTGATCGCTGGTCGGCGTGGACTCAGTGGGCTGAAGGGCCTGTTTCCGTGCTGTGACTGTAAACTAAACTAAACCTTGCCCACCACCCCGGGCATGCCTGGTGTTATTATTTACTGACAGTTTGCCATGTTGTGATCTTGTCAAAAGTCCTGCTTAAATTAATAAGGACCACCTTCATTGAGCCTCTGATCTCTCCCCCAAAGATTCGAGCATTAGTCGGTGGTGTCCTTCCCATGAGAACCTGCCCCGACTGTTAAACTGTACCATTCTACATCTTTATGAATACTGTCCCACAGAATATTTTCCTATTATTCTTCCCGCCTCTGAGTTTAAGCTGATTAGCACGCAATTACTTGCTATATCCATTTCTGCCTGAGGGATCTGAGGGGCAGATAGATGTAATTGCACTGGCTTTTAGAGCCATGTTACTCTGGGTCATATGTGAGAGCAACCGAATAAAGTGCAAACTATTTGGTGGTGGAGAGTCCAATTAGTATCGTATGCAAGCAAAGCTGGTACGTTACCAAGTGAACATGTAATTTGAAACAGTGCCTGTTCCTAAAAATAAACCTTAAAGATCCCCTTCCAGAATCTAACTGTATAGTATTCACGTTTTTCAGAATTCAAGTGGGGAAATCAAGAGATTGGCCATTAGATTTGGTGGTGAATTTTGCTGGTTTGCCAAATTAGTTTGCAGTGGACGATTCAAATTGTGATTGTCCCAATAAAGAATCTTGGACAAAACACAAAGTGTTGGGGGAACTCAGCAGATCATGCGGCATCTATGGAGGGAAATGGACAGACGACGAAAAGGTCTGCTGCCTCAGATACGAGAAAAACTAATGGATCACCTCTCCCTTCACATCATGAGCACTGTTGTGGTGGGATAATCAAACAAGCCTGTGGAGATTTAAAGGTTAACTCTGCAAAATGCAAGTAACATGATTCCCAACGATGCACCACATTGACGTGAGAAAATGCTGCAACTTCAGTCCTCTTAGAGTGGTGTTACAGCAGCAGATAATGGGGATAATGGAGAGCTACTTGGCTTGGAGTGTGACAGACACAAACAGGTGCAGTTTCTCATGTTGGAGGAGCAGCGATGACTATTGAGAGTCGACATTACCTCTGACCCAGGCAGACTATTAATCGTATACTAATGGCTGGAAGATGAAGCAAAGTTAATTAAAGAACTTCCAAGGGAAGCAGTGGGGGAGGGAGGGGGGCGGGGGAGGAGGGGGGAGGGGTGCCAGGTGGGAAGGTGATGACTGAAATGTGCCGACGCAGTTTACATGGGAACAGCTGTACTTTTGCTTTATTTAGAAAGTACTTGGACTTTATTAGAAGGAATAGCCAACCTTTTTAAAGGGCCACTATGTTCAAGGGATTGTAGCTCAGGATGGTGGTTTAATTTGAAAAGCATAAAATGAAGGATTGAGTAAGTGCATCACATCAATTGTATACTGTAGTTTAGCTATCAATTCAATCTAATTTTAGATGAATCGCAAGTTGGCTCCAGCTGCAGTTTATTTTAACTGCTTCTAAAACTGTCAGAGCCTCACCAGCAATAAAGCAATAAAGAATAATAGGCTGATTCATTTGCAATAAGGACACTTGACTGTTTGCAAAAGAATGAGATTCACGTTGAATATAAAACTTCGCACACAAGCACATTGAGCCGATGCTACTCAAACATGAATAATTTGGGTAGGAAAATAATTGCAGATGCTGGTTTAAATTGAAGATAGACACAAAATGCTGGAGTAAATCAGCGGGTCAGGCAGCATCTCAGGACAATAGACAATAGACAATAGGTGCAGGAGTAGGCCATTCGGCCCTTCGAGCCAGCACCGCCATTCAATGCGATCATGGCTGATCTTTCTCAATCAGTACCCCGTTCCTGCTTTCTCCCCATACCCCCTGACTCCGCTACCCTTAAGAGCTCTATCTAGCTCTCTCTTGAATGTATTCAGAGAATTGGCCTCCACTGCCCTCTGACGCAGAGAATTCCACAGATTCACAACTCTCTGACTAAAAAAGTTTTTCATCATCTCTGTTCTAAATGGCCTACCCCTTATTCTTAAACTGTGGCCCCTGCTTCTGGACTCCCCCAACATTGGGAACATGTTTCCTGCCTCTAACATGTCCAACCCCATAATAATCTTATACGTTTCGATAAGATCCCCTCTCATCCTTCTAAATTCCAGTGTAGGAATGGGTGACGTTTCGGGTCGAGACCCTTCTTCAGACTGAAGTCAGGGGAGGGGGCGGGACAAAGAGAGGATGTATTCGGAGACAGGAAGACTAGTAGGAGAACTGCAAAGGTGGAGGGGATAGAGAGGGGAAGCAGGGACTACCTGAAGTGGGAGAAGTCAATGTTCAAACCGCTGGGGTGTAAACTGCCCAAGCGAAATATGAAGTTCGAGAAATTTGGTTCGATAGTGTGATCATTTTGGGCCATCCCAGATTCAGTATGGTGCCAGGAGTTGAACCAGACGGCAAATGTAGGTACTGGAGAAACCAGAAATGGCAGATTCTGGAACCTTGTTCAGAAAACAACGTCTGGAGGAATTCAATGGGTCAGGCAGCATATGCGGAGAGAGATTGACAACCTTCGGGTCAGGACCCAAGAAGGGTCCCGACTCAATGTTGTCGTCCATTTCCCTCCACAAATGCGGATATTCCTTGGCAAAGGTGATATTTATTGTCCATCCCTAATTACTCATGAGGCCACTTCAGAACCTGTTAAGAGTCAACTACTACGTCAGTGGGGTCTGAAGTCACTATGTCCATATCAGGTAGGCATTGTGAACTTCCTTCTCTGACTGTTTTGTTGAAACAAAAATAGTTTTTTACAGCAATCAGGTTATTTTGTGGTCATCATTACTAATACAGTAAACCTTTGTTATTACAGACTAGTTTATAATGGATTTTGGTTATTGTGGACTGACCCACTAACCTTCACCACCAGGCCAGGCCAGGCTGCCACCCCCCGGGTCATGTGACATCGCAGGCTGCTTCCTGATTGGGCTGCAGATGCAACCACTGGCCCATGTGGCCATCCCTAGCCCCTTCCAGGCTGGATCTACCGACCTTCACCGCCAGGCTGGGATTCTGATGCCGGCCCACACCGCCTTCCCAGCCGCACCTACTGCCGCCACCGCCGGCCACGCGGCTTCCTGGGATGCTTTCAGGCTGCAACTGCTGCTACTACCACCACTGCCGACCCTTGCATGCACTCCGGCCACCTGTGGGCCCCGACCAATGACTCCGCCAATCCTCGCCTCAACTCACCTGGATTCCAGGCCCAGTTCCGGACCGAGAACCCGAAGAAGAATCTCGACCTGAAACATCACCTATTCGTGTTCTCCAGAGAAGGTGCCGGACCTGCTGAGTTACTCCAGCACTCTGTGCCTTTTTATGTCTGCCTTTCAGCTTCCATGACCAATGAATGTCTGGCAATTGGGCCAGAGACAAACAGATCAATCACAGCTCCAGACACCCACCCAGGTTTGATCCTGACCTTGGGTGCTGTCTGTGTTGATTTTGCACATCCACCTTGTGATCGCATGGATTTCCTCCGGTTTCCTCCCACGTCCCGAAAACATGTAAGTTTGAAGGTTAATTGTCTGATGCAAAATTGCGCCTAGTGTGTAGGGAGTGGATGAGAAAGTGAGATAACATAGAACTTGTGTAAATGGCTGATTAACAATCAATCTTGTGCATTTGGTAGGCCAATGGACCTATTTCCATGCTGTATCACTAAAGCTAAACTAAACTAAACTTGTAGATGTATGGGCAGCAAAAAAATAATCAAAGTCATATCAGACAGGGTGCAGTAGACTAATGGAATACTGAACAATGTATTTACTGCCTGGACCATCCCTGGAATACGCAGCGAAGTATCATGAAAGTTTGTGATGGTCTTACGAAATCGTCCAAGCATCAGAATGCTACCCTTAGCACCAACCATACATTCATAGAAACATAGAGACATAGAAACATAAGTTAGAAGAGCAGAATTAGGCCATTCAGCCCATCAAGTCTAGTCCACCATTCAATCATGGCTGATGACAAGCATCTGGGAAGCAGGAGGTGAAGGAGCAAGAGTGGAGGCGACCGAGACATTCCTTTCTGCCTGAAATGCCTGTGGAACAATTCATCCGTGTGAAATATTAACAGGACCTCAATTACCCATTAAGCAAAAAGCATCATTGTTCGTTGCCTTTGTTGTTGACCAGCAAGAGGTTTGCTGGTCAATAATGCAAAATAAAAGTCAGTGTGCTGATGGCCATGGAAGGCTCAGATGGCCATGGAGGGTCAGAAGGCATGGCTTTTTCAAAAGGAGGTTCTACAAAATGAGTGGACAAAATGTTTACTTTTAGTCTTGTCTTTTCAATGAATGCAGAATGTCCTCTTTTGCTGAATATTTTGATAGCCTAGTAGATAGGAATCATAACAGATAGAACCATAGATTCGTACAGCACGGAAACAGTTCATTTGGTCCACTGAGTTCATGCAAACCATCGTCTACCGTCGATGGAAATCCCATTTAATTCTCTCCTCATTTCCATCAACTCCCGCTGGACTCGACCACTTGCTCACACACCAAGGAGAATGTAGAGTGATCTGTCAGCAACCTGCATGTCTTTCGGATGTTGAAGGAAACTGGAACATTGGGGAACAGTCACTGTGTGAACAAACTCCACACAGGTAACACCAGACATTAGGATTGAACACATGTCACGGGAGATGTGAGATAACTTGTTTTCTTCATCGAATGATTTATCAGCTCTTGAATCCTCTTCTCATTTTGGGCTCCACAAAACAGGGAGGAACAGCCCCTCATATTTCACTTGGGCACCTAACAACCCAGCGGTATGAACATTGATTTCTCTAACTTCAAATAACCCTTGCTTTCCCTCTCTCTCCATCCCTCCCCCACCCCTAGTTCTCCAACCTGTTTCACTGTCCTTCTGATTAATTGTACTGTTTGTTACTCTCTGTCACTTTCCCTTTTTCTAAATTTCCGTATCATCGCCTGCTTATATCTGTCGTTTTCATACCTTACCCTTCTATATCTCTAGACTCCCTCTCCTATGACTCTTGGTCTGAAGAAACGTCTCGACCAGAAACGTCACCCATTCCTTCCCTCCAGAGATGCTGCCTGTCCGCTGAGTTACTCCAGCATTGCATCTATCACCAAAACTGTTAGTTGTTCTAAGTGAAACTACATTGGTGCTCATGAGCAAATAATTTGTTTTAACCCAAGGTCAAATACAATTTGTTTTTATTTACTGTAGGATTCAGCTTTTCAAGTCATAGGGAATAATAATGTAGAGTTACAGTCTGATAACATTTAAAAAAACTGAATTTATAATGCGAAGTTTAAATTCACTGAAAATTAATTGCTTGATTACAAGAAATCAAGCATGTGTCAGATAATGGGGCCTAAACAGAAATCAATAGCTCTGATCTCAAGTATCTTACTGCAGTTTATTTTGTAACATTATTTGGCTATTTCCTTTATTTAAATTTTTTTTTTTTTTACAATAGGTGCAGGAGGAGGCCATTCGGCCCTTCGAGCCAGCACCACCATTCAATAGGATCATGGCTGATCATTCTCAATTCAGCACCCCGTTCCTGCTTTCTCCCCATACCCCCTAACTCCGCTATCCTTAAGAGCTCTATCCAGCTCTCTCTTGAAAGCATTCAGAGAACTGGCATCCACTGCCTTCTGAGGCAGAGAATTCCACAGATTCACAACTCTCTGACTGAAAAAGTTTTTCCTCATCTCTGTTCTAAATGGCCTACCCCTTATTCTTAAACTGTAGCCCCTGGTTCTGGACTCCCCCAACATTGGGAACATGTTTCCTGCCTCTAACGTGTCCAACTCCTTAATAATCTTATATGTTTCAATAAGATCCCCTCTCATCCTTCTAAATTCCAGTGTATACTGTTGTGATATTACTGGGACTACTTTGTGTATCCAAGAACTACTTTGTATGGCTGTGTATATAAGTGATGGGTGTGATTAGGCGGTCACTCTGGATCCAGGTGGCCTTGGAATAAACAGCCTGGAGTTAAGCTCCACCATGATAACATCATAAACATGTGCACTCGTGGTCCGTCCAGAGTCACTAAAGGTACAACAGGTACCGGACCACGAAGAACAACATGGTGGCAGCGGCTTGGTGTTTCGCCTAGGGAGGGAATGAAGCATGCCCGAGCAGAAAAGGTTAAAAAGAAGAAAAAAAAGAAGAAAAAAAAGCCCTGAAGGGAAACAAAACAAAAGAAAAGTTTCCAGCTCAGTACGGGATGTTTGGAGTGCATCCCGACAGAGCCAGTGTGAGTTGGTATAGTTACCTGCTCAGTAGTCGGCGCCGAGTTGCCGACGTCACGCTGCAAGCTGCTGGGGGCGGTGCGTGTAGGCCCACGTCGCGCCCCAGCACTTGTGTAGGCCCGAGATTAGAAGCCTGCGACTGCTTCGCGGGGGAGAGACCGGGAGACCCGACACACACGGAGATGTGCGGTGACCGGGGAAGACCGACACCCATGGAGGTGTGCGGCAACCGGAGGAGACCGGGAGACCCGACACCCATGGAGGTGTGCGGTGACCGGGGAAGACCGACACCCATGGAGGTGTGCGGCGACCGGGAGAGCCCCGGAGGAGACCGACACCCACAGAGGTGTGCGGCGACCGGAAGAGCCCCGGGGGAGGCTGACACCCACGGAGGTGTGCGGCGACCGGGAGACCTGACACCCACGGAGGTGTGCGGTGACCGGAAAGACCGGGGGACCCGACACCCACGGAGGTGTGCGGTGACCGGGGAAGACCGACACCCACGGAGGTGTGCGGCGACCGGTAAGACCGACACCCACGGAGGTGTGCGGCGACCGGGAGAGCCCCGGAGGAGACCGACACTCACGGAGGTGTGCGGCGACCGGGAGAGCCCCGGGGGAGGCTGACACCCACGGAGGTGTGCGGCTACCGGAGGGGGTCGGCGACCGGAGGGACCGACCACCCGCGGAGTTGCAGCGGCCGGTAAGGCCGAGGCAATAAATACTCACTCAGGCGCGTCGACCGTAGAGTCGGGACGGCCCTGGGCCCGAGGCAGCGGCAGCGCGTTGGAATTGCGCGGCAGCTGCCGGGAGCACCTGTGGGCGGAGCCGGGGAGCACCTGTGGGCGGGGCCAGCGGCAGCGCGTTCGAAAAGTTGAGCGACAGCTGCCGGGGAGCACCTGTGGGCGGGGCCAGAGCGCACTGCAGCGGAGGCGCGATCGCACCGCGATTACAGCAGTGTCAGCCCAGCAGTGGGAGCCCAGCAGTGCCAGCCCAGCAGTGAGAGCCCAGCAGTGCCAACCCAGCAGTGGGAGCCCAGCAATGGGAGCCCAGCAGTGCCAGCCCAGCAGTGGGAGCCCAGCAGTGCCAACACAGCAGTGGGAGCCCAGCAGTGCCAGCCCAGCAGTGGGAGGCCAGCAGTGGTAGGCAAATCATGGTGGTGAAGCATCTAGATCCTACACTACGTTTGATCTACACAGCACGTCTTCTTGAGGGGAAGATATGGAACAAAATGAATATTTTGTGTTTAATGACCTGTGTAGTGATCTGTGTACTGAAAGCTTAATGTATTGTATTTGATGCTTTTGTATAAATGTATATATCTGTGGAGTGACCACATGGAGTGAGTGACCACCCGGAGATGAGTGACCACCCGGAGATGAGTGACCACCCGGCGATGAGTGAAATTCCGCAGAGGAGTGACCACCATGATGGCGAAAAAAGCAATTGTGTTCAGTTGTGTAATTGGTTTTGTTTGCAAAAAGCAATGGTGTTTTGGTTTTGTTTGTTAAATATATTTTAGCCCTCGAATGGTAAAGAAAACAATTTTATATAAGACAAGGGGGATGTTGTAATATATAAGACAAGGGGGATGTTGTGATATTGCTGGGACTATTTTGTGTATCCAAGAACTACTTTGTATGGCTGTGTATATAAGTGATGGGTGTGATTAGGCGGTCACTCTGGATGCAGGTGGCCACAGAATAAACAGCCTGGAGTTGAGCTCCAGCAATGTAACCTTTTATACACGTGTACTTGTGGTCCTTCCAGAGTCACCAAAGGTACAACAGGTACCGGACCACGAAGTACAACATATACAAGCCTAGTCGCTCCAGTCTTTCAACATCTGACAGTCCCGCCATTCTGGGAATTAACCTAGTAAACCTAGGGCCCTATACAACTGCAGAAGGACCTCTTTGCTCCTATACTCGACTCCTCTTGTTATGAAGGCCAACATTCCATTGGCTTTCTTCACTGCCTGCTGTACCTGCATGCTTCCTTTCAGTGACTGATGCACTAGGACACCCAGATCTCGTTGTACGTCCCCTTTTCCTAACTTGACACCATTCAGATAATAATCTGCCTTCCTATTCCTACCACCAAAGTGGATAACCTCACACTTATCCACATTAAATGCATCTGCCATGCATTCGCCCACTCACACAGCCTGTCCAAGTCACCCTGCAACCTCATAGCATCTTCCTCACAGTTCACACTGCCACCCAGCTTTATGTCACCTGCAAATTTGCTAATGTTACTTTTAATCCCTTCGTCCAAGTCATTAATGTATATTGTAAATAGCTGCAGTCCTAGCACCGAGGCTTGCGGTACCCCACTAGTCACTGCCTGCCATTCTGAAAGGGACCCATTTATCCCCACTCTTTGCTTTCTGTCTGCCAACCAATTTTCTATCCATGTCAGTACCCTACCCCCAATACCATGTGCTCTAATTTTGCACACTTATCTCCTATGTGGGACCTTGTCAAAGGCTTTCTGAAAGTCAAGGTACACTACATCCACTGGCTCTCCCCTGTCAATTTTCCTAGTTACATCCTCGAAAAATTCTAGAAGATTAGTCAAGCATGATTTCCCCTTCATAAATCCATGCTGACTCAGAACGATCCTATTACTGTTATCCAAATGCTCCGCGATTTCATCTTTTATAATTGACTCCAGCATCTTCCTCACCACTGATGTCAGACTAACTGGTCTATAATTTCCTGTTTTCTCTCTCCTTTCTTAAAAAGAGGGATATCATTAGCTACCCTCCAATCCACAGGAACTGATCCTGAATCTATAGAACATTGGAAAATGATCACCAATGCGTCCACGATTTCTAGAGCCACATCCTTAAGTACCCTGGGATGCAGACCATCAGGCCTTGGGGATTTATCAGCCTTCAGTCCCATCAGTCTACCCAACACCATTTCCTGCCTAATGTGAATTTCCTTCAGTTCCTCCGTCACCCTAGGATCTCTGGCCACTAGAACATCTGGGAGATTGTTTGTATCTTCCTTAGTGAAGACAGATCCAAAGTACCGGTTCAACTCGTCTGCCATTTCCTTGTTCCCCGTGAGAAATTCCCACAATGTCATAATTGCCAATGTCTAACTGAGCCTCAAGCTCATCCACTTTATTTTGTATACTTCCTGCATTTAAATACAACACTTTAACTTTGGTATTCACCGCCCCTCTCACACATTGGCCTTGACTTTACTCTCTTATCCCATCTAGAACTTTCCTTCCCATTTATTCTAGGGTCCTTTGCAATTTCTCTTGTATTCGCTTCCCCTTTAACTCCATCTTCATATTCCCAATTTTGTCAACCCCTCCCCCCCACTACTTAGTTTAAACCCACACGTGTAACACTAGCAAACCTGCTTGCCAGAATGTTGGTCCCCCTGCTGTTAAGGTGTAACCTGTCCCTTTTGTACAGGTCACCCCTACCCCAGAAGAGATCCCAGTGGTCTAGAAATCTAAATCCCTGCTCCCTGCACCAATCCCACAGCAATAGATTCATATCCCCGATCTCTCTATTCCTGCCCTCACTAGCATGAGGTAGAGGTAGCAGTCCAGAGACAACCACCCTCAACGTCCTACTTCTCAGTCTTCTTCCCAACTCTCTAAACTCACGTTGCAGTATCTCCTTCCTCTTCCTCCCGAAGTCGTACGTGCCCACATGCACAACTACTTCCGGTTGATCGCCTTCCCTCGTTAGGATGTTCTGAAGCCGGTCTGTGATGTCTTGAACCCTGGCACCAGGGAGGCAACAGACCATCCTCGAGTCCCGCCTGCGGCCACAGAATCTACTGTTCGTACCTCAGACAATGGAGTCACCCACTACTATGGCTCTTCCTGACTTCGGTCTCCCCGGTCGAGTCTCCTTGCCTGGATTAGAGCCACCGACCTGTCTGCCGCTCGGACTGGAAGCGTCTTCTGCCCCGACAGCTCCCAAGAGGGTGTACCTGTTTGCAATAGGCACAGCCACCGGGGTCTCCTGTAGTCCATGTTTACTCCCCTTTGAAATGGTCTCCCACCTTCGCTCGACCTGGACCCTTGGCGTGACAGCCTCACAGTAGGTCTGTCCAGGAAACTCTCGTTTTCCCGGATGACCCTGAGGTCATCCAACTGCTTCTCCAACTCCACAACACGTCCATTCAGGAGCTGCACCTGGACACAATTCGTGCAGGTGTAGCTCCCAGAAGCTCCAGATCCTTTGCTTTGGTTGTTAATAAATATGACAATTAACATTTAGAAACTAATCCGTCGTAAGCGGACTGAAAGGAAGCTGATGTGTTTTGGTGTTTGTCTGAGCTCTGCTCCAATGCCATGAGTCATATACTCAGTGGAATTGTAATATCATTCTGACACCGATATTTATCACAGGGCTGCAGAAAGCCAGTTTGAAAATAGATTATTAAACCCTTCAATGTGTGTGGTTGCCCTCGTACCATTTCTTCCTGCCACCAGCAACACGGCTAAATTAATGAAGGGAGCATAATTATATTCCAAAACCCACCCCTCCCCCCCCCCCCCCCCGCCGCACTGATTCCATAAGGTGGATGTCTATTGAAAACTGCTTCAGTTAATTGTCGGTCATAAATTTTGCAGCAGTTGGTGGTATCTAAACCCCAAGAGCTGCAGCGAAGAAGACTTGGGTGAAAATGAATTGTCACTATAAATAATTTCCTCATGAAATAGGATGGATTTCATTCGATTCTCAATGATGCTTTTCGGCGCTGGAAACCGCAAAAGTGCAGGGTGTAAGAATTGTGAGCACTTTCATTTTCTTTACGGAACAAAATGGAACTTTTAATTATTTCACACATAAATCACCTTGTTGGATCAAAAATATGCTTTGAAACCACAAGCTACTACTTAGCCTTCGGCTGCTTTGAAATGGCTGACAGCTGATGATTTCACTGATCTGGTCACTGCTAAAAGTAGGCAGCTGTTCGATGAAAGCTTTTGATTTGGTTGAAATATTTACACCCTATTAGAAAATTCCTCTTTACCTCATAAATTTTCTATCCACGCCCATTCTGCTCTTGAAGCTGTTGGTTCTTTGATGAGATGTGTTGACTTGGCTCATTTGCAGTGACTCGTGAGTGATGGGGGCATTGGAGTCTATTCTCTCTTTAACTGGACCTTCACAACAATGCAATTGCCAAGAGATTCTGAGCAATGATCAAGAATCAGAACTCTGGCAATTTATTCTATCATTCTCCCATGGAACAACGCTAATTGTGGTGCTTTCGAGGAGTAGCTAACTGGAGATTGAAATGGATTGATCAAATGGCTGGTTTTCAATCACATGTTGACATCAGTTTGTATTTTGAGGCCACCTTTCTGAGGTACATTTATGGAAATTTAATGGGCTGGCATTCCAAGCTCCAAACATTCTCTGCATTCAAAGCTTCTGTGTGCCAGAGTAACTGGTCATGAATAGGAACTGATAAAATCTCCTCTTTATTGTTTGTTCTCCATATCTACTCCCGCAGTTGACCCCATTCACTTGTCTGGGGAAAGTCATGGTGGTGTCGGGCCTTCTCCTTAAGGGCAACAGCCCTTGAACGTCATTTCATTGGGAGGCAGGGATTTCCAGGATTTTAATCTGTTGTCATTGAAGCAAAGGTGATTTATATTCAGATCAAACAGACAGTACAATTTGCAAGGGAATGATATTTGCAAAGTATTTCTGGTGTTGTGCATGTCAGTGGCAGGTGCTTTAATGAAATGAAGTGCCATGAAAGTAATCTTGCTAGCATCATTGCAGGGGCTCACGTTAGCGACCTTCTCGTGGTGAGCCCTGTCAACGGACCTCAGTCAGGCGAACGACAACAAACAGAGACAGCAGAAGCAGAAGCAGCTTCATAACTTCTGCTGCCTCAAACGCAAGAAGAAGAAGAAGAAGCATCATTGCAATGCCGCTTGCAGAGTTTAGACAATAGACAATAGGTGCAGGAGTAGGCCATTTGGCCCCTTGAGCCAGCACTGCCATTCAATGTGATCATGGCTGATCATTCACAATCAGTACCCTGTTCCTGCCCTCTCCCCATACCCCCTGACTCCGCTATCATTAAGAGCTCTATCTAGCTCTCTCTTGAAAGCATCCAGAGAATTGGCCTCCACTATCTTCTGAGGCAGAGAATTCCACAGATTTCCAACTCTCTGAGTGAAAAGGCTTTTCCTCATCTCTGTTCTAAATGGCCTACCCCTTATTCTTAAACTGTGGACCCTGGTTCTGGACTCCCCCAACATTGGGAACATGTTTCCTGCCTTGAGCGTGTCCAATCCCTTAATAATCTTATAAGAAAATAACTGCAGATGCTGGTACAAATCGATTTATTCACAAAGTGCTGGAGTAACCTCAGCAGGTCAGGCAGCATCTCGGGAGAGAAGGAATGGGTGACGTTTCGGGTCGAGACCCTTCTTCAGACTGATAGAGTCTGAAGAAGGGTCTCGACCCGAAACGTCACCCATTCCTTCTCTCCCGAGATGCTGCCTTCCCTTAATAATCTTATATGTTTCAATAAGATCCCCTCTCATCCTTCTAAATTCCAGTGTATACAAGCCTAGTTGCACCAGTCTTTTGACTACATCACCCACAGAGCATAGGTCATAAGTGATAGGAGCAGAATTAGACTGTTCGGCCCATCAAATCTGCTTCACCTTTCAATCATGGCTGATCTATCTCTCCCTCCTAACCCCATTCTCCTGCCTTCTCCCCATAACCCCTGAGCATGAGTGAAAGGATTTGACTATTGCACCTCGTGCAGGGCCAGAAATCTTGTGAGTCTTGAATGCTGCCAAGCTTCTTGAGTTTGTTGCAAACGGAGGCGCTGGACAGCATTCCATTTACCTTCTGACATTTGTCTTATCAGTGGAGGAAAGGCTGTTCTGGGTCAAGGTTGTAGAAGCCATTCACTATCTCCAGCGTAAATAATACTTTGCCCTTGCCTCATCAGTATGGTAATCCCACAATGTTATTTGGGAAGAAGTTCCTGGAAATGGAGTCAATGATGATGCTGGAATGTTGATGCTTGTCCAAGTTAGGATGGCGTGTAGATTAGAGCTGATCCTGCAGATGTTTCTGTGGAGCTGTGATCTTGCCCTTGGAAGTGGTGGAAGCAGGGAATTTGGGAAATGCTGTCATAGTTGAAACAATGTTTTCATTCTCTTAATAAAGGCAAATCAAAATTATGGTAAAGATTCCATTGATGGTCTGGTAATTAAAGACACAACCTTGAACGAACAAAATCTGACTGAATGGTTCCTGCATTAATTCCCAGCATGACCTAACTTTTTGTTTTAGTTTTAGTTTAGAGATACAGCGCAGAAACAGGCCCTGCAGTCCACTGAGTCCACACCGACCAGCAGTCCCCGTACACTAACACTATCCTACACACACTAGGGACAGTTTGCAATTATACCAAGCTAATTGGCCTACAGACCTGTACATCCTTGGAGTGTGGGAGGAAATCGGAGATCCTGGAGATAATCCACGCAGGTCACGGGGAGAACGTACAAACTCTGTAAAGACAGGCACCTGTAGTCAGAATCGAACCCGGGTCATGGGATGAATATACAAACGCCATACAGGCATGCATCTGTAGTCAGGATCGAACCTGGGTTTCTGGCGCTGTAATGCAGCACTCTACCGCTGTGCCACCATGCCACCCTATCTGGATTAGTTAATGGATTGAATTGGGAGCTACAGTTAGTTTCAGTCCTGGGCCGGGAGTGACCACAACCAGCAGAGTCTTTTCAGACGGCTTTGCTGGCAAGTGGATGCATGAGGGATGTTAGATGTGCTGAGGACCAGAATGAGCCACATACCATCCTGAGTTGGTGAACTGACTGAGCATTCCATCATCATCACTGACTCCAACAGCTGGAACTCCTTACCAAATAATACTTTCAGATCTTCAAGATCTTTGTGTTCAAACAACATGCATTCTTTCTGAAAACCAAAAAATCTGCAGATGCAACAATGCTGAGGACTATATTCTGCAATGTGTGTCTTCAACTTTGCTCTATCTATTGTATTGTAGTTTGACATGATTATATTTATATACAGTATTATATGATCTGATTGGATGGCATGCAAAGCAAAATATTTGATCGTACACCTGACAATAATAAAGTTAAACCTAAATCTAAAGATGGTGGAAATCTGAAGTAAAACCAAAGAACCGAAAAACTCAGCAGATCAGGCAGCATCTATGGTGACAGATACCGTTAATGCTTCAGGTCAAAAACCCTTTGTCAGAATTCTATCAAGCTTAACCACAATATTTCTCAATTGAAGTAAATAAAGCACATTTAACAGCACCATATTCCCTGAGTACCTCATTAGTGTCAGGTTAGATTATTATCTCTGGCTCTCAAGTGACACTGCTGTAACTGTACCAAGTTGACAGTCTTGGGAAGACTATTGAGAAAAGTAGAATCAACTTGTAGGTTGAATATTATGGATTCAAAATGTATTCATTAGGTGACAAATGTAATATGCAGTTAATTTGATGCTGATGCCCTAAGGTTTTTATTTTGTTGAGAGCACAGGCTGCCAACAAAATTGTGAAAATAGGCAGTGGTGTCAGATTCTCGCTAGCCTTTCGTTAACCCACAGTGATATTTCAATTTACTGCACAGTAAATATGATTTCATGTTTTATAGAAATAAAATAACCTTTTTGTGGAGTCTCTGTCAAACCTTACCCATCACAAGTAGATTTTATATGAATTCTGTTCATTTTCCCACCTTTGCACAAACCATATGGTTGATTTCCTTGCATTCACTTGCATTGGCAAATTGAAAAGTGTTTTGGTTTGACCAACATTTCTTATCTCCCGATTCATGTCCTGAGGGTTGTGGTAACAGAGATGTGCTTTTTGAGTTTAGTTAGTGGAAGCTGTGTTGGATTCTATCTTTGGTCTGAAGACAGGTCCTGACCCAAAGCGTCACCTATCCATGCCCTCCACAGAAGCTGCCTGACCTGCTGGGCCACTCCAGCACTTGTGAGTTTTGCTCAGGATTTTAGCGTCTGCAGTTCCTTGTGTGGGGATTGTGTTTACAAACCTGTTGTGCTGTTGCAAGTAAGAGCTGCATTGTTCCGTTTTGGCCCCGATGGCAATAAAACACTTATGACTCTTGATCTTCACCTTATCGCAACATGGATACTCCCAGCAGGGGCACTGGGTCTTTGTTTACCGAAGCTGCCATTCCTGGAGCCTCATGTTGTTGCCCTAACTGAGATCTCTTGGCTTGGTAGAAAGCAGGCATCAAACATACAAACTATTTTGCTGTTCATTCATTAAAAAAGGAACCCACGATGAGCTGCGGGTTGCACTTCTTGGGATGTCCTCTGTTGAGGATGGTTTGCTTCCACTTTAGTTCTGATGACACAGATGTGTAGCCCTGAGATTCCGTCACAGATGGAGCAGAAAGTCTATGCTGAGGTCGGGCTCTGTGTAGATGATGTGTCCCATCCACTGTTCGGGTGGGGCTTCTGTGAGCTTCTGCAAGATGTACTTTAATTTTTGTTTGCAGTTCCACCTCGATTACTCTTCCATTTTGAGAGGACATGTGCCAGGGGTTTTCGCAGGCCCCTGGGGAGGTTTCACTTTTTCAAGAAGAGTTTGAAAACGGAAGATGAAAATCGACAAAGTGGAGACGCTGAAATTCTGAAATAAGAACAGAAAATGCTGCAAGCATTCAGCTGGCCAGGGAGCAGTTGTGAAACAGCAACAAAGTGAATATTTCAAGTTGAAGTTCCTGACAGAAGCTGTCTGACCTGCTGAGTATTTCCAGGCTTTCAAAGTATCACAAAATGCTGGAGTAACTCAGCGGGTCGGGCAGCATCTCAGGAGAGAAGGAATGGGTGACGTTTCGGGTCGAGACCCTTCTTCAGACTGATGTCAGGGGAGGGGGTGGGACAAAGATAGGATGTAGTGGGAGACAGGAAGACAGTGGGAGAACTGGGAAGGGGGAGGGGAAAGGGAGGGACAGAGGAACTATCTGAAGTTAGAGAAATCAATGTCCATACCGCTGGTATGTAAGCTGCCCAAGCGAAATATGAGATGCTGTTCCTCCAATTTGTGGTGGGCCTCACTATGACAATGGAGGAGGCCCATGAAAGAAAGGTCAGACTGGGAGTGGGTGGAGGAGTTGAAGTGCTGAGCCACCGGGAGATCAGGTTGGTTAAGGCGGACTGAGCGAAGGTGTTGAGCAAAACAATCGCCGAGCCTGCGTTTGGTCTCGCCGATGTAGAGAAGTTAACATCTGGAACAGCGGATACAATAGATGAGGTTGGAGGAGGTGCAGGTGAACCTCTGCCTCACCTGGAAAGACTGTTTGGGTTGAAATGTTTCTAATGCCAATCCCTGCTGTGAATGAACTTGGAGTAAAGTGTCTGTTTTAAGAATCTAATATTGGGCATATAAACGATGAGTTAACACATTAGTGCATAACATAATTAGATAACAGGTCCATAGTAGAGCAAGGGGTGATCTGTTGTATTCCATTGTTGAGATAGGATAATTGTAATACAGATCAGTTCAAGATGCTGATGGTTGGAGGGAAGTAGCTGTTCCTGAACCTGATGGATTTCTAGCTTTTGTACCCATAGAAACATAGAAAATAGGTGCAGGAGGAGGCCATTTGGCCCTTCGAGCCAGCACCACCATTCATTGTGATCATGGCTGATCATCCACAATCAGTAACCTGTGCCTGCCTTCTCCCCATACCCCTTGATCCCGCTAGCCCCAAGAGCTCTATCTAACTCTCTTTGAAATGCATCCAGTCAGTTGGCCTCCACTGCCCTCTGTGGCAGAGAATTCCACAAATTCACAACTCTCTGAGTGAAAAAGTTTTTTCTCATCTCATTTTTAAATGGTCTCCCCTTTATTCTTAGACTGTGGCCCCTGGTTCTGGACTCCCCCATCATTGGGACCATTTTTCCTGCATCTAGCTTGTCCAGTCCTTTTATAATTTTATACGTTTCCATAAGATCCCCTCTCATCCTTCCAAATTCCAGTGAATACAAGCCCAGACTTTCCAATCTTTCCTCATATGATAGTCCTGCCATCCCAGGGAATAACCTCGAGAACCTACGCTGCACTGCCTCAATAGCAAGGATGTCCTTCCTCAAATTAGGAGACCAAAACTGCATGCAATACTCAAGATGTGGTCTCACCAGGGCCCTATACAACTGCAGAAAGACCTCTTTACTCCTCTACTCAAATCCTCTCATTATGAAGGCCAACATGCCATTAGCTTTCTTCACTGCCTGCTGTACCTGCATGTTTGCTTTCAGTGAGTGGTGTACAAGGACACCCAGGTCTCATTGCACTTCCCTTTTTCCTAATTTGACACCATTAAGATAATAATCTGCCTCCTTGTTCTTGCCGCCAAAATGGATAACCTCACATTTATCTACATTATACTGCATCTGCCATGTATCTGCTCACTCACTCAACCTGTCCAAGTCACCCTGCAACCTCCTAGCATTCTCTTTGTAGTTCACACTGCCACCCAGCTTTGTGTCATCTGCAAATTTGCCAGTGTTACTTTTAATCCCATCATCTAAATCATTAATATATATTGTAATTAGTTGCGGCCCCAGCACCGATTCTTGTGGCACTCCACTCACCACTGCCTACCATTCTGACAGGGACCCGTTTATTCCTACTCTTTGTTGCCTGTTTGCCAACCAATTCTCTATCCATATCAATACCCTATCCCTAATACCATGTGCCCTACTTTTGCCCACTAATCTCCTGTGTGGGACCTTATCGAAGGCTTTCTGAAAGTCCAGATACATTACATCCACTGGGTCTCCTTCATCCATTTTACTTGTCACATCCTCAAAAGATTCCAGAAGATTAGTCAAGCAGGATTTCCCCTTCACAAATCCATGCTGACTTGGACCAATCCTTTTACTGCTATCCAAATGCGTCATTATTACTTCTTTAATAGAAACATAGAAACATAGAAAATAGGTGCAGGAGTAGGCCATTCGGCCCTTCGAGCCTGCACCGCCATTCAATATGATCATGGCTGATCATTCAGCTCAGTAGCCTGTACCTGCCTTCTCTCCATACCCCCTGATTCTTTTAGCAAAAAGGGCCACATCTAACTCCCTCTTAAATATAGCCAATGAACTGGCCTCAACTACCTTCTGTGGCAGAGAATTCCACAGACTCACCACTCTCTGTGTGAAGAAATGTTTTCTCATCTCGGTCCTAAAAGACTTCCCCCTTATCCTTAAGCTGTGACCCCTGGTTCTGGACTCCCCCAACATCGGGAACAATTTTCCCACATCTAGCCTCTCCAACCCCTTAAGAATTTTATATGTTTCTATAAGATCCCCCCTCAGTCTTCTAAATTCCAGCGAGTACAAGCCCAGTCTATCTAGTCTTTCCTCATATGTAAGTCCCGCCATCCCAGGGATCAATCTGGTAAACCTTCTCTGTACTCCCTCTAAGGCAAGAACGTCTTTCCTCAGGTTAGGAGACCAAAACTGCACACAATACTCCAGGTGCGGTCTCACCAAGGCCCTGTACAACTGCAGCAGAACCTCCCTGCTCCTAAACTCAAATCCTCTTGCTATGAATGCTTTCTTCACTGCCTGCTGCACCTGCATGCTTGCTTTCAATGACTGGTGCACCCAGGTCACGTTGCATCTCCCCTTCTCCCAATCGGTCACCATTCAGGTAATACTCTGCTTTCCTGTTCTTGTCGCCAAAGTGGATAACCTCACATTTATCCACATTATATTGCATCTGCCATGCATTTGCCCACTCGCCTAATCTATCCAAGTCACTCTGCAGCCTCCTAGCATCCACCTCGCAGCTAACACTGCCACCCAGCTTCGTGTCATCCGCAAACTTAGAGATGTTGCATTCAATTCCCTCGTCCAAATCATTAATATACACTGTAAATAACTGGGGTCCCAGCACTGAGCCTTGCGGTACCCCACTAGTCACTGCCTGCCATTCCGAAAAGGACCCGTTTGACTCCAGCATCTTCCCCACCACCGATGTCAGGCTAACTGGTCAATAATTCCCAGTTTTCTCTCTCGCTCCTTTCTTGAAAAATGAGATAATATTAGCTACCTTCCAAGCCACAGGAACTGATCCTGAATTTATAGAACATTGAAAAATGATCACCAATGCGTCCACAATTTCTAGAGCTACCTCCTTGAGTACCTTGGGTTGCAGACCATTAGGCCCTGGGGATTTATCATCCCTCAGTCCCATCAGTTTACCCAATACTATTTTTAGCCTAATGCAAATTTCTTTCAGTTCCTCTGTTTCCCTAGATCCTCTGTCCTCTAGTATATCTGGGAGATTAATTGTGTCTTCCTTAGTGAAGACAGAACCAAAGTACCTGTTCAACTCTTCTGCCATTTCCTTGTTCCCCATCATAATTTCACCTGTTTTTGCCTTCAAGAGACCCACATTTGTCTGCCGTGAGATGAGGGATAGGCCTGGATGGTGAAATCCTTGATGATGGATGATGCCTTCATGAGGCAGTGCTTCATGTAGATGCTTTCGATAGTGGGGAGAGCTGTGCAGAAGAGGGTGCTAAATCCAAACAAAGGATGAAGATTGGTGTTCTATTGGTAGAGTGGGGAACTTCAATAAAAGACACGAAAGTGGATAGACAATGGACAACATTTAAGGAAGAAATGTAGGAACTACAGTAATAATACATTCCTTTACGGGTCATAATACAATCATGACTGACAAAAGAAATTAAGTGCAGTATTAGATCCAAAGAGGAACTGTGCATGAAAGGATCCAGAGATTGAAAATAGAGAGTAAAAATAGAGCATGTGAGTAAATTTGCAAGGAACATAAAAGATACATAAAAGGAAAAAGATTAGTAACGACAGAGGTTGGTCCCTGACAGCCAGAGGAGAATTTATAATGGGGAACTGGGAAAGGGCAGAACAATGAAACATATCCTTTTGTTTTGTCTTCATTGAAGAGGACACAAATAATTTCCCAGAAATGCCAGGAGACTAGTATGAGGAGACCAGTAGAGCAATAGTCATACAGAATGGAAACAGACCCTTTGGTCCAACAAGTCCATGCCTGCAGTCCGGTTGTCTTTTGTGTTTGTTGTTGTTTTTGTCTTAATTGTAGTGTTTAGATGTGATGTAGTTTTTATGTGGTTGTGTGCTAAGTGTGGGGGGGGGGGGGGGACTGTAAAATTGCCTCTTCCGATCAGAGACCCGACCTTTTTTTCTGGGTCGTGTCTCCGTTCCCGCTGTGGCCTACCATTGGCCAAACACCTGGAGCTGGTGGCCTCCAGCTGGGACCACCTGGGGCTCTGGTTCGCAGAGCCTGCAGACCGGACTTACCATCTGCGGAGCTGGCTGCCTTCGGAGGCTGCGGTGGCGCTGCAAGTGCGGCTGCGACTCGCCTTCGGAGGCCTCGGAGGCTTCGGCCGAGGGCCGCGGGCCGCGTGGACGTCGGAAGCTCGCAGGTCCCTGGGTGGGGGCCGACCTCGGGAGCTCCGGCAGCGGCAGCGTCTTTGCCCGCCCCGAATCGTGGGGCTTGGGTCGGCCCGCTCGGTCCTTTCACCATCTGGCACGGCCTGGAATAGGCCTGGAATTTTCTCCGCCCGGCGGGGGCTTCAATATCGGGAGCCCCGACGGCAAGTTCAACAGCCTGACCGGGGGAGAATACATTCTGGCCTTCCATCACAGTGAGGAGGTGACTGGAGGAGACTCACTGTGATGGATGTTTCTTTTTTTTGTTTTGTGTTGGTTTGTAATTGGGTGTGTGTTATTGCTTTATTTTTATTGCTTCTTATTGTTGGACTGTGGGTAATGGAATTTCGTCCAAAATACTTTTTTTTTGGATGACAATACAGGCTATTCTGATTTTGATTCTGATTCTGATTTGGTAAAAGTTTGAACCAAAATGACATCCAACCCAGGCGTCTATTTGCATGCTAGCCACAGAAGCAGCTCTACAAACACAAATTACTATTGCTCTACACTCTTAAATCTCTATCCTACAGCAACATTTCTTACTTTAACTATGATCTTAAACTCACTAAATTTTATTCCCTTATCTCGTATCTATACACTGTAAATGGCTCGATTGTAATCATGATTTGTCTTTCTGCTGACTGGTTAGCATGCAACAAAAGCTTTTCATTGTACCTCGGTACACGTGACAATAAACTAAACTGAATTGAAACTGAAATTGTCCCAAGTGTGTAGGATAGTTCGAGTGTAGGCGGTGATTGCTGTTCGACGCAGATCCAGTGGACCAAAGGGCCTGTTTCCGTGCTCCATCGGGTCATTTGTGGCACGGGTTACTGATTGCGGATCAGCCATGATCACCATGAATGGTGGTGCTAGCTCAAAGGCCCAAATGGCCTCCTCCTGCATCTATTTTCTATGTTTCTATGTTTCTAAGCAAAACCTTTAAGAATGTAAAATGTGTTGTGCAGTTTGGTGGATGTTGCTTTGGTAAAGTTCTAAATGTGTTCCATCTAATGAGCAAGGAAATTGAATCGGTAGATCCATCAATCAATGAGTGATATCCAGTTGACATCAGTGCTTACGCTTCGAGCCTGAACTCCAGTCTGCCTCTTTACTTAACCACCTGTGGCAGAAGATATGTTCGAAGGCTTGGAAGTTGCCCACCATCACTGCCAGAAGGAATCCCTGCCTTACTTAAATGTTAATTGCTGGATTATTTATTTTGGCATTTGCTGCAGCTCTGGGTGTTTTGAGTGCTTTTCAACACTTGTTGAGAGTTTTAATATTTCCCAGGGGTTGATCCGGCTGACACTTAATGGATTTTTCTGGAGAATTAAAATCCTTGCACAAAATGATGGCTCTGGGCACATTTGGTGCAATTTAGCATTCATGAGCAGGAAGGGATGAACAGAGAGTGGAGGTCATGTCATCAGTGGGCCATATCTGTTGGAAAACATTTTTATTTTATTTTTTTATTTTTTTAAGATACTGAAAAGTATGTATCAGCAAACACCAATAGCTCCATATCGTGTGGCTCCCTGTTCCATTTCAGTGGGTCGTGTTGTAGGTTTGGAGTCACACAGAGGCCAGAGCAGGTGAGTATGGCAGAGATCCTTTCCTGAAGGCATTGGTAAAACATATATGTTTTAACCACAATCAGTGAAGATAATCGAAGATAGACACAAAAGCTGGAGTAACTCAGCGGGACAGGCAGCATCTCTGGGGAGAAGGAATGGGTGACGTTTCGGGTCGAGACCCTTCTTCTGAATGGAGGGATATGGACCACGTGCAAGCAGTGTAGAAGGGTCTGAAGAATGGTCTCGACCTGAAGCGTCACCCATTCCTTCTCTCCAGAGATGCTGCCTGTCCCGCTGAGTTACTCCAGCTTTTTGTGTCCATCTTCGGTTTAAACCAGCGTCTGCAGTTCCTTCCTACACAGCGATGATAATCAGTGGATTGTGGTTAGAAACACCAACCAATGTAGATAACCTGTCGCAGTGGAGAGGAACTTGCTTCAGGACAACAGTGACAGTCACTTCAAGTCAGGCATGCGGAAAACCCCAAGGAAAATCTGCAGAAATCGGATTCAAATTCAGGCTTCTGAATCAATAGTCCAGAACCTTAACTGTGGCACCACCAATCAGCGCAGGATGAGTGTGGTGGATTTGAAGTTGCATTGCACAGCATGGAGACAACCAGGTTAAATCTCCATGGAAGTCAGACATTGAACGAATGCTGCCTGTCCTGCAAGGAAAGCTGAGAGAGCAGCCGTCCGACTGCTTCATGGCTCCCTGCACAGAAAAAGGAAGTGGACACCTATTCTATTTGGTATGTTGGGTTCCAAGTTATGTAGAGAGCTCTCCGCCAAGTTAGTGGGAAATGCCTTTTAAGCCCCTTTAAGTTTAAGCCCCTTTAGGTTTCAGAGGTTTCCGAAAAAACTTTTACCATCAAAGTTCTCATCTCTGCTGGTGAACGAGCATGTGATCTCATCCTTTGGCAATCAGGCTCTTTACGGCCAAAGAATGACTCTCAAAGTGTGGTCAGTATTAAGGATATTGACATTCAAAACTCACGATCAATTTTCTTTTCATGCATTACATTAATAAGTAACACATTGCAAGAAAATCCTCGTGCGATTTGCAATGTAGTTCATCAGTCACAGCCATGCTTTGAGAGAAACCCCTACAATCTTGCTTCAGGGCAACCGTGACTGTCACTTCAGGTCAGGCATGAAGAAAAGCCCAAGCAATGCACGTTAATTGAGCTGGAGTAACCCAGCAGACACTAGGTTGAATAACAAGCATTTGTTTAATTCATGCTGGGGTTGGCCATGTTTTTATACAGGGCACGAGCATGCTGTTATGTGTCATGTAGCAATTAAAAGGACTGTTGCTTCATCAACCACCGAAAGGATCCCCTGCTGACAGAAGAGCTCGTCCATTTAGTGAAGGATAATGGTGCATTTGTACATATTGTTGTGGCTTTAATCTCCCATTTAGCAGCCTGCATTGTAAACAAAACACTGAAGCGCTGGCAAGAGAGGTAAGTATTAATGACAATGTTTTTACTTCTCAAACAGAAAATGGATGCTTTGGAGCAGAAGAACATGTTTTCACATCATTGAATCCCTATGTGATTTATTCTTTCGAGTAGTCAGGGGGAAATGGCTCAGGTCTTTTTGCTTATGCAGCAGCTGGGGTCATCTACATGTTTTGGAAAGAATAGAGATATATCACAAAGAATGAATAATAAATCTTCACTGACTATATTTTATTCAGAAGGAATATTGATAATTCGTAAATCCCTGCAATGTCATAGACATGTAGCATCTGTCAGCCTACAACAGCAGCCACAGACTTGGTATCTGAGTGATATTCTGAAAAGCCATTCTGCTATTTAAGCTTTTAGTTTGTTCGTTTTAGAGATACAGTGCAGAAACAGGGCCTTCGGCCCACCAAGTCCGCACAGATCAGCGATCCCCGCAGTTTAACATCACCCTACACACACTTGGGACAATTTTACATTAACACCAAGCCAATTAACCTACAAACCCGTACGTCTTTGGAGTGTGGGAGGAAAACGAAGATCTCGGAGAAAACCCACGGGGTCATGGGGAGAAGGTAAAAACCCTGCACAGACAGCACCCGCAGTCGGGAGCGAACCCAGGGCTCTGGCACTGTTAGCGCTGCAAGGCAGCAACTCTACCGCTGCGCCGCCCGAAGGTAATTGTGCCATGGAATGCTCTCTGCTCGCCTGGAAGAGTGGGAATCCAACAAGAAGCTCGACAACGTTTGGATCAAAGCAGCTCATTTGACTGGTGTACTATCCACAACTTCCTCCACTGTGCAACATTTATGGGATGAACTGCTGTAACTTGCTGAGATTACTTCAATTGCACTCCCCAAAATGTTCCACACCTGGAAGTGGCAAGATTGAAGAATAATGAGAATCCCACCGGCTCCAAGTTCTCCCGATAGACATGCACCATCCTAACTTGGAAAACTATTACAGTGGGCTCAATAGCGATCGCCAAGGTTCTTTTCTCAAGGCAACCAAATTTAGCTCCCAGAATATTTTTGGGTAATTAGCATTCTCCTCCAACATGAAGTATACTGACCTGAAACATCACCTTTCCATGTTCTCCAGAGATTCACTGTTCCAGGTGTGGACTCTCATACATCGGCGAGACCAAACGTAGACTGCGCGATCATTTCGCTGAACACCTTTGCTCAGTCCGCCTGAGCCTGCACGATCTCTCGGTTGCCAAACACTTTCACCCCTTCCCATTCCCATACTAACCTTTCTGTCCTGGGCCTCCTCCATTGTCAGAGTGAGGCCAAACACAAATTGGAGGAACAGCACCTCATATTTTGCTTGGGCAGCTGACAACCCAGCGGTATAAATACTGATTTTTTTAACTTCAAGTAACCCTTGCATCCCCTCTCTCTCTCTCCA
The DNA here is from genome assembly GCF_053455715.1 of Rhinoraja longicauda. Taxonomy (NCBI): domain Eukaryota; kingdom Metazoa; phylum Chordata; class Chondrichthyes; order Rajiformes; family Arhynchobatidae; genus Rhinoraja; species Rhinoraja longicauda. Next base: position 79,635,869 of record NC_135956.1, read on the forward strand.
TTCCTCGCCCACCCTTGTCGTTGTACTAGTTTCACTGTCATCCTGGTTAATTTCATTGTCTGTATAACTCATTAACACCTAGCCTATAGCCAACAATGGACCATTTCCTTGATATTTTGCATATCTTTCATTCAGTTGAACTATATCTCTCCATAATCACCATCTATATCTCTAATTTCCCTTTCAGTCTGAAGAAGGGTCTCGACCCAAAACGTCACCTATTCATTTTCTCCAGAGATGCTGCCTGACCCGCTGAGTTACTCCAGCTTTTAGTGTCTTTCTTTTGTTTAAACCATCACCTGCAGTTCCTTCCTCCCCATGCTGCCTGACCTGCTGAATTACTCCAGCACTTTGTGTCCTTTTGTGTAAACCAGCATCTGCACTTCCTTGTTTCGATGTTTTTTTAAATATTACTTTTGATGAAGTCCTTAATTAAAATAAATAGGAAGATTAGGAAAGGGGAAGAACTGAGAAATGAACCTTGGGAACTGTTGAGGTGAACGAGAGTGCCAACGTGCCAGAATAGCAGGTCGCCTTTGAAGTAAAGTCTTAAAGTGGGATTAGAAAGAATTCTGTAATGGCTGTCCCTATAAATAGATTGGAGCAGGATATTTGCCTGTAACCTATCTCCCTCATGTGCTCATCAGCACATCCATTAATTCTCCATTCACCCACTTATTTCAGTAACTTTATAGGAGCTATTTTAACCTACCTTCCAGTACATCTTTGGAATGTTGGAGGAAATGCAGAGCACCCGTGGGATAGCCAATGCAGTCACAGGAAGAACGTGCAAACTCCACTCAAGGAGGTTGGGACCAAACATGGATCTTTAGAGTTGGGTAAATACTGCACCACTGTACTGCCTGTTATTAATAACACTGGAATAACATTTGCTTTTGTTATTTAAGATTTCTAATTTATTTTACTTCTCACTTTAGACATTTGGAAAACTGTTCTTAGTTGTGGTTGACGTACATGTGTTCAAAATCTCTCTAATTGATCTCATGAAGGAGAGAGAGAGATTACAGGGGAATGGGATACCGTTGCAGTGATTGATGGAATTTAATTCCAGCGATGAATGGAAATTAATGGACAAGTTGGTGAGCACGTGGGTGGAAGAGATAGGTTACAGGGAAAATAGTGGGGGAATGGGATTGCTCTGAATTCCAGCAGATGATCGCAGCAGAATTACCCATGAATAGATTGATAAAATTGATTTGGAAAGTTTTTGTTGTATTTTACGATTGGGGGTAGAGGCACAGTGCTATTGGCATTGTGGAACTGCTGGCGAGTAGGCAATTGGGCTGCATTTTGCAGTTTTGGGGTGGGATTATTTATCCCTGGAAATCCTCACCAGAAGTTATCTATTCAGAATGCCCCCTCCTTTTCCCTCCCTCTAAGCTGGGGGGTAGTGTGAATTGTGAGGAAGATGCAATAAGGCTGCAGGGTGACTTGGACAGGTTGTGTGAGTGGGCGGATACATGGCAGATGCAGTTTAATGTAGATAAGTGTGAGGTTATTCACTTTGGAAGTAAGAATAGAAAGGCAGATTATTATCTGAATGGTGTCAAGTTAGGAGGAGGGGGAGTTCAACGAGATCTGGGTGTCCTAGTGCATCAGTCAATGAAAGGAAGCATGCAGGTACAGCAGGCAGTGAAGAAAGCCAATGGAATGTTGGCCTTCACAACAAGAGGAGTTGAGTATAGGAGCAAAGAGGTCCTTCTACAGTTGTACTGGGCCCTGGTGAGACCGCACCCGGAGTACTGTGTGCAGTTTTGGTCTCCAAATTTGAGGAAGGATATTCTTGCTATGGAGGGCGTGCAGCGTAGGTTCACTAGGTTAATTCCCGGAATGGCGGGACTGTCGTATGTTGAAAGGCTGGAGCGATTGGGCTTGTATACGCTGGAATTTAGAAGGATGAGGGGGGATCTTATTGAAACATATAAGATAATTAGGGGATTGGACACATTAGAGGCAGGAAACATGTTCCCAATGTTGGGGGAGTCCAGAACAAGGGGCCACAGTTTAAGAATAAGGGGTAGGCCATTTAGAACGGAGATGAGGAAGAACCTTTTCAGTCAGAGAGTGGTGAAGGTGTGGAATTCTCTGCCTCAGAAGGCAGTGGAGGCCAGTTCGTTGGATGCTTTCAAGAGAGAGCTGGATAGAGCTCTTAAGGATAGCGGAGTGAGGGGGTATGGGGAGAAGGCAGGAACGGGGTACTGATTGAGAGTGATCAGCCATGATCGCATTGAATGGGGGTGCTGGCTCGAAGGGCTGAATGGCCTACTCCTACACCTATTGTCTATTGTCTATTGTCTATTGTCTTCCTCCAGTCCCTCTTCTTTCTTCCCAGACATAAAAAGCCGGAGTAGCTCAGCGGGTCAGGCAGCATCTCTGGAGAAAAGGAATAGGTGACCTGTACCGATCCCCACACATCTGACACCTGCACTAATCAAGAATCTATCTCTGCCTTAAAAGTATCCACTGACTTGGCCTCCACAGCCTTCTGTGGCAAACAATTCCATAGGTTCACCACCTTCTGACTTTATTTCAGATTTCTGGCGTTTGCCATGATTTGACATGTGTGGTGCTGAAGCAGTATTATCTTCATTTATTAATATTCCATGTGATTGACATCCTGGAGTAATGGGTGGTTTTGATTGACCGTTGTATCAAGTTGGGACTGTTTAAAGGCAGGGACAATAAAGACCCTGAGCAGATCCATAACCAAGAGGTTCCAGTTGTGAACTCATACCTGCACTTTATTAATATTGTGGGGTGGGATCTGCTTTACATCCTCGTCGTCCACCCTGGGTAGTTCTACGGAACTGGCAAAATTTGCAGCAAAGCGTCAACTACGGTACTCTGAAGCACCAATTGCCACGTTTGATTGGCGTAGTTGACTTACGAAAGAAGAAGATTAATATTGTGAACTGTAAATTATTAACTCTGTCTTAACATTAGACATGTAAGCAATGAGTTGTATTTCAGGTTTGACATTACGAGAAATATCTTTTGTTCTGATTTTTTCAAGTGAACATTGTAAATTCTATTGTAGCAAATAAAATGCTCTGTTTGTTTCTAGCCATGGCTACAGTCTGACAGAACGTATATTTATCCTGCAACAAAAAATTAATGAGATCACATCACCACATAAGATGTTTTCCAGTTATATCGGAATACATTGAGAATCATAAGGTTTTGCTACATTTACTTGAATAGAAAAAGAGCAGATAACAGGTCCAGGTATACAGGTGATGCTGCACGCAAGAACTCACCTAGAAATAAAATTGTTTCTTAAATGGTATTTTAAAATAATGTTCTTCCACACTTATTACAATTGGACTTTAAAGGCTAGATACAAGATTTCAGAATCGCTGTTGAAGCAAGGATTTGGCAAAAAAATGATTTTTAATTCTCAGAAGTGCACGGTTTGTTGTACAGAAATTAACCAAGCCCATCAGTCAAACGTTGAATCCAATGGTTGAATCCATAGCCATTTTGCTAAAATTAGTTCAAGCTTTTGTGCGTTGAATTTGTCAAACTGAATAATGTAAACTGCAATTCAGATAGGTGAAGCATAGCCATGCAGCTTTTGTTATGTATCCTCCAACACAAACAGGGTCTGACCCCCAAATGTAATATTGTGTAAATTCATTGCTTCTGTATTATAAATGGATGACATAGTTTCGAAAATAAAACATAATCAACCTCTCAAAGCACTTCCACACAACGAATGTGAATGCCGCCAGTTGGTAATCATTGAAGCTGTGATCTGTGGAATTCTTTGCCTCAGAAGGTAGTGGAGGCCAATTCTCTGAATGCATTCAAGAGAGAGCTAGGTAGAGCTCTTAAGGATAGCGGAGTCAGGGGATATGGGGAGAAGGCAGGAACGGGGTACTGATTGAGAATGATCAGCCATGATCACATTGAATGGCGGTGCTGGCTCGAAGGGCCGAATGGCCTCCTCCTGCACTTATTGTCTATTGTCTATAAGCATGTCACCCTTGCTCTATTTGGTGTTATCGTCAGTGAATTCCTATTGCATAATACAGTCGCATTTTGCTACTGGATGTCTTTTTAAAGCAGGTGGGAACCTTGAACAGTAGGAGGGAGAGGTTGAAGATGCGAAAACTCCAGTCAGTCGGCGTGTGCGGGTTTTAAGAACGCAGCCAGGTACACCATCAGAGCCGCACACTTTCCAAGGGTGTGCCCTCATGCACGATCTTCTGGCATTAGGCTCAGAGACTGAGCACAGTGTTGGCGCAGCTGTGGGGAGCGCAGAAAAGGTACATTGATGTTTTCCCTTTTGAAGTGAGCATGAGCCCATTGGGTAGCGATGCATCGCTATCACTTGAGCCACTTGGTTTCACCTTATGGGATTGTGGAACAATCGAGGATCTATACTGCCATTTAGTTTAGTTGAGAGATACAGTGCAGAAATAGGCCCTTCAGCCCACCAGAGTCCACACCGACAAACGATCCCCACACATCAACACTATCCTGCACATACTAGGGATAATTTACACTTATACCAAGCCAATTTACCTACATACCTGTATGTCTTTGGAGTGTGGGAGGAAACCGAAGATCTCTGAGAAAACCCGTGCGGTCACTGGGAGAATGTACAAACTCCGTACAGACAGCACCCGCAGTCGGGATCAAACCCGGGTCTCTGACTGCAAGCGCTGTGAGGCAACAACTTTACTGCTGCGCCACCATGCCACCACAAGGGTAGGAAGGGTGTGGGTAGGCGTCAAATCTATCTGGATAGATACTTGTCACACTTGATGGCTCTCAGCAGCTTGAGAAGGAATTTGTCAACTGTTTTGTTCCATGTCCACATTCTTGCAGAAGGATGAATGCAACACTATTGGATTTATTAGCTTTGTTGTGAACATGATCTCATTCTGTCTTCAGTTCCTTGAGGCAGAGTTGAATTTCTGATACAGCAGAACATTGCATTGGATCATCTGACAATTGCCACCCAGCAGAATGAAATGTTTGAGAATACGGTTCAAATATTTCTGATGTCAGAGGTTGGTACGAGTCAATGTGCTTTCCTGGGAATAGACAATAGACAATAGGTGCAGGAGTAGGCCATTCGGCCCTTCGAGCCAGCACCACCATTCAATGTGATCATGGCTGATCATTCTCAATCAGTACCACGTTCCTGCCTTCTCCCCATACCCCCTGACTCCACTATCCTTAAGAGCTCTATCTAGCTCTCTCTTGAATGCATTCAGAGAATTGGCCTCCACTGCCTTCTGAGGCAGAGAATTCCACAGATTTACAACTCACTGACAGAAAAAGTTTTTCCATATCTCCGTTCTAAATGGCCTACCCCTTATTTGTAATCTGTGGCCCCTGGATCTGGACTCCCCTAACATTAGGAACATGTTTCCTGCCGCTAACGTGTCCAACCCCTTAATAATCTTATATGTTTCGATAAGATCCCCTCTCATCCTTCTATATTCCAGTGTATACAAGCCTAGCCGCTCCAGTCTTAACACATGACAGTCCCGTCATTCCGGGAATTAACCTAGTAAACCTACGCTGCACGCCCTCAATAGCAACAATATCCTTCCTCAAATTTGGAGACAAAAACTGCACACAGTACTCCAGGTGCGGTCTCACTAAGGCTCTGTACAACTGCAGAAGGACCTTTTTGGTCCTATACTCAACTCCTCTTGTTATGAAGGTCAACATTCCATTGGCTTTCTTCACTGCCTGCTGTACCTGCGTGCTTCCTTTCAGTGATTGATGCACCAGGACACCCAGATCTCGTTGTACGTCCCCTTTTCCTAACTTGGCACCATTCAGATAATAATCTGCCTTCCTATTCTTACCACCAAAGTGGATAACCTCACACTTATCCACATTAAACTGCATCTGCCATGCATCCGTCCACTCACACAACCTGTCCAAGTCACCCTGCAACCTCATAGCATCTTCCTCACAGTTCACACTACCACCCAGCTTTGTATCATCTGCAAATTTGCTAATGGTACTTTTAATCCCTTCATCCAAGTCATTAATGTATATTGTAAATAGCTGCGGTCCCAGCACCGAGCCTTGCGGTACCCCACTAGTCACTGGCTGCCATTCTGAAAGGGACCCATTTATCCCCACTCTTTGCTTTCTGTATGCCAACCAATTTTCTATCCATGTCAGTACCCTACCCCCAATACCATGTGCTCTAATTTTGCCTACTAATCTCCTATGTGGGACCTTGTCGCAGGCTTTCTGAAAGTCGAGGTACACCACATCCACCAGCTCTCCCCTATCAATTTTCCTAGTTACATCCTCAAAAAATTCCAGAAGATTAGTCAAGCATGATTTCCCCTTCGTAAATCCATGCTGACTCGGAACCATCCTGTTACTGCGATCCAAATGCTCCGCAATTTCGTCTTTTATAATTGACTCCAGCATCTTCCCCACCACTGATGTCAGACTAACTGGTCTATAATTTCCCGTTTTCTCTCTTCCTCCTTTCTTAAAAAGTGAGATAACATTAGCTACCCTCCAATCCACAGGAACTGATCCTGAATCTATAGAACATTGGAAAATGATCACCAATGCGTCTACAATTTCTAGAGCCAACTCCTTAAGTACCCTGGGATGCAGACCATCAGGCCCTGGGGTTTTATCAGCCTTCAGTCCCATCAGTCTATCCAACACCATTTCCTGCCTAATGTGAATCTCCTTCAGTTCCTCCGTCACCCTAGGATCTCTGGCCACTAGAACATCTGGGAGATTGTTTGTATCTTCCTTAGTGAAGACAGATCCAAAGTACCGGTTCAACTCGTCTGGCATTTACTTGTTCTCCATAATAAATTCCCCTGCTTCTGTCTTCAAGGGACCCACATTTGCCTTGACTATTTTTTTCCTCTTCACATACCTAAAAAAGCTTTTACTATCCTCCTTTATATTATTGGCTAGCTTTCCTTCGTACCTCATCTTTTCTCCCCATATTGCCTTTTTAGTTATCTTCTGTTGCTCTTTAAAAGAGTCCCAATCCTCTGGCTTCCCACTTTTCTTTGCTATGTTATACTTCTCTTTCATTTTTATGTTGTCCTTGACTTCCCTTGTCAGCCACGGGTGCCTCTTACTCCCCTTAGAATCTTTCCTCCTCTTTGGGATAAATTGATCCTGCAACTTCTGCATTGTTCCCAGGAATACCTGCCATTGCGGTATTCCCAGGAATACCTGAATCACGGACGCATAACCTCTGTGTTCTCCGGAAACCAGTTGGTGAGGAGCCAGCAATCCTTCAGAATGTGCGACCTACAGAAAAAAGCTGGCAGAAAATAAAACTTATTCACTGATGCAGAATAAATACCTGAAACGAATGGCTTTCTTTTCTATGGCATTTTAAATTAAGAGGTGAATATTCAGTGTCATTTTCTGACAGTGTTCAAATTGAACAAGCAGTTATTTTCAACTTAACCCCATCGTTTTCACTGTCAGCTTGGGACCCAAGTGAAATGACTATAAGACTGTTGCTTCTTAATTACTGAAGTGAACTTAAATTTCTAAAAGTTGTATGCTATCTTTATGGTACACACATTAGGGTGCATATGTTAAGGCAAATGTATTAGTTTTGCATAGTACGTGGTAGAAATGCTGAGCTGAAGTGTTGGACACTATTTTTAGAAAATTGATTAAGGCTATGAAGTCAAATTCCAGTGTGCACTATGTTTACCAAGTTGTCAACTCATTGACAGAGGAATCTCAACTCCCAAGCTTCCATAATAGGCTGAACCAAATTTAATCCTCTGTCTGCGAAGAGACCAATTGCCAAGAGAGGAAGGCAGCTCTGGTAACTCTTTTCTCAGAAGCTTAAAGGTTGGCATTGGGTGATTCTACTTCTAATTGCAGAAGACCAAGTTAGGTGCTAATCCTGAGTGGGGCTCTGTACTTGATGGAAATAAAATACCAACAGGCTGGGTATTTATTGTTTCCTCATTTCCTCAATTGTTTCCTCATTATGGTTGGAAACCCTCCATCTTTGTGCAAATAGGCTTTCCACAATGCCTTTTCTTCTGCCTTCATTATACGCAAGGGGGAGCTTTGACCGAGTTCTTGTTGAGAAGAAATAATCCAGCTGTCACCAGCAACTATTGTGCGATCATTTTGTTGAATGATTTAAGTACTGACCAACTAGTGGTTGGTTATTTTGAGAAATTACTCAGAATTGGGCACAGTCTATGGAAAAGACCAAGACCAGATACAAGATGGACAGCTGTCCTGGGATGAAGAGCTTGATCTGAGGAAGGACATCAATTTAGAATCTTGAGCTAAGAACAATGCGAAGCGAATTTATTGAAATATTAAAAAAATCTAAGGAGTGCTTGACAGGAAATACACTGTGAGATTGTTTCACCATTGGGTTATCTGGAACCAAGGGGGTAGTCTGGACCGAAACGTTACCCAGGAAGAAGGATCTCGACACGAAACATCACCCATTCCTTCTATCCAGAGATGTTGCCTGATTTACTCTAACATTTTGTGCCTATCTTTGAGTAGTCACAGGATATGGGTCACACATTTAAGACTTAAGTAAGGAGGAATTTTAGACTTAAGTAAGGAGGGTTGTTTCTTTGGGATCCTCTGCCCCAGAAAGTCCTGGAGACAGTCATTGAGAATTTTCAAGGCTGGGATGCATTTTTGACCATACTGGCATCAGGAGTTATGGGGACTGGGCAAGACTGTGGAGCTGAGGCCAACAATCAGATCAGCTATGATCAGCTCAAAATGATGGAGTGGATTTAGAGGGGCCACTTAGCCTACTCCTGCTCCTATTTCGTTTGACTAGTTTGTAATTTGAGTCAGAGATCCAATAGCCCTTTACTCCTAAGATAGACACAAATAGCTGGAGTAATGCTTACAGTTACAATGCTGGAGTAATGATAGATGCGATGCTGGAGTAACTCAGCGGCCAGGCAGCATCTCTGGAGCGAAGGAATGGTTGACGTTTCGGGTCGAGACCCTTCTTCAGACCCAAAATGTCATGCATTCCTTCTTTCCAGAGATGCTGACTGTCCCGCTGAGTTACTCCAGCTTTTTGTGTCTATCTTCGGTTTAAACCAGCATCTGCAGTTCCTTCCTACACAGTTCTTAGACAATAGACAATAGACAATAGGTGCAGGAGTAGACCATTCGGCCCTTCGAGCCAGCACCACCATTCAATGTGATCATGGCTGATCATTCTCAATCAGTACCCCGTTCCTGCCTTCTCCCCATACCCCCTGACTCCGCTATCCTTAAGAGCTCGATCTAGCTCTCTCTTGAATGCATTCAGAGAATTGGCCTCCACTGCCTTCTGAGGCAGAGAATTCCACAGATTTACAACTCTCTGACTGAAAAAGTTTTTCCTCATCTCCGTTCTAAATGGCCTCTTTACTCCTGTTATCTAAGGAAGATCAGGAAAAAATGTTGGCGACTCAAAATAAAGCTACCTATTTAATATAAAATTGAGTAGTGGAATATTTCTGTAAGACATTTGGTTATGTACTCTATCTTCCCATATTAACAGCTGTGGTTCACTATTTTCTCTTCATCTTAAATTTTGAGCTCAACAATTCTGGTGCAAATTAGGAAGCACTCAATCATATGACAAAAAATAATTAATTCACCTAAGGTTGTGGATTTTTGTTAACTACAAACTACACTCCGAGTGATATAACCAAGATATGAAACAGCATGAGCATCACCCTATGTTTCAATTCACTTCGTCTGGAAGGGAACTGAAGTGCTTGGTTTTGCCTTGTCGGGTCTTATTCATTTTCCTTTAATGATTGTGACCTTTCATGATTTGTGTATTTATATTCAGGAGCTATTTTTGAATCCTTTGACCTCAAGGTGATAGAACCGCACAGGCTGAGCTCTGAGAAAAAATAACAAAAGACTCTGTAACCTAAAATTGAGAGGAAAGTGGGAAATCTCATGGGCTAAAATCAAAAGAGAAAATGCTCGAAAAGCTTCACAGGTAAAGGCTGCATCTGTGGGAAGAGAAACAGAAACAATATTTTAGGTTGGAGACCTTTCATTTTCAGACTTGTAAGTCAATCCAGGGAAACAGATATTTAAATGGCAGCAAATTATTTTTCCATTTTTGTTCAACTCACAGATAGTTAATATAAGAATTTTTGCCATTCCTTTATTGCCTGGGAAGATGGCGATCATCTGCTTTCTTGAATTGCAGTGGTGGTTGTAGGAAGGCACTGCAACGGCATTTAGGGTTGGGGAGGTCCAGAATTTTAACCCCCCAATGATGAGTGAACACTGCCATGCATCCATGACAAGCTTGTGTGGGAGTGTTCCTATGCTTCTATTATGCCTTGACATTTTGAAGGTTGTGTGTTGACGTGTGTAAGAAGCGTTTGCGATTTGCTGTAGTACCGTTGTGAAGGTGGTATACACTGTAGCAATGGTGTGCAAGTAAAGGGCTTGTGGGAGTGGGGGGGGGGGGGGGGGGAGAGGGGTGGAGGCTGGTTAGTAACTTTTTTTAAAGTAGCCTTGATAAGCTGTCAAAGAACAGCGTGGGCATGGTAGGCCACAGGGCCTGTTTCCATGCTGTATGACACAATGACTAAAGGAGGCTGCTTTGTCCTGGAAAGAAACAAGCTTCTTGAGTTTTGTTGAAACTTTACTCATCTATATATCTGACAAAACTCGTATGTAGTGGAAAGGCATTGGGGAGCTGAGTCATTTACTGCCGAATATGCAAGCTGTACTCTTATAACTATAGTATTTACTAACCGGGCGTGGACCCGTTGGGCCTAAACATCTCCTGCGGGCCCGGCAGCCCTCCCCCAACTGACGACCCGTGGACCCGTTGCCGGTGGAGGAGTCTTCCCCCCGGGGCCAGGAGCGGGCGAGGGGGAGAGGAAAGGGGAGAGGGAGCCACTCACACCGGCCCCGGGCGACCAGCAGCAGGAGAGCTCTCCTCACACCCCCCCTCATTGGCCGCCACTCCCGTAACTCGGGCGGGTCCCGCCGCCCTCTGAGCGGCAATCCTCCCCCAACTGCGCATGTGCGGATCCGGCGGCCATCTTATGTAAGTATTAGATCAAAGGGCCCCGACTGCGGAGGCGCGGTCCCGTTTGTTCTTCGCACGCGCGGATCTGGCGGCCATCTTACGTAAGTATTAGATCAACATGCCCCAACTGCGCAGGCATGGGCGTTTGGTTCCCATTGTGATGTCGAAGACGGCTGAAGCACAGTGCAAGTGAAAAAGGGATTTATTAACGTTTAAAAAGTGATTTTTAAAGTTTAAAAAGTGAAAAACTTAAAAAATATAACAAACCTTGAACCTCAGGACAATGGTGTGTAAGGTGGGCCTAAAATTGTTGCGCTATCTTGTACCGTTTTGGCTGTATTTTGAGAACAAATATATCCACAAACTAGATGAGAGTTTTAGTAATATATATATATAGATAGATAGATAGATTAGGTCAATAAATATTAATACCCCCACCTCAGGATGTATAATGTGGGACATTCAAGGGCAATAATGGCTTTGAATGTCAAGACGAGGTGGTTAGGATTTCTCTTGTTGGGAATGGTCATTGCTTGACATTAGTAGCAAGAATGTAGCTGATTATTTTTCAGCCTGTCCCCAAATGTTGTCTAGGCTAGTTATATCCTCCAAGGAATATTGAGCTATCAATCTCAAATCTGCTTTTACAATGGAAGGAAGAGAATTAATAAGGTTGATCATTTTTTTGTATCATGTATCTTCTGTTGTGTTAGCTATAATCCTGACCATTGGTCTGTTTTTGTCCTTGAGCCAACAAGGCTCCTTGGTGCTGTATGTGATCAAAATGCTACCTTGATTTCAAAGACAATCATGAATCAAGTCAATGAATCAAAAACATTTATTTGTCATTTGTACCAATAACAGAACAATGAAATTCTTACTTGCAATGGCTTACTTACTGGCTTGTAATTGCAATGAACACAAATATACAAAGAACACAAATAAAATAATTCAATAAATGAATAATCACAATACATGAGCAAAACCACGGTTTTCAGACTCCTGTACCTTCTTTCCGTTGGTGGGATTGAAATGACAGCATGGTTAAGATAATGTGGATCTTTGATATTGTTTCCCTTTTTGAGACAGCACCTCCTCTGGATGCCTTCGATGTGGGGATGTCAGTATCTACCATTCTCTGTAATCTCCTTCATTCCTGAGAGTTTCCAAACCAGGCCATGACACAGCCAGCCACAACCATACCCCCTACCGTACACTTGCAGAAGTTCAAGAGAGCGTTCATTGATATGCTGAAACAACAAACATTTTCTAAGGAAGTAGATTCCTCTTTCTTTGCGGGCTTTCTTTGTGATTGCATCAACATGTTGGGCTCAGGATATCAGAGATATGCATGTTCAGGAACTTGAAGTTGTTGACTCTCTCACCTAACTTTGAATTTGGCTCCTGTTCATGTTTGGTCCAGGTCTATATTCAGTTCTGAAGGTGAGTAATGGAACCTGCAATGAGCATCTGCAAGTAAGTATAAGAAAATAACTGCAGATGCTGGTACAATATCGAAGGTATTTATTCACAAAATGCTGGAGTAACTCAGCAGGTCTGGCAGCATCTCGGGAGAGAAGGAATGGGCGATGTTTCGGGTTGAGACCCTTCTTATCTGCAAGTAGGTTGTCGGCGAATTAGAAATTCTTCGGTACCTTCCACTGTCCTTTTGCTTCTTGGGAATTAAAAGACAGGCAATAATGTGCAAGGTTACCTTTGTCCTGTTCTTTGTGGGCAGGACATACTTAGTGGATTTTTCTCATTGCTAACTGTGAAGAAAGCACTGCTTAACAAGAGTAACTGAAATATATGTCTACCTGTTGGTAACTCTGCTGTTGACATTTTATTAGCTGGGAAAAAGCTCTTGGCAACATATGTGCTTTTTAACATAAGTTTAATATAGTTTGAATAATTTGTGCTGACAATTCAAAAAATACCAAATCATGCAAAATACTGGCAGTGCATGTCAGACTCACTTCAGCAATGCTGTGTTGTCCGCTTTGAGTGGAAGCAATAAATCATACACTGACTGACCGGAACAATGCTTTGACTGTGACATTGGAAGGTCGGAACACATTTAATACCTGTTTAGAATCCAGTGCCATCGTGAAGATTGAGGAAGGACCGTAGATCATTCCAGAGGAGTGGTCTGCAAATTTTCAGTACTCCAATATCTGATGTGTAGGAGGTAACTGCAAATGCTGGTTTACACTGAAGATAGACACAAAAAGCCAGAGTAACTCAGCGGGACAGGCAGCATCTCTGGAGAGAAGGAATGGGTGACGTTTCGGATCGAGACCCTTCTTCAGACTGAGTCAAGGGAGAGGGAGACTAGAGACATGGAAGGGCACAGAGTGAATATAAGGTGTGAAAAGGACAGATCAAAGCAGATTGTTTGCTTTGATCTGTCTTTTTCAAACTTAACTTCACTTTGTATCCTTCCATGTCTCTAGTTTCCCTCTCTCCTGAGTCTCAGTTCCAAGATCTGATATTTAATCAGGACATTGAAAATTCTCATCGAGTATGGGCAGAAAATTGACGATTCTGTTAATCACCTCTAACATATGGATCAGGTTTTCCTTTTCATTCACGTTGATGTAAATGAAATTCCCAGTCGTTTTTACAACAGGCAGCAAAACCACCAACGTTACTTTTCGAAGTGTAAATGTAAATGCACCACCATCTAAATGGCTGCACTTAGAACAGTTATGTGCAAGGAAAAAACAATGACAACGGCTGCATTCCTGTCACTAGATTTCTGTTCAAATATATAGGACTTTTAATTCAAATAGTTTGAAAATTTGATTTTGATTTACTCCATGCAGAGAGAACAACCCCCAGTGTTAATCCAAGGTAGTGATTTATTGGCCCGTTCTGCTCTGACACCATCTTAAGTTGGGTTTTCTACTGAATCGCCCAATTAAGGTCTATACGGCGGCACGGTGGCGCAGCGGTAGAGTTGCTGCCTTACAGCGAATGCAGCGCCGGAGACTCAGGTTCGATCCTGACTACGGGCGCCGTCTGTACAGAGTTTGTACGTTCTCCCCGTGACCTGCGTGGGTTTTCTCCGAGATCTTCGGTTTCCTCCCACGCTCCAAAGATGTGCAGGTATGTAGGTTAATTGACTGGGTGAATGTTAAAAAAAATGTCCCTAGTGTGTGTAGGATAGTGTTAATGTGCGGGGATCGCTGGGCGGCGCGGACTCGGTGGGCCGAAGGGCCTGTTTCCGCGCTGTATCTCTAAATCAAATCTAAATATGAACACATGCATATTGAGGTCTATGACACACACAATGATGCATGCTGTGAATGCACTGCTCAGTTAAACCGAGATGCAAGTTTAAAGTTATTTTTCTGTAGTCAGTAATTGTAGCTCTTGCCGCTCTTCCGGAGCAAGGAGAATGTTGTTGACCGGCACATTCCAAGGTGCAGAAGGATGAGCTGAGGCTCAGAGCAGCCATCTGCAAAGGTTCTGATGGGAAAGACCACAGACTACGGTTCTGCCGTCACTGGACACATCTGGACAGCTGGATTGCTTGAAACTTTTTAGAATGAAAGATGAGGGATGTTAATGTTTTGCAATAAGATGAGGGATGTTAATGTTTTGCAATGCAATTTATTAAAAGTGAATAAGATAATAACATGTCTCAATAGTATTTTTCTTTACATTATGAATAATATATCTTTGGGGGGAGAAAAAAATTGCAGTACCCCCTCATCTTAGGATTTGTCAAAAGATAGTCGACAACAGCAGAATGCTATTTGTGACCTGGAGCTTCACAGGAACTCTAATATGATTGAAATCTCCTGCTGCACAGTTTGGACTGGCAGCAATCATAGAATGTTAATATCGACTCCAAATTAGGAGGTCATCAACTGTTTAAATAATCCTGCTTTTCTCCATTCAAATGCTGATCAAATATTACACCGAGTTTGAATATGAAATATATATTACCCAACTCTGGAAAATGTTTTGTTGAAACAAGCCTTGCCTGATTTCAGTAACCTCAAGTCAAACAGAGCTCTTAAGTGACATTAATTGATTCCTGGAAAACAACATTCAAGTCAAGTCAAGTCAAGTTTATTTGTCACACACACATACACGATGTGCAGTGAAATGAAAGTGGCAACGCCTGCGGATTGTGCAAAAACAATTACAACATATAAATTAAAATTAATACAGAAAAGAAAGTTTAGTCCCTGGAGTTATAATAGTTAACAGTCCTGATGGCCTGTGGGAAGAAACGTCGTCTCATCCTCTCCGTTTTCACAGCGTGACAGCGGAGGCAGCGGTCCATGCCTGACCGTAGCATCTGGAACAGTCCATTGCTGGGGTGGAAGGGGGTCCCCCATAATCTTGCTTGCTCTTGATCTGCATCTCCTGATGTATAGGTCCTGCAGGGGGGCTAGTGTTGTTCCCATGGTGCGTTCTGCCGAACGCACTACTCTCTGCAGGGCCTTCCTGTCCTGGGCAGAGCTGTTCCCAAACCAGACTGTGATGTTGCCGGACAGGATGCTCTCTACAGCCCCAGAGTAGAAGCATTGAAGGATCCTCAGAGACACTCTGAATTTCCTCAGCTGTCTGAGGTGGTAAAGGCAGTGCCTCGCCTTACCCACCAGTGCAGCAATGTGTGTTGTCCATGTCAGATCCTCTTTGATGTGGACTCCCAGGTATTTAAAGCTGCTCACCCTATCCATAGTAGACCCATTTATTTCCAGGTGTGTAGTAAGCTGTGACCGTTGGAAGTTTTTGATGTGGGTCAATGAATAAAACTTTATTGCTGCCGACACCCACGTTGTGACTCTGAGGTGATTTCCAAAGCTATTATTTGTACGTATGCCAACAATTAGTCATTGCTACCAGTAACGCGTTGGCTAGTATTTGATTAAACTGTAGAATTTCCTGGAATCCGGGGATGGTTGAATAGTTTCTTACAGAGAATGAGGATTTTGGGAATCCCGTTTAATCTGCTTTATTGAAAACTATTCCCGCCCAGTGAATGCTGATTACAGGTATAACCCAGTGAGGTATATTCAGAAATTAAAATAGTAATGGAAAGCAAGCAGAAATATTGAAATAGAACAGGATATTTTGGAAAATAGTCCAGGTGACATCTTAAATGTTACTAATGCATTCCTGAAAAACAACAGGAGGAAATGGATATTTGCCTTTATAGGTCAGTGTGTTGAATATAAAGGTTGGCAGGTCAAATTGCAGCTGTGTAAAACTTTGGTTAGGCCACATTTGGAGTATTGTGCTCACTTTCTGGTCATCCCATCATTGAAAGGATGTGGTGGCTTTGGAGACGGTACAGAAAGGATTCACCAGGATGTTGTCTGGATTTGAGATTAGCTGACGAAGAGGTTGCATAAACTTGGATTGTTCTCTGTGGAACGTCGAAGCCTGAGAGGGGGGGGGGGGGGGGCCTGATAGAAGTGTATAAAATTATGAGAGGGTACATGGTTTGATTATGTATCTCACGGTGTAAATGTCCAATCCTAGAGGGCAAAGTTTTAAGGCGAGAGGGGGAAAGGTTAAAGGAGATATGTAAGGCATATTTTTACATGAAAGTGGTAGGTGCCTGGAACACATTGCCAGGGGAAGTAGCGGAAGCAGATTCAATAGCTACATTTAAGAGTCATTTAGAAAGGCACATGAGCAGACAGGGAGTGGAGGGATAAAAATAATGTGCAGGCAGAAGGCGTTAGTTTATATGGACATCATGGGTGGCATGGGCTGACGGGCATGTTCCCATGCTATGTTCTATGGATTCAAACTATTTACCCGGCCAAAACCTAGTAGGTTGGAGTGGAGGGGTGTTTGTGGGTAATGTAATTTACCGTGTTCTGGTCATGTTCATGATGAATTAATTAAGTAAGTAAGACACTGACAGGAAGGAAGTGGGATCTTTCATTGTGCCCCGAGCTGGAATTTCCTGCGGTTTGTTCCCATTTTGACAATATATTTGCTTGCAGTTTTCCATGCTATGATAACTTTAAGGCCACTGTTTTTGGTGATGATGTTTAATCAGTTTGGAGGATAATGTTTGTGTTTGAGCTCTTATGTTATTAGGCTATTTTGGGTAACATTGTAATGCAATGTAAATGATGTTCAGGAGTTAAAATAACCCTAGGTTTCAAACACAAATGATGGCTTTGCTCCGCTTAATCCGCTAAAGTTAGTGGAGGCCAATTCTCTGGATGCTTTCAAGAGAGAGTTAGATAGAGCTCTTAATGATAGCGGAATCAGGGGGTATGGGGAGAAGGCAGGAACGGGGTACTGATTGAGAATGATCAGCCATGATCACATTGAATGGCGGTGCTGGCTCGAAGGGCCAAATGGCCTACTCCTGCTCCTATTGTCTATTGTCAATTGTCTATTAATCTATTCTTGCTTAAAAAAAACCTTGAGTGGGATGGAAATCTAACAGGACTATTTTCCAACTGATTTACCTTTGGAAGTGATTGTTTTTCATTGTGATGATGAGCCAGGTGACCTGGAGTAGAATTATAAATAATTAATTGTCAGTCCCACTATTATAATGACAGGTTCTTTTGAAGTAGCACCAATCACACCAGCATTTTAATGTGAACAAAGGCACATTTAGCACCAGGTGCTGAAGTTGGCAGGGATTGTTAAGTTCTTGAGAGGCCACCATGCCTCTTTGCTCACACTGTTGAACTTGGTGACTTGACTTCTTGAGTCTAGATCAGGGATATTTCACATTGCAACATTTAATATGCTTGTGTTGAAGAACACTAAGGGTCACCACAGTATTTGTCTGTGTTGTTGGTGGGAAGTCTCTACTCTTCCTGCATGGTTCAGCCAACACTGGGGAAAACTGCGTGGAAAAATAATAGGTACAAACTGCATGGAAAAATAATAGGTACAAACTGCATGTTACCAATCAGTGTAATTATGTGTATCAGCAGTGTACTACACACCCTTTAAAGGCCTCTTAGCCACCATGAAATACTTCACATGCATGTCTACGAGACAGCACTTTAGGTCCTGTTTTTTGGTAACACCAACAGTGGTCTGTGCAGCTTGCCTTTCTACTTGACAAACAATGTCCTGTTTATCATGTGATATTGTCACTCTGAAGTGAAAAGGTGTCGTGTAGCAATTTGAATCAAACATTCTTTTTTTGTGTGTGGAAACTTCGCTTTCACTGCAAGGTGGACCAAGCAATCACTTGGTGAAACAAAGTTTGGTACAAATCATTAAAGCTGTTTTATTTAACTATGAAAAAACACAGAGCAACAGTTATGATTAGATTCACTTGGTTTTATAAGTACAACTTGTCTTCATGTAATAATACAATTATGAACACACTATTCACCAGCTCGGCCGGTACTATGGCTTAGATTAAACTAAATGATTTTCTATTACCCTTCCTTGGGTTTCTAGCTGCTGCAAACTTTACCAGGCTGACTACTTGCAGCTTTCTTGCCAAAACCCTCATTATTATGCCTGTGTTTTGGTATTTTCTGTCTGCATTAGTTATAGCCAGATATTGCATTAAAAACTATCCAAAACAAATGTGAAGGTATATTTTCATTGAATTGTTATTCTCTACAGCTAAAGATCTGGCTATGTAATTGTTAGTTCAATAGAATTTAAGTACTTATCATTCAGAAGCTACTACCAGTAAAAATTAGGACGGAACTTAGCTTTCCCCTATATTCTGGTTCTTATTTGATATCCCAATTTAGTTTATGTTTTAGTTTAGTGATACAGCGCGGAAACAGGCCCTTTGGCCCACCGAGTCCGCACCGACCAGCGATCCCCGCACACTAACACTCTCTTACACACACTAGGGACAATTTACATTTCTACCAAGCCAATTAACCTACAAACCTGTATGTCCTTGGAGTGTGGGAGGAAACTGAAGATCTCGGAGTAAACCCACGCAGGTCACGGGGAGAACGTACAAACTGTGTTCAGACAACTGCCCGTAGTCAGGATTGAACCCGGGTCTCTGGTGCTGTAAAGCAGTAGCTCTACCGCTGTGCCATCGTGCAGCCCGAGGGATGTTGTAACATTTTCAGGGTACTGCCATTGTCCATCACACCTCCAGGAGCAGCCTGCCTTAATGAAACAGGTCAATGTGTTGCTCATCACTTAACAAGCAGCCCTTGGCAGGTCTGAGTGTGGTTTGGGCGAGTCAAGAGGAATGGAAGCCTTTTCTAGGCTGCCAGCCTCTCCTGGGTTGTAACAAATAACGTTCCTTGTTCTTGTGAAATCAGTCCTATTCTCACTACTTCTGAAACCGCTTCCGAGATGACAATAAAATTGCCCGACTTTAAAGTAGAATGTAATGTATTGAGATTCACTTGGAGCTGGGAGACTACACTCTGATATCAGTGCTTTTGGTCCCCATTTAGGAATGTGAAAAAGGTACGAGGCATTTGATTCAATCGTACTTTAGAGAAACGCATTGTTAAAAGTAATTCATTTTCTATTTCCTGTCTGTGCAAAACGGGTCACTGGATCTCGAAAAGCTAATATCGGAGTTGTAGCTGGCATTCAGATAACTGGCGCACACAATGTGACTGTAGGAACAAATAATAGTTTTATTCTCAAGCAATTACAGTCAAGTAAACTGCACAGAACAAATAAAGGATGATAGGTTTACAAAGAACAGAATTAAATAACTCCAAGGTTCCGAACACCAGAAAAAGACTTTCAAAATGTTAGAATAGGTAACAATTTATTGACAACTCAGAAGAGTTGTCCACTTGGCGTATCGTTTGATAAATATAAAGATGTGTATAGCAGGTCATTTATTTTAAAAAAAGACAAAAAGGATCCATGCTAAAATAGAGCTGTGTACATTTAGAAAAATGCCAGCAGTTTCTGGCTCATGCTTCTTAAAAAAGCTCATGATTTGAATATAAGAAAATTCCTTTTTTTTAAATTAAATTACTAAAGTGAAGTTCATTTCCAAAAAAACATTCCCAACTCTCGATTTTTGTGCCAGACAAAAAAGTTTCTACATAAGCTTCCATTACATTTGCACTGACCCAATGGCACGTTCTGAGTTAAAATTTCCATCTGCAGTAAGGTCAGATTTGATGCACATTGAAGACAATTAATCTTTTATTCTCTTTGCCTTTTCAATTCTCTTCTTCATTTCACACTGTTCACATACATAGGATTCTGAACACACCTCTGCAAAAAACACCATCTATTACTGATCTGAAATCAGAGTGATTTCAGATAATAAATAATGTAGCATTTACTAACTCCACAAACAGTACTGATTTCTTGATACCAAATGAAACTGCCCCAATGATACTATTTTGCATGGAACCATGCAAACTAACATACGGGTTACATTTCAAGTCAGTACCTGTGGAATAGTTAATTTTTTCTACAACACATATATATATATATATATATAGATTCTTTTATTAAGTTATCCAGCCCTTGCATTTTTTGAGATTAATATAAATCTAGTGCTCTAGTCTAAAATCAACCACTTCAAATACTCAACCCTTTGAAATAAACATGCCACCACAAATAACATGGGTGAGAAAACAAAATGATACAGAAATCACCTTTGACTACGTTAATTAGAGTCAATTAAAATAATTAAGACAGATATCCCACAAACATTCCAAAAAATTCCTCAGAGGCCAATACATTTGAGGTAAACGTGATCATTTCTGAAGACTTGTAAAGGCATCAGCTTCTTTAACATTCAAATTACAATGCTCTCTACCTGAATGTATTCAATGCAATAAAATTAATTCCATTCAAATAAAATCCACATGCAAAAAAAAAGATCCCCATCCTTAACTCTGGTTTCTTGGTGTTCACAGATATGCTAATTTGGGTTTACAGTTTACCACACTTCAGAAAATCTCATTAACCGAACAGACCATCCAATTTCGGTAACATAAGGCAAAGGAAAAGAACTC
This sequence comes from Rhinoraja longicauda, assembly GCF_053455715.1. Lineage (NCBI taxonomy): Eukaryota > Metazoa > Chordata > Chondrichthyes > Rajiformes > Arhynchobatidae > Rhinoraja > Rhinoraja longicauda. The sequence continues at coordinate 79,656,839 of NC_135956.1, forward strand.
GTTTTGATTTAAATCAATGCTCTAAATATTAGACAAAAAGAAAAGTTTAATCAGTGACAGAAAATGTATAATTTCCATGCAAAAAGTATGTGAACTGTTTTTCAGAATCTCCCATAACACAGTACAAGATGATATGAGCAGCAGGTAATGGAATAAGACTGGATGAGTGATGCTGCTAATGTACTCCTTTTAACGAGATATGAGAAGCCACTGGAAATTGCATTCACAGCATAGAATCTTCCAACCACATTCCTCTGGCAGTCGTGCCCTTCTCCCAACTACATGGCAAGACAGTAAAAAAGTAAGGCAGCTGTTACCGTCCATCAACAAAAGTGCAGTCTGTACATTTCCAGTTAAGTCACACTTCGCAAGAGCAGATGGAACAGCCATGCACTTCAGTGGTTCGGCTGGTTCAGCAGATTTTTCCAACAACACGGCCACTTGCTTCAGTTTCAGAGGATCCAGAGCCACAAATCATCACCAGGGGACACATCAGCCCCTGACTTAATTTCCATGTCTCATCTTTCCTGAGTACCACACCAAATTCAAGCCTCTTTCCCTGTGTCTCAGCATGTCTGGTGTCAGTAATAAGGCTGATGGAACAACTGCAGAGAACTGACGGCTAATACCCTTAATTTTCATGACTTCACTGAAGGGTCAAAACAGTTAGATCATTAAATAATTATGTTGAATCACATTCAGGCACAGCTATAGTTAGACAAGAAAAAATGAACAGTTTAATGACAGTGATAAGAAAATAAAGTGAAATTTTATAAACAATCTTTGACAAAGAAAACTAAATTCTTACCTCGGCAAATTCTCGTCAAGTCAGGAAATGGACAAAAAGAATAGCTAAACCAATATTCAACAGCATAACCAAGATGACCAAGATTGTATTTGGACTCTGTAATTTTTGTAAATAAGATTTGTTATCAATGTTGGAGATGCAACTTATTTTGGTAGAATAATTTTAACACAGTTTTAAATACAGTTCCCGCAACCGTTTCATTTCTAGATAGCTTCTCCACAAATTCTTACACAAATGTATTACACAATGTAAATTAATAATTTCTCAGTCCTAGAAGTTAACATTCCACAAGTGGCTTTAACTACATTTAATATACATTTTGCAAGACTATATATCTGGCTATTCAAGGTCCTCTTGGTAAAATGGATAGAACATCAGTCAAGTGACCGAAGCATTCTGACACTTAAAATTACTTCTACTTTGAAGTCATGAAAATGTGTTTAGTTTTGTAAAGAAAGTCTCCCAATGGGAAATAATGGCACATTTGACAAAGTATTTGAATACATTTACAACAAGTCTGACCCTCTCAAGGTACAAGGAGAGAGAAGAGACTAAGTGGAAGTACATACATCTAACCTGTTAAATGTGCACTGCAGATTGAACCTCATTTAAACTGAATTGATATATGTTAAAAAGACTAATTTATCAATGTTACGTATTGGGTTGCTTGTCTTTTCCTCAAACTCTTTTCCCTAGTTTGCACGTAGCATTTTCTGACATGATTCTGACAATGCATTAATACCTAACCTATGAATTCTTCCAATGTTTACGGTTCAGGCACCTACAACAGCAGATGAAGTTAGTGAAACAATTTATCCAAAAATGATTCTGAAATATGTCATTTTGGTCATACGACAGGTTGCTTAGTTATACATGGTGATTGTCCATTAGTTCATAAATCATAGAGATGACCATGTTATTTAGTTTTATTTTCCTGATTTCCAGCCTCAGCAACAATTTGTCTTCAACAAATTCTTGTTGCAGCATGGTAAACAATGGCCCTTAAATATTCAACATATGTACCACCCTCTGTGCGAAAAAGTTGTTCCTCAGGTCCCTATTAAATCTTTTCCCTCTCACCTTAAACCTATGACCTCCAGTTCTTGAATCTCTGAGCCTGGTAAAAAAATGTGTGTGCATTTACCCTATCTATGTCCCTCCTGATTTTATACCTCTATAAGATCACACCTCAGTCTCCAATGTTTCAAAGAATAAAGTCCTAACTTGCCCAACCTCACTCTATACCATAGGCCCTCAAGTCCTGGCAACATCTTCATATATCTTTTCTGCACTCTTTTTAAATTAATGGCAACTTTCCTATAACTGGGTGACAAAATTGAGCTCAACACACCAAGTGTGGTCTCATCAATGTCTTGTCAACTACAACATAACGTTCCAACTTCTATACCCTTTGGATCCTCTTTAATCTTCTCTTGCCAAAAATATCTCATGCCCCCTTTAGCCCACCTGATCTCCTCCTTAAAAATACTCTATCTTGTCAAGATCAAACATAATGCTCTCATAAATCCTCGGTTACTTTTCAAAGATTCAATTGGGGAGAAACTACTCTTAAAATTTTCACTTTGAGCTGTCCTTGACTAATCTATAAATTTTAGATGATAGTTTATCTCAGAGTATTTTTCCCATTGTTGGCTCACCACAAAATTAGGATGACTGACCCACAATTATTGTGTCTTCCCCTTCTGTTTGAACCACGCTACCACATTAGCAGCTCTCAAGTCTGTTGGCACCATGCTTTCGTTTGATGGCACTGCAAAACTAAAGGACAAAAGCCCATGTACAGTCCTCAAGCAGAGGACTGTATAAAACCCCAAGCAGATGGTAAGCTCAGTAAGCACAACCATATAGTTTTGAGCAGACATGGTGTCAATCAATAGACAATAGACAATAGGTGCAGGAGGAGGCCATTCGGCCCTTCGAGCCAGCACCACCATTCAATGTGATCATGGCTGATCATTCTCAATCAGTACCCCGTTCCTGCCTTCTCCCCATACCCCCTGACTCCGCTATCCTTAAGAGCTCTATCCAGCACACTACCAACTACAGGCACACTACCAACTACAAGAAACCACCAATAAAACCTCCAATAAATAGTGGACATTAACTGGTAACCACTCATTCACAACTACCAGTTTGCAGAATTCCACCTGCTTTTAGACTGGCATCTAACTTTGAGTCACACTTGAGCAAATGCAGGTGTGTAGCAGAAACACACACATCGGTTTTACTTTCCATCCATCCCATTTCCAAATGGTCATTGACTGTTCCCGGATCGATTGCCATTTGAAAAAATACTGTGGGTCATCATCACAGGCATGCTTGCTTTTTGCAAGCAAAGATCACCCTGTGCATAGGTAGTGAATCTGGAAGAATTCCTTGGATGCATGGAAAACATGGCTGGCAGGGAAAACAAGAACACTGCCTAATGCTCGAACGTGTAGGGTATAATTACACCTGTGTAGGAAAGGACTGCAGATGCTGGTTTAAATCGAAGGTAGACACAGAATGCTGGAGTAACTCAGCGGGCCATGCAGCATCTCTGGAAATGCTGCCTACCCCGTTAAGTTACTCCAGTATAATTACACCTATTTAGCTTTATCTCAATCCTGCCCAAACTCAGATTACTGAGATGTAATCTGTTTCCCATGCTTGCGTTGGGGCAAAACGGAACAAAAAAAGCATGGAATTTCTTGTGGGATTTCTTCTGCTCTAAGTACCTAATTTTTAATGGTTTTATCTTCATGGATATATTTTTGGAAGACCTGCAAGGTTACAATACCTTTATTGCCAGATGAAGTATCTGGATTGTCTAATGGACATGAAAAGTGTTGGCTGGGAACACGGGATGTACTTTGGTAATGCAGATAACAAGAACTAATGTAGGATAAGCCTGAATATGTTTTATCTTTTCGTGATAGCTTACTAAATCCTGAAGGCAGCGGCAGAGCATATGATAGATACATACCGACTCTTCCATTTCTTCTGGTTCCTCCACACTATCACCATCTGCTTGGGATTTTAACAATTTCTTTGGTTCAGGAACAACAACAGATAACTGTTTCTTCAATTTTGGCTCCAATTTTTTTTCTTTGACAGAAGGCTTTATAGGCGACAGCCTTGTGAAGGTTGGTTTTGGCGGGGGCGGTTGCCTTCCGATTGACATTGGCGAAGGGTTAGCCTGATCTTCGGGCACGTCAGGTGGCAGTTTTACTTCGGCGCGCACTAAGTAACTATGGTACGCGCTATGTAACTGTCCGTTGCCGGCAGTCGTAGAACCGTAAGCTGGCGACTTCGGCTGCTTCCACTCACTGTTCTGCTTGGTGGCACTTTTTGATATTTGTCGATTCAGTGAAGCTGCTGATACATCCTTGTTTACGCTGCTGGAAGAGCCCTCGTTCCAACTGGTATTAGGAGCTTTCTTGTAGATTGGTGGTGACGGAGGTGGTGTGGGGCCAGGACTATGTTCAGGAGTATGTGATGGCGTTGTGCCTTTCCTGTAGAAATGGGGACTGTGATTTGTCAATGCTGGTTTTGTTTCTTTCGGTGGCGGAGGTTCTTCTCGCGTCTCTGTATATCCCATTGCCTCCTGCACTTTCTGCTTAATGTAGTCGAGACCTAGAAAAGGAAATCATATATTTTACTGATCAATTGCCAGTGAGACGCTGACAGCGAGTGAAGAAAGTCACTAAGAAGAAAATAAATCCGAAACGTATAAGATTATTAAATCTTATCGAAACGTATAAGATTATTAAGGGGTTGGACACGTTAGAGGGAGGAAACATGTTCCCAATGTTGGGGGAGTCCAGAACCAGGGGCCACAGTTTAAGAATAAGGGGTAGGCCATTTAGAACGGAGATGAGGAAAATCTTTTTCAGTCAGAGAGTTGTGAATCTGTGGAATTCTCTGCCTCAGAAGGCAGTGGAGGCCAATTCTCTGAACGCATTCAAGAGAGAGCTAGATAGAGCTCTTAAGGATAGCGGGGTCAGGGGGTATGGGGAGAAGGCAGGAACTGGGTACTGATTGAGAAAGATCAGCCATGATCACATTGAATGGCGGTGTTGGCTCGAAGGGGCGAATGGCCTCCTCCTGCACCTATTGTCTATTGTCTATAAATCTATTTTAATAATGGCGAAACAATGAAGGCATACAATGAAATATTATCTGAGCAAAGATACAAGAAAATTAATGATGATAAACCAACACCAGTACATTGCTGGGTTATGTATTTTGTACAACATAAGAGACAGCAAATCAGTTCATGACACAGCTTTTTTTAAAAGCTGGCCATTTGGTTCCATGTATTAGTTTTTCCCCCATTATTAAACTTTCCAGCTTATAGCTGGTGATAATTCCATTAACACATTTGGAGTCATGGAGCCATACGGCATGGAAACAGGCCCTTCAGCCCATCCTGTCCCTGCTGACATTCTGGGCAGGTTCCATTTGCCTGCATTTGGTCCATTGTTCTCCAAACCCTTCCTGTCCATATACCTACCTGCCCAACTGTCTTTTCAAAGTCATTTTCGTATTTGCTTTCATAGCTTCCACTGGCAGCTTATTCCAGTTATGGACGACCTTCTGAGAGAAAAGGTTGACCCTGAGGTTTCTTCCCTCTGACCTATGCCCTCACATTTTAAAATAACCTACCTGTGCGAACTGCCTGTGAGGGTTCACTTTATCCTTGCTTCTCATGATATTCTAGATCTCTGACCTCTTTCTCATTTTCCTCTTGCATTGTTCCACTGAGCCTCATCTAAGAAACAGCATCTCATCCTCCAAGGGCCAGGATACTCCCAATGAATTCAACAATTTCAAGTAAACGACCTTTCCAGTTTGTGTCAAAACACGATTTCCATTTTTCTCGTTCTGCGGATAAACAAGCCTTCATTACGCCCTCTTGTCCAACATCACTGTGACGCATTGTGTTGTCTCTCTTGGTTTCCACCCTGTCACAGACATTCCCTTTGTTGTCTCAATGCCACTTCCTTCTCTAACTTAAAACATCTGAATTCTAAACTTTCCTGTTTCTGATTTTTAAAAATCACCAATGTTAAACATTAACTCTATTTCAATCCCAACAGATCTCGCCTGGTCTGCTGAGTATTTCCAGCAATCAATGATTTTATTTATGGTTATTTTTATGTCCAAATATGTTGTTGTCCATATGTTGCATATGAAATCCTGGTGGTGCATTCGGGCTGGGAAGAGTGCTACCACATGGCAGACTTCCCTGGCTATTCTGGCATATAGATAGCAAGGAAATCTCATGGGAGAAGTAACCTGGTTGCAGTCAGTGGAGGTTCCAGGGTTTTGGAGCATTAGTAGGCTCCAAACGTGTTGGCGCATATTTTCATAATTATCAGCAGTTGCAAAGAACCCAAGAGCATGATTTATGATACAAGGACTAAAATAGTGCAGGTTATGGTTAGGCAAGCTCAAAATATGATCTATTATTGCCTTTCCAATAGCTCCAGTGATATTATTTCTACTTTAAAAATCTTTTCTAGGTGATTATTCATGTGTAGTGAAGTGTTTTGGGATCTGTGTCCCAAATGTACTGTATAACAACCTGTTCCAATATCAGCTTGCCTTGCAATAATAGATACACCCTCCACCCCTTCCCCATTTCCCCCCAACTCTACCCTGTGCTCCACCTGGATGGTTACCCATTTTTCTCTTTTCCTTTACCCCTCCACCCCCCCCCCCCCCCAATTCCCTTCTATCCATATTCCTCCTCTGGCCTCACATTTAATGCCTCTTCTATCCTTATCTCAAGCTTTTTGTCTTTTCAGTTTTGACCTTTGACCGACCATCTACCAATCAACCCCCCCCCCCACCTCCACCTGTATCCATCTATCACCTGCCCTGGCCTCACCTCTCTTCTAGCTTTCTTCCTCCTGCTACAATCAATCTGAACAAGGGCCCTGACCCGAAACCTTGCCGATCCATGTTCTCTGGAAATGCTGCCTGACCCTCTGAGTTACTCCAGCACTTTGAGTCCTAGGTAATGTGTTTTGAGGTGAAGGTGGATGGAAGGGGAAGGGTGGACATACCAAAGATCTCAAAGTAGCGGTAGCATGTCATTGGAAGAGTGAGCCATTAGATGGATGAGGAAAGGTGTCCTTGAGATCTGGAAAGGAGATCCTGGCATATAGATAGGTAGTTCGATCAGATTACCAAATGGAATGGACCCTGGAGAATACAGAATAATCTGCTGTTTATCCACACCTGGATGTAAGGCATCTCATGCTCTTAGGTGTTTTTTTCTGGAACGTCAGAGGTTGAGAGGAAACCTGATAGAAGTTTATAAAATTATGAGAGGCATAGAAACGGTAGACAATCAGGACCTGTTTCCCAGGGTGGAAATGTCCAACACTAGAGGGCGTAGCTATGAGGTGAGAGGGGAAAGTTTAATGGAGATGTGCGGGGCAAGTTTTTTTACACAGAGAGTGGTGGGGGCCTGGAATGCATTGCCTGGGATGGTGGCGAAGACAGACAGGCATTTAAGAGGCTTTGGATAGGCACATGGGAGTGCAGGGAATAGAGGGATATGGATCATGTACAGGCAGATGAGATCAGTTCAGCTAGGAATTATGTTCGGCACAAAAATTGTGGGCCAAAGTGCCCGTTCCTGTGCTGTGATGTTCTATGCTCTATTACTGATTGGTGTATTGGCATTTCGAGTCGCAGTCATACAGCATGGAAACAGGCCCTTCAACCCAACCTACCTAAGCTGTCCCATCTACACTAGTCTCATCTGCCTGCATTTGACCCATATCCTTCTAAACCTATCCTATTCATGTACCTGTCCAAATTGTTTTAAACACTGCAATAGTACTGGCCTCAACAGCCTTATCTGGCCGATTGTTCGATATGCCTACCACTCTTTGTGTAAATAAAAGCTGCTCCTCAGGTTTTTATTAAATCTTTCCCTCTCATCTGAAACCTATGTCCTCTAGTTCTCGATTCCCATACTCTGGGTAAAAGACTGTGCATTTACCCTATCTATTCCTCTCATTATCTTTTATACCTCTGTAAGATCATCCCTCGTACTCCTGCGGTTTTAGGAATTAGGAAGTTAGGAACCTAGAAAGTTTGTTAGTGGTACAAACACTTGGGTGTAGTGACCATAAGGCTTAGGGCTCAGCTAAGTCATGGAATGGACCCTGGAGTTTACAGAATAATCTGCTGTTCATCCACTCCTACATGTCGGGCATCTCATGCTCTAATGTGGTTTTTTAATGCTATCTTTGTGATATCTGGCTGCAAAGGATTTTACATTTCAGGCCAAGGCACAGGTAACCATGGTTTAAGCAGATAATTGTGTTAATTTCAAACCTATTGCAAAATATATTTTAATTTTCCACATTGGTCAGGTTCCCTTTTTTCTAGATGGAGCAGTTAACTGGCAGAGCCAAAGCACAATGAATATTTTTTAATTTTATATAAATCAATTTGGGTGTTAAATCAATTTGCTTCTTCTCGGCAAATCATCATTCAAATTAATAAATCTAAATCAAGGTTAATAGAGGAATCACAAGATACTGGAATCGGATTTTATGTTCCATTCATTAAATTAATAAATGCATGCATTATCGAGGACAGGAGGAAGATGCTGGATGTGGATGTGATGCCAGATGTTGCAAGATATTACAGTTTTGTTGTGTAGATCATTACACTTCAATTTTAAAAACCTGTTTTCTTTTGATATATGTTAAATACTATGCCAACATCGTAAAAATCAGTCAGCTTTTTTAAAAAAATCAATGTTATTTAAACGTATATTGAGAAAAAGAAATTTAAATAAACAACTTGGAGAGGCACGGTATTATTGTCCAATTGGAGTCAGTGGTTAGAAGGTAATTTGGTGGTTATTGCAACATTAACAACAAAGATCATACTTCTGAGCTGCCAAAAATCTGTTTAGTGGTTTTGCATGTGTCACATCTGGATCAGTTATGTAATGCTTTGATTGCTTGTAGAAAAACTGACATGGCTGTATAACCCAGTGCTGAAATTGGAATTACTATCTTTAGTTGACTAGAAATCTGGGTGTCTGTTTATCTTTTACCCCAAACTATGTCGTGAGTTACAGTGGCTGTAAATCCTTTCTGATCCTTCTTCTTGAAACTAAAAGCCCATGCCATCTAAAGTAGGGATCAATGCACATCATCATCGCAGTGCAGCTATTAAAGATGTTTTATTTTTTAAACATCCATTCGAAAAATCCAAACTTGGTCATCCTTTACATTACATGTAATCCTTTCTGCTTTGTGAGATCAGGAGTCTCCAGTCATTAGCAAAAGTAGTTGTGGTTTCAACATATTGTCCGATTCTTGACTTAAATTCTAATTATTTCCAATATTTTGAAGCACTAAGTAACTTTTCAGCTCCCTATTTCATTTTCAACTTGTGGCACCTTCTGAGAGTGACAGATAACATATGTTACCGTAACTATTTTCTATTCTGTTTCGTTGTTTTCATTGTTTTCATTAGAAGCTAGAGAGAATGCAGAAACGAATCGCAAACGATGTTGCTTGGACTGAAGGGCTAAATTATAAAGAGAGATTGGATTGGGAATGTTTTCCTGGACTGAAGGAGACTGAGGGGTAATCTTGCAGAGGTTTATAAAATTATGAGGGGCATAAATGGGATAGTCAGTCTTTTTCCCCAAGGTGGGAGTTTAAAACTAGATGACATAGAACATAGTATATAGCACAGAAATAGGCCCTTCAGCCCACGATGTTTGTACTGGCCATAATGCCAAGTTAAACTGATCTCATCTGCCCATACCTTATCCATATCCCTCGATTCCCTTCACTTCCATGTGCCTATCCAAAAGCCTCTTAAATGTCACTACCGTATCTGTCTCCACCAGAGGGAAAAATATTTAAAGGGGATCTGAGGGGCAGGTTTTCACACAGAGGGTAGTTGGTTTATCAAACAAGCTGCCAATGGTGGTGGAGGGAGGGCAGGTACAATTACAGAGTTTGAAAAACATTTGGACAGGTATGTGGAAAAACATTGAGGGGTGTGAATACAAAGAACTGCAGATGCTGGTTTACAAAAATAGACACAAAGTGTTGGAGTAATTCAGTGTGTCAGGCAGCATTCCGGGAGAACATGGATAGGTGTTCTCCTATCCATGATCTCCAGAGGTGTTGCCTGACTCACTGAATTACTCCAGCAATTTGTGTCAAGATTTAGCAGGATATGGGGCAAATGCAGGTATATGGAATATTAACACTTTCAGGATAAATGGTGGCGGTGCAGGGAGTGGAGAAAGGAGTGGAGTGGAGAAAGGAGTTGTTTGTGAATTCCTCTACTGCAGAATAAAAGGATGTTCTTTGGTTGTGTTAAGATGGAGTTCAGAGAAGTAGAGTGAAAGAAAACAGAAGAAAACAATTTGGTTACAATCTATTTTTATATTATGATGGGAATCCTTGATCGAAATAATTTTTATTTCATGCGATGCTTAACATTATTTTTCAACATTACAGATCATGTAAAGCCACATTTTCTACGTTAAGCCAAGTTAATAATCAGTAATGTTCTAAATATGATCCATATTAAATTTGCAAAATTACCCCCATGTAAGTTCTTTTTTTTTCAGTGCTAAATCAATTTAGCAGTTACAGGGCCCTCCATAATGTTTGGGACAAAGACCCATCATTTATTTATTTGCCTCTATACTCCACAATTTGAGATTTGTAATATCAAAAATCACATGTGGTTAAAGTGCACATTGTCAGATTTTTTCAAGGCCATTTTTATACATTTTGGTTTCACCATGTAGAAATTACAGCTGTGTTTATACATAGTCCCCCCATTTCAGGGCACCATAATGTTTGGGACACATGGCTTCACAGGTGTTTGTAATTGCTCAGGTGTGTTTAAATGCCTCCTTAATGCAGGCATAGAGGCAAATAAATAAATGATGGGTCTTTGCCCCAAACATTATGGAGGGCATTGTATTTTTGAGAAATCAGCTGTTGTAAACTTGCATAAAAATACCCTGAGCCCTGATTTTCTTCCTGAACATTTGTTTGTGCTCAATGGCACAGATAAATGGAGAGAGGAGAGATATCCATATAAAAGGAAGAATAGAAAGATTATTTATTTATCCCCATCATATAACATAAACATTAATTCAGATTTTGTCCCTTATGGTTTGTGGCATTAATCTCAACATTTACTTGTAGGTTTGTGTAGTTTGCTAATGCAGCTTTCTAGTTTGGGACCTTAGTTTAAAACAGAATGACTGCAAGGATGCGGGAGCATCTATGAGCAGGATAGTCATCTAAGTTCAAACATCATCATACTGACTTCTAGGTACAGGGAATAAAATGCTGGAAAATAAATTGCATTTAAATCTTGCCAAAGGAGATGAAATAAAAATGTGGATGTGAAAATATATAAAAGGAAAAAAATACTATCAGAAAATTACCTAAAAGTGCAAAATGAATTCCCTTCTGAATGAAGGGCAGACATTTATTTAGCAGCAATTAGCACATGTTTCTAGCTGTAGAAGTGGGACAGGCATCATCTCTGGAGAGAAGGTATGGGTGACGTTTCGGGTCGAGACCTTTCTTCAGACTGATGGGTTACTGGCCTTAGTCCAAAGCCCGGCAGTGATTCCCGTACAGATTCCATTAGGTCTTTGTGGAAGAGAAAGGCTTTCAATTACAGCAATTTTCATATGTATGCATGTCACTGCACACTGGAGACCTTTTCCCACTCCCTCCCCAACTACTCCTTCGATCCTGTCCGGTACAAATATGGTTATTTCACGTTGCAAATGTTTACAGGCATTAATGTTGCAGGTTTGATCCTGTGATGACGGCAAGTGGTAATAATCTCACTCTTATTACTACAGCTACATCTGAGCCATAAAAGGTGTGTCAAAAAATGGGGAATGAAACCAGTATCATTACCTTTCTATACCAACATGTAAAGAAATACTGCTTTATTTAGGTCTTCAAAGGAAAAGTGAAGAAATAATTGAAGAAATATTCTGCAACTGTAATAACAGTTATGCCCAATTTAATAATAGAAAAACAAAGAATGATAATAGCAAAAAAAGAAAAAAAGAAAAAGTTCAGTGTTAAGAAGGAATTTTGTCCCAAAATTAACTATCAAGAAATATTAGCAGTCAGCATATTGGCAGTGGAACATATTTGACCATGACGTGACTAAAGTACACAAACAAAACTCACAAAATTTTATTGATAGAGCAACTGAGATTTTGGAATTTATTTTTTGGATGCTAAGTGTGACCTACATACTTTGGGAAAGCACCTGTGATGTATATATTGACCAATCTCTTCAACCAATCTCTAATGTGAGTATGTACCTTTATAGCAGTAGGAAGGAGCCTTGTATCAATCTTCCACCTGCCCGTCCTCCTTATCCCACCCGATCAGCAACAACAACTAAAACATGATACAGTTTGTTCCAAGGAATAGGAGGTGAAGTGAAAAATACTGAAGGAAAAATACAATGATTTGAAGCCTTCTTCACTCACTATGCTGCAAGGCTTCAGCTTCTCCTGAAGGTATCCGCAGCAAGACCAACCGCTGGGGCAATGGGTCAGGTGCTCGAAGGAAGAGGCCACATCCACCAAGAATATTCTAAGGAGCAACTTCCCAACCTTAACTAACTTCAAAGTTCAACAATGTGGGACATAGTATAACCTTATTGTCTGCCTTGACAGTGGGGAATGAACTTTTATGCACATGGTTCTTTCTAGACCACGGCTGGAAATATTCACAATGCCTCACAGTTATCTGCACAGTACTGTACACAGAGGTCACTGGTGCTCTTTACTCAAATAATGTTTACCACATTCTCAAGCTGAAAAAGTGTAGGAGTCAACAAAGACGCAAGGTGCCATTACAATAGACAATAGGTGCAGGAGTAGGCCATTCGGCCCTTCGAGCCAACACCGCCATTCAATGTGATCATGGCTGATCATTCTCAATCAGTACCCCGTTCCTGCCTTCTCCCCATACCCCCCGACTCCGCTATCCTTAAGAGCTCTATCCAGCTCTCTCTTGAATGCATTCAGAGAATTGTCCTCCACTGTGTTCTGAGGCAGAGAATTCCACAGATTCACAACTCTCTGACTGAAAGTAGTTTTTCCTCATCTCAGTTCTAAATGGCCTACCCCTTATTCTTAAACTGTGACCCCTTGTTCTGGACTCCCCCAACATTGGGAACATGTTTCCTGCCTCTAACGTGTCCAACCCCTTAATAATCTTATACGTTTCGATAAGATCTCCTCTCATCCTAAATTCCAGTGTATACAAGCCTACCTGTGCAACCCTCATTTTGCGAGCAATCCGTATGAAGTCTATTTTAGACTGGAACTGGATGAAACTCCACTGCTTTGAGACCCACCAGGCACAAAGTGAGCACGAATTGTACAGGTCAAAGGCTCATGTTGCAGCAACAGGCATCATATCTTATTTTTTGCAGCAGGCTGCAACTGTCATCGCACCAAATCAATGGGTGTTACTGGGTGATAAGGTCTATCTATCAGCAAAATGACTGAGGGCTTCAGTGTGGAACTCGTGCATACATGCACACCATGCATGTTGCCATGTTTAGTTTAATTTAGTTTAGTTTAGAGATACAGCCCTTTGGCCCTTTGCGGTTGCAGGGGAAAGTGCCCGGGGATGGGGTGGTTTGGGTAGGAAGGGACGAGTGAACCACGGAGTTACGGAGGGAACGGTCTCTGCGGAACGCAGAAAGGGGAGAGGATGGGAAGGTGTGGCCAGTGGTGGGGGTCCCGTTGTAGGTGACGGAAATGTTGGAGGATGATTTGTTGGATTCGTACCAGCATCTGCAGTTATTTTCTTAACTTATTTTTGTCAGTTGCCAAAGCTGCTTGACCCAAGACAAAAAACAATCACACCATAAAGTCAGCATTTCAAACTAAATTTATAAACAAAATCTTGCAATCTTTGAAGGCTCAACTGATTGGTCTTCTTTCTCTTAATGCCAGTGTGTGTCCCAGTGTCCCATGATAGTGCTACGTCATTAAATCATGAACGGCCATTAAATGTCAGTGGAGAAATGGCAAGATGACCTTGAAAGGAAGATCTCCAGCTGCTCTGAGCCAATATACCCTACGTTGGACCACACCTTCTTAGTATGGAGGGCATCAGTTTAGGCTGGCTGGTGCCAACTAGCAACATCCCTAGTTACTGTGGCAGGGATGGGAGAAAGAAAGAAGTCTTTTTTACAAATGGATACCAGAGTTCCACTTCACACAGCCACTAATTCCATTGGTGTATGTTTCAGTGATCTTAGAAACCTGTATCAAGACTCTTGTTCAGCCGCATCCCAACCCGAAATGTCACCCGTTCCTTCTCTCCATGAGATGCTGCCTGTCCCGCTGAGTTACTCCAGCATTTTGTGTCTATCTTCGGTGTGAATCGGCATCTGCATTTCCTACCCACACATTTTGTTTGCTGGAGTTTGTGGTGTGCTGTGGATGCCAAAACGCCCACATTCCAGCAGCTGCAAGACATCTACTTTCCCCGTGAAGCATCGTTAGACGGCTTGTGATGATGGAGTTGTGAAAGAACTGGTTTATCTATCTTCAAGCAATTTAACCCATTGTTCGATATGTTCTCACCAAATGCCATTCTAAAAATAGCCGATGAAATGTCTCTCCTACTAACATTTTGAACTGCAATCACGCTGCGTTCAGCTTCTGTTGGCTCATCTTGTGCACCACTTTGACAGGTGGGAAGGAAGGGTGAAGATCTCTCTGGATGCTGTTTTCGTTGTGACTGAACAACTGACAGTCTGTCCATATGTATAAGAAAATAACTGCAGATGCTGGTACAAATCGATTTATTCACAAAATGCTGGAGTAACTCAGCAGGCCAGGCAGCATCTCGGGAGAGAAGGAATGGGTGACGTTTCGGGTCGAGACCCTTCCTTCTCTCCCGAGATGCTCCCTGGCCTGCTGAGTTACTCCAGCATTTTGTGAATAAATTGACAGTCTGTCCATGTGTGTGAATGAAGATTGTAGCAATGATAATTTTTGTGATCAAATCATGGCTGATGGAGATAGCAGGTACGCAAGTGATGGGATATGAGACGGGAGGATGAATTCACTATCCTTGACCACTCGTTCAACTTCTTGCTGCAATGCATCCAGATCCTTAGAGCTTGACTTCTGCATGCCCATTAAATGGATTCCAAATACACATTCAGAAGTGAAACACAAGGCGCCAAATACAGTGCCCTCCATAATGTTTGGGACAAAGACACATCATTTATTTATTTGCCTCTGTGCTCCACAATTTGAGATTTGTAATAGAAAAAATCACATGTGATTAAAGTGCACATTGTCAGATTTTATTAAAGGTTATTTTTATACATTTAGATTTTATTAAAGAGTATTTTTTATACATTTCACCGTGTAGAAATTACAGCTATGTTTTTCATAGTCCCGCCATTTCAGGGCACCATAATGTTTGTGACATATGGCTTCACAGGTGTTTATAATTGCTCAGGTTTGTTTAAATGGTCAATTCTTGAGTGTCCAAGTCAATCACCCGATTTGAACCCAATTGAGCATGGCTTTTGTGTGCTGAGGGGAAAACTGAAGGGGACTAGCCTCCAAAACAAACATTAGCTAAAGCTGGCTGCAATACAGGCCTGGCAATGCATCACCAGAGAAGATACCCAACAACTGGTGATGTCCATGAATCGCAGACTTCAAGCAATCACTGAATGCAAAGCATAAGCAACAAAATACTAAACATGACTTCTTTCATTTACATGACATTGCTGTGTCCCAAACATTATGGTGCCCTGAAATGGGGAGACTATGTATAAACACTGCTGTAATTTCTACATGGTGAAAGGAAAATGTATAAAAATGGCTTTTATTAAAATCTGACAATGTGCACTTTAACCACATGTAATTTTTTCTATTACAAATCTCAAATTGTGGAGTACAGAGGCAAATAAATAAATGATGGGTCTTTGTCCCAAATATTATGGAGGGCACTGTAACTTAGCATGTCAGGCAACATCTGTGGAGGGAAGAGATAGGCGACGTCAGGTCAGAACCTGTCTTCAGACTGGGTCCTGACTCAAAACGTCAGTCTGAAGAAGGGTCCCAATCTGAAATGTTGCCTATCCATTCCCTCCACAGATGTTGTCTGACCTGTTAGACACACATAAGGATAGAGTAAATCAGCAGGACAGGCAGCATCTGTGGAGAGAAGGAATGGGCTGCCTGACCTGTTGTTACTCTAACACTTTTACTCAAGATTCACAGCATCTGGAGTTCCTCTTATCTACATATTCAGAAGGCAGTGCAAGATCCTCCATGGTAAAAAGGCAACTCTCCTACATGAAGGTACCACCCTTAATGTGACAACTGAAAGCTTTGAGTCCACTCTGGTCTGTGTTACGTTTTCCAGACCTTGAAACAAGATCTTGGAGTTTCTTTCAACGTTTATAATTGGTGTAGTTTAATATAGAGATACAGCATGGAAACATTCCCTTTGGCCCACCAAGCCCACGCTGACCATTGATCACTTGTTCACACTAGTTCTGCATTATCTCACTTCAGCATCCACTCCCTCAATACTAAGGGGCAATGCGGAGGCCAATTAATCTGGAATACCGTTTGACTTTGGGATGTGGGGGGAAACCGGAGCATCCGGAAGAAAGCCGCATGGTGACAGGGAGAACGTGCAAACTCCACACAGGCAGCACCTGAGGTCAGGATCACACCCTGGCTGCTAGCGTGGTGAGGCAGCAGCTCTACCAGCTGTGCCACCCTACTTGTTCAGTACTGGGGTTACACTTTGGCCCACATCTTAAAAAATTATCGTGAGCAAGAGAGTGCCGACCGGTGTAAAATAATGTTGTCTTCACCTCTAACCACCACCAATTGCCCTTAATATATTTTTAAACAACTCTCAAGCTGTTGTCACAAACATTAATTTTCAGTGAGAGGAGAAATGCAAAGTGCTATAATGTATATTTACACAATGGTAAAATGTTGTAGGAAATAAGATCTCATTGTATCAGTTTGCAATAAAGAGAGGAGAATGGCCTTTCGGTTTGTAAAACATGATATGTCTCATTAGTTACGAGGCACTGGTCAATGATTACTGTTGTGCAGGCAATCTCTAAGTCATCGGATATTGTGGGAGCGAGATTCTAATTACATTTACAGCTCAGGATGCATTCCGAGGAAAGACAACATGAATGGAATTAGCACCGAGAGATGTCATTATACTGTTATGTGGGGAGAGATGTGTAATTAACAGGAGATGGACACAAAATTGTAAATTTGTAAAGTGTAAATTTCCCCGGTGTGGGACGAATAAAGGAATATATTAAACGCTGGAGTAACTCAGCGGGACAGGCAGCATCCCTGGAGAGAAGAAATGGGTGGCGTTTCGGGTCGAGACCAGCCTGAAGAAGGGTCTCCACCCGAAATGTCACCCATTCCTTCTCTCCAGAGATGCTGCCTGTCCCGCTGAGTAAATCCGGCATTTTTTGTGTCTATTTGCGATTTAAACCAGCATCTGCAGTTCTTTCCTACACACGTTATTAACAGTATCAGTGCTGGACCATAGTATAAAACCTTGCCCTTCATTGCAGTGCCAGGAATCTGGAACAGATCAGCAGTGGATCGGCCATCGGTCTCCTCGTGAAGAAGTGCCATTGAGGGTCGGAGCGGGGTAGGATGACAAGGGTGTGGCCGTGGGAAGTGTGGTGCAGGCTGCATGCTGGCTGGCAAGGTGAGCATTGGCCATTGCTGGGGACTGGCAGCACCTCCTTGTGTCGACAGATGGCCAAGACCCTGTAGTCTCTCTCATCAGCGCCTGATACACATGTTAGAAACTGGTAGCTTTCCCAATCTTTGCTAGGGTCCGTTTAGCTCAGTTTATTGTCACATGTACCGAGGTAGTGAAAAGCTTTTGTTGCGTGCTAACAAGTCAATGGAAAGACAAGGCCTCCTCTATATCCCCCAGCTCCACTCTTGCTCCCCATCCTCCCATTCGTAACAAGGACAGAGTCCCCCTTGTCCTCACCTTCCACCCCATCAACCAGCGAATCCAACAAATTAGTTTTAATTTGCAATTTGAGAAGGAGAAGGTTAAATCGGAAGTGTCAGTGTTGCAGTTGAACATAGGGGACTATGAAGGCATGAGAGAGGAGCTGGCCAAGGTAGACTGGAAAGGGATCCTAGCAGGAACGACGGTGGAATAGCAATTTCTGGGCATAATCCGGAAGTCGCAGGATCATTTCATTCCAAAAAGGAAGAAAGATTCTAAGGGGAGTAGGAGGCAACCGAGGCTGACAAGGGAAGTTAGGGATGGAATAAGACTAAAAGAAACGATGTAAAACACAGCAAATAGTAGCCGGAAGCCAGAGGATTGGGAAACTTTCATAGGGCAACAGAAGGTAACAAAACGGGCAATACGAGCTGAAAAGTACGAGGGGAAGCTGGCCAAGAATGTAAAGAAGGACAGTAAAAGCTTCTTTAGATATGTTAAGACAAAAAGAGTAGCAAAGTCAAATGTGGGTCCCTCGAAGGCAGACAGGGGTGAAATTATTATGGGTAACAAGGAAACAGTAGAAGAATTGAACAGGTACTTCGGATCTGTCTTCACTAAGGAAGACACAAACAATCTCAATAGACAATAGATAATAGACAATAGGTGCAGGAGGAGGCCATTCGGCCCTTTGAGCCAGCACCGCCATTCAATGTGATCATGGCTGATCATTCTCAATCAGTACCCCATTCCTGCCTTCTCCCCATACCCCCTGACTCCGCTATCCTTAACAGCTCTATCCAGCTCTCTCTTGAATGCATTCAGAGAATTGGCCTCCACTGCCTTCTGAGGCAGAGAATTCCACAGATTCACAACTCTCTGACTGAAAAAGTTTTTCCTCATCTCAGTTCTAAATGGCCTACCCCTTATTCTTAAACTGTGGCCCCTTGTTCTGGACTCCCCCAACATTGGGAACATGTTTCCTGCCTCTAACGTGTCCAACCCCTTAATAATCTTATACGTTTCGATAAGATCTCCTCTCATCCTTCTAAATTCCAGTGAATCTCGCAGATATACTGGAGGACAGAGGATCTAGGTGGGGGGGGGGGGGGGGGGGGGGTAGAGGAACTGAAATAAATTTTCATTAGGCGAGAAATAGTATTGGGTAGACTATTGGGACTGAAGGATGATAAATCCCCCGGGCATGATGGTCTGCATCCCAGGGTCCTCAGGGAGGTGGCTCTAGAAATAGTGGGCGCATTGGTGATCATTTTCCAATGTTCAATAGATTCAGGATCAGTTCCTGTGGATTGGAGGAGAGCTGATGTTATCCCACTTTTCAAGAAAGGAGCGAGAGAGAAAACGGGGAATTACAGACCAGTTAGCCTGACTTCGTTGGTGGGAAAGATGCTGGAGTCAATTATTAAAGAGGTAATAACGGTGCATTTGGGTAGCAGTAAAAGGATAAGTCCAAGTCAGCATGGATTTATGAAAGGGAAATCATGCTTGACTAATCTTCTGGAATTCTTTGTGTATGTGACAAGGAAAATGGATGAAGGGGAGCCAGTGGATGTAGTGTATCTAGACTTTCAGAAAGCCTTTGATAAGGTCCCGCACGGGAGATTGGTGACTAAAATTAAAGCACATGGTATTGGGGGAAGGGTGTTGACATGGATAGAAAATTGGTTGGCAGACAGGAAGCAAAGAGTAGGAGTAAACGGGTCCTTTTCAGAATGGCAGGCAGTAGCGAGTGGAGTGCTGCAAGGCTCGGTGTTGGGGCCGTAACTGTTTACCATATATATTAATGATTTGGAAGAGGGAATTAGAAGCAACACTAGCACATTTGCGGATGACACAAAGCTGGGTGGCAGTGTAAACTGTGAAGAGGATGTTAAGAGGTTGCAGTGTGACCTGGACAGGTTGAGTGAGTGGGCGGATGCGTGGCAGATGCAGTATAATATAGATAAATGTAAGGTTATCCACTTTGGCGGCAAAAACACGGAGGCAGATTATTATCTCAATGGTGTTAAGTTAGGTAAGGGGGAGGTGCAGCGAGACCTGGGTGTCCTTGTACACCAGTCACTGAAAGTTGGCATGCAGGTACAGCAGGCAGTGAAGAAAGCTAATGGAATGTTGGCCTTCATAACAAGAGGATTTCAGTATAGGAGTAAAGAGGTTCTTCTGCAGTTGTATAGGGCCCAGGTAAGCCCACATCTGGAGTATTGTGTACAGTTTTGGTCTCCTAATTTGAGGAAGGACATCCTTGTAATTGAGGCAGTGCAGCATAGGTTCTCGAGATTGATCCCTGGGATGGCGGGACTGTCATATGAAGAAAGATTGAAAAGACTAGGCTTGTATTCACTGGAGTTTAGAAGGATGAGAGGGGAACGTATAGAAACATATAAAATTATAAAAGGACTGGACAAGCTAGATGCAGGAAAAATGTTCCCAATGTTGGGCGAGTCCAGAACAAGGGGCCACAGTCTTAGAATAAAGGGGAGGCCATTTAATACTGAGGTGAGAAAAAACTTTTTCACCCAGAGAGTTGTGAATTTGTGTAATTCTCTGCCACAGAGGGCAGTGGAAGCCAAATCACTGGATGGATTTAAGAGTTGGATAGAGCTCTAGGGGCTAGTGGAATCAAGGGATATGGGGAGAAGGCAGGCACGGGTTATTGATTGGGGACGATCAGCCATGATCACAATGAATGGCAGTGCTGGCTTGAAGGACCGAATGGCCTCCTCCTGCACCTATTTTCTATGTTTCTAAATTATCCTCCAACATTTCTGTCACCTCCAACGGGATCCCACTACTGGCCACATCTTTCCTTCTCCTCCCCTTTCTGCGTTCTGCAGAGACCGTTTCCTCCGTAACTCCCTGGTCCACTCGTCCCTTCCTACCCAAACCACCCCCTCCCCAGGCACTTTCCCCTTCAACCGCAGGAGATGCAACACCTGTCCCTTTACCTCCCCCCTCGACTCCATCCAAGGACCCAAACAGTCCTTCCAGGTGAGGCAGAGGTTCACCTGCACCTCCTCCATCCTCATCTATTGTATCCGCTGTTCCAGATGTCAACTTCTCTACATCGGTGAGACCAAACACAGGCTCGGCGATCGTTTCGCTCAACACCTTCACTCAGTCCGCCTTAACCAACCTGATCTCCCGGTGGCTGAGCACTTCAACTCCCCCTCCCACTCCCAGACCTTTCTGTCATGGGCTTCCTCCAGTGTCATAGTGAGGCCCACTGCAAATTGGAGGAACAGCGCCTCATATTTTGCTTGGGTAGCTTACAGCCCAGCGATATGAACATTGACCTCTCTAACTTTAGATAGTTCCTCAGTCCCTCCCTTCCCCTCCCCCTTCCCAGTTCTCCCACTGTCTTCCTGTCTCCACCTGCATCCTTCCTTTGTCCTGCCCCCCCGACATCAGTCTGAAGAAGGGTCTCGACCCGAAAAGTCACACATTCCTTCTCTCCAGAGATGTCTGACCTGCTGAGTTACTCCAGCATTTTGTGATACCTTCGATTTGTCCCAGCATCTGCAGTTATTTTCCTATACGAAAGACAATACATGATTACAATCAAGCCATTTACAGTGTATGGATACATGATAAGGGAATAACGTTTAGTGCAAGGTAAAGCCAGTAAAGTCCGATCAATGATAGACGGGGGCTCCAAATGAGATGGATAGTGGCTCAGGACTGCTCTCTAGTTGTGGTAGGATGGTTCAGTTGCCTGATAACAGCTGGGAAGAAACTGTCCCTGAATCTGGAGGTGTGCATATTCACACTTCTATACATTTTGCCCGATGGGAGAGGGGAGAAAATGCAGTGGTCAGGGTGCGACTCGTCCTTGATTATGCAGCTGGCCTTGTGGACGCAGCAGCGTGAGGTGTAAATTGAGTCACTGGACGCGAGGTTCCTTTGTGTGATGGTCTGAGACAGATTCAGGGACAGTTTCGTCCCAGCTGTTATCAGGCAACTGATTCATCTACAGAACAGTCCTGAACTACTACTGACCTCATTGGTGACCCTTGGACTAGCTTTGATCGGACTTTACTGGCTTTACCTTGCACTAAACGTTATTCCCTTATCATTTATCTGTACACTGTAAATGGCTCGGTTATAATCCTGTATTGTTTTTCCACTGACAGGACATCGCGCAACAAATGTTTTTCACTGTACCTCGGTACACATGACAATAAACTAAAATAAATTAAACTAAAGGGGTGATCGATGATTGGCATGGACTCGGTGGGCCGAAGGGCCTGTTTCCATGCTGTCTTTCAATAAATCAAGATGAATTATTTTCCTAATATCAGATATCATCAGTTTTCATAGTTTCATAAAGTTCATAAAGCAGGATAAAGTTCATCAATTCATAAAGCAGGAAATATTTTAAGAACATAAAATCCTACTCTGTTTTTCTAGCACAGGGAAGGTATTATATGTCTTAGTCTGAAAGCAATTGTAACCATGTGAACCCATCTGACAGGAACCAGAGAGAGAGAGAGAGAAAGAGAGAGAAAGATTTGCAAGGTTCTGCCAATTCTCCAACTCCATATATTTCAAAAGGATGCTTGGAAACAAGCTAAGGATAAAAAGGATATGAACTGCAATTGCTTTCTTACATAACAGAAAGTGGCCCCCCTCCCCTCCCCTCCCCTCCCCTCCCCCCGTCTCCCCTCCCCTCCATCAACCCCATGAACATTTCATGCAGCCTCAGGAAAGCAGCCAACGTAATCATGACCACTCACACCCAAGCTCTTCTGTCTTCTCCCCTCTCTCAATGGGCAGTCGATACAAATAGTGAAAGCACATAGCACCACATTCAAGAACAGCTTGTTATCAATGTTCTCAATAATTGGTGTTGTAAGACTCTTGAGTGGATCGCTCACCAGCAGAGGATGTACGTACGTACACCTGATCTCCAAATCTACCTTGTTGTGGCCCTTGTAACATTTTTAATCTGCACTCTCTCTGTAGCTGTAACAAACCTTTTTCTACCGTTTTCTTTTTCTTTTGGCACTACTTATTGTCCTTTCATATGGTTTAATTGTGCGGGTGCATGGAATGATTTGCCTGGTCAGTGGGCAAAATAACGTTTTTCCACTGTTTTCTCAGTACAGGTGACAATAGCAATAAAACCAAAACAAATCAAAAAATTACCCCAGCATTACCCTTCGATTTTAACCAGCATCTGCAGTTTTTTCCCTGTACAAATCAAAACATGCTGTGCTGGGACAATTGTCCATTACCAAAACCATATCAAATAGTGTGCAATGTTTATTAAATGAATGCAATATTAAAATAGAGCTTAAAACCATTGAGACTTCCAAATGATTCTTGAAGGCAGAACGTCATCAATCATTAGAAATGGTAGTTTATCTCAACCCTGTTTTAACTCAAAAGAAATTAAAATTTAAGCTAAAAAAAAATCTTATTTCTCATTTTCACTGGGTATTGCAACAAGGTTGGGAGAAAAAGAAAATGCAGCTGCTATAGATTCCTACTAAGCTCAGCAATAACTTCCCTGTGACTTCCAACATTATGCAATTTCAGCTCTCTCCTTGCTAACTATCATGGGATGTGCAGTTCTGTAAAACAGTTCATATTAATGTCACTTCATAGATTTGTGGGCGATAGCAGCAGTTCCAACTAGCATTTAATCACTTGACGGTGAGTAAAGGTGGAGATACAAGAGACTGCATATAGACAATAGACAATAGACAATAGGTGCAGGAGGAGGCCATTCGGCCCTTCGAGCCGGCACCACCATTCAATGTGATCATGGCTGATCATTCTCAATCAGTACCCCGTTCCTGCCTTCTCCCCATACCCCCTATCCTTAAGAGCTCTATCTAGCTCTCTCTTGAATGCATTCAGAGAACTGGCCCCCACTGCCTTCTGAGGCAGAGAATTCCACAGATTTACAACTCTCCGAGTGAAAAAGTTTTTCCTCATCTCCGTTCTAAATGGCCTACCCCTTATTCTTAAACTGTGGCCCCTGGTTCTGGACTCCCCCAACATTGGGAACATGTTTCCTGCCTCTAACATGTCCAACCCCTTAATAATCTTATATGTTTCGATAAGATCCCCTCTCATGCTTCTAAATTCCAGTGTATACAAGCCTAGTCGCTCCAGTCTTTCAACATAAGACAGTCCCGCCTTTCCGGGAATTAACCTAGTAAACCTACGCTGCACGCCCTCAATAGCAATATACTGGAATCTTGAGCAAAAACCAAGTGCTGGAGGAACTCAATGGGCCAGGCAGCACCTGTGGAGGAAAATGGACAGACGATATTTTTTGGGTCAGGACATTTCAGGTAAGTCTGAAGAAGGGTCCTGCCCTGAAATGTCGTCGGTCCATTTCTCCCCACAGATACTGCTTGACCCGCTGAGTTCCAACAGCATTTGTTTTTTGCCCAGCGAGTAAAGGTGGTTGTTTAAAGGTAAGTTACGTAGTTTTATCACAAAATGCTGGAGTAACTCAGCAGGTCAGGCAGCATCTCAGGAGAGAAGGAATGGGTGATGTTTTGGGTCGAGACCCTTCTTCAGACTGATGTCAGGGGGGCGGGATAAAGGAAGGATATAGGTGGAAACAGGAAGATAGAGGGAGAACTGGGAAGGGGGAAGGGAAGAAAGGGACAGAGGAACTATCTAAAGTTGGAGAAGTCAATGTTCATACCGCTGGGCTGCAAGCTGCCCAAGCGAAATATGAGGTGCTGTTCCTCCAATTTCCGGTGGGCCTCACTATGGCACTGGAGGAGGCCCATGACAGAAAGGTCAGACTGGGAGTGGGAGTTTTATCACATATCATTTCATGTTTCAAAATAATGTCTGCTAATATCCTTTGAATCCAACATGGAGCTCTAACTCACATCATGAAGATTGTCCACAAATAAATCACTGTAATTGGTAACAAAGTGTTGTTTTATATCAGTATGCAAAATAAAAGATAGCCAGAAATCAAACTACTTCCTTTGGATCTGTGAGTACTAATGTTGGCCATAAATCTACCAAAATATATCCTACCCCATCACATTTTAGAGTTAGATACTTTTATAACTCATTATTTATCTTCATGTTAGAAAGGAAGTATCTGATGATGCATATCAAACATATCAAACATAGGGCGGCACGGTAGCGCAGCGGTAGAGTTGCTGCTTTACAGCGAATGCAGCGCCGGAGACTCAGGTTCGATCCTGACTACGGGTGCTGCACTGTAAGGAGTTTGTACGTTCTCCCCGTGACCTGCGTGGGTTTACTCCGAGATCTTCGGTTTCCTCCCACACTCCAAAGACGTACAGGTATGTAGGTTAATTGGCTGGGTAAATGTAAAAATTGTCCCTAGTTGGTGTAGGATAGTGTTAATGTGCGGGGATCACTGGGCGGCACGGACTTGGAGGGCCGAAAAGGCCTGTTTCCGGCTGTATGTATATGATATGATTTACAATTGCCGTACAGAAATGTATTAAAGCACCAATAAATTGCTCCATTCTGCCTCGAGCACTAGTTCTCCTGAAACCGGTTGTAAAATTGGTCTTGGATAAATAACAGTCTATTTTAAATGCCGTTCAATTCTTATTTCTATTCATTTAAACCGAAGAAAATCCAGTAAGATGCAATACTTTCCCTCCCATTTTTTTAAACTTGAACAAATGATGAAATTCTTTGTGGCACAAGTAATCAGCTGGCACGTGTAGAGTGAAAACATTTTGGAGAAGTATCATGCGTTAACGTACATATCAATATTTAAAAACGTAACAGGAGGTAAATTTCTTGACTACGATTAAAATACATTCCTCGTGAAATTTAGGGCTCTATTGCTTGTTTGTGTATATGGGTGTCAATTTGCCTTCATTTCTCTTTACAATGTGCAATGTGCTTTATAATGGATCTCGTATGTCTCTCACGTTGGTAAGTGTGGTATCCTGTGCAACTTTGCAGCACACCAGAGCATTTAGACTGACAAGATCATGTCAACAAACGTTAGACAATGCTGATTTGGCACCAGGGCTTCCCAGCTGCATTTCACATGCAGCTAACAATATGTGGTCAATTCAGATGGAGAACACAGAGATCAACATCAAGTTTCTCCCACACCCATCTATGCCAATTATCAACCAATACTAGCAAGTTGGTTAGTAACTGATCAGTGCTATCACTCGTTCACTCCGAAGATAGGCCTCAACCTGAAACATTGCCTATCCATTTCCCTCCACAGATGCCGCTGAGTTCCTCCAGCAGTTTGTTTTTTTTGCTCAAGATTCCAGCATCTTGTGTCTCCTTAGTTTACAGATGCAGCGCGGAAACAGGACCTTAGGCACACCGAGTCCGCGCCGACCAGCATCCCCGTACACTAGCACTATCCTACACACTAGGGACAATCAACAATCTTTACCGAAGACAAAATTAACCTACAACCTGCACGTCTTTGGAATGTGGGAGGAAACCAGAGCACCCGGAGAAAAACCTACACGGTCATGGAGAGGACATGTAAACTCCGTACAGGCAGTACCCGCAGTCAGGATCAAATCCAGGTCTCTGGCGCTGTAAGGCAGCATGGAAACATAGAAAATAGGTGCAGGAGTAGGCCATTCGGCCCTTCGAGCCTGCACCACCATTCAATATGATCATGGCTGATCATCCAACTCAGTATCCCGTACCTGCCTTCTCTCCATACCCCCCCGATCCCTTTAGCCACAAGGGCCACATCTAACTCCCTCTTAAATATAGCCAATGAACTGGCCTCAACTACCTTCTGTGGCAGAGAATTCCACAGATTCACCACTCTCTGTGTGAAAATTCACCACACTGAACTGCACCCATTCACACCCACTGCAACCCCCCTCCCACAGCACTGCACCCCCCCCCACTGACCTGCACTCCCCCACCGCAATGGCACCCCCTCCCATTGGACTTCACTGTGCCCCCTCCCTCTGCAAACATCCCACTGCAGTGCACTCTGCCCCCCCTCCTGCTGGCGCTGCTGCATCTCCCTCACCGCACCCCCTCCTCCGACCCCATCCCCGCCCCCACCCCACAGCACCCCCGCCCCGCCCGCGACTCTACCACTGCGCTTCTGAGCCGCTGCCATTTTCAAGCCACCGCATTAGACTCAGGGGTTTGGACGTTAATCATTTAGCTGTCTAGCTTCTGACTCACATCCAAAGCTCATAAACAATATCACAGAAAACTGCCATTCAGAAACAATTATACTGTTGTCTGCATTTTTCTAAAGGTGTCTTATTGTAGGTAGCAGTCTGCATCCCCAATTTGTCCTGGAGGAGTGTAGGAAAATAACTGCAGATGCTGGTACAAACCGAAGGTATCGCAAAATGCTGGAGTAACTCAGCGGGTCAGGCAGCATCTCTGGAGAGAAGGAATGGGTGACGTTTTGGGTCGAGACCTGTTTTCAGACTGATGTCGGGGGGGGGGGGGGGGGGGCAGGACAAAGAAAGGATATAGGTGGAGACAGGAAGATAGTCTGGGTCAAAACGTGGTCGTAGAGTAGGAGGGCAGGAGGAGCATTGTATGAAAGAGAGAGAGCATTGTATGCTACAAACTCATTATCTTAGTCCTCACCATCACCTGTGAAGTAGAGAGAAACGGAAATAACATCAGGAACCCATTTGTGGCCAATTGCACTGATTAATCTGACACCCGTAAATACAATTGGAGTCATGGTGGCAATGGAGGAGACCATTCAACCCACTGAGACCATGCTGGCTCTTGGCAGAGCAATCTCGTCATTCCCATTCCAACACTGTTCCCATTGTCTGACAAGTGTATCTCCTATTTAATTGTTTTAATAGTCGATCACTTCTATTTCAACCAATCTCTTCGGCATCAAGTTACAGATCACGGCCGGTGGAAAGAAATTTCCCTCGGTATTTCTTCCCTAAAACATTAAATCTGTGTTCTACAATGTTTGTTCTGTCGACTAATGACAATACCTTTTCTTTGTCTACCTAAAAACAATATCCGATTTAAACAAAGCCTCAATGGCGTTGGAATTTTTTTGTTGACAGGTCTGAGTTAGAGAGCCTATGTTTAGATGGCATCTTCTTGGTGTAAGTGGCAGTAGATCCTCACTAGTTGGTTATCAGATAACAGCAAAGATGATGGCAGAACGGGATCACGAATGCTCTCATTCTCAAAGTGCTCATTCACAGTCATGCTGCCTGAAGTCACTGTGGCCTCTCTAAAGGAGGGGGTGATGTCAAATCGTTGTAATCCATCAATAGATTGATTTCTGGAATGTGTGATGCTGCTGACGTTCTTCTGAATACCATAGTGCCAGCAATCTGAGCTGGCTGACAGACATAGGAGCTTCCACTGAAGAAGCAGCCACCATGCATCTGACTGCTTGAGCTAAAATGGAATATGAACCATGAAATGCTGCAAGATTGTCAGGCGCCCGAGTTTCAAAGTGGAGCTATCTTTAATGTCCACGCTAGTGCAGAAGGCGTCATGCTCCACATTTAGCCTTGTGCAAATTTGGAGATGGACTGCCCTTCCTGACATTGTATTTATATGTTGGCAGGTTTAACACTGCATCAAGCAGTTTACTGTGCCTACGTTGCCTGCAGACTGCCCTACTGCTATGCTCATCTGAGTTCTCTGTGGGATTTGTGCAACCATGCCTTCTCGGGACCTGGGAGCCCAGCTGCATTTTTTTCCGGCTTCTTATGCCGGTGATTCACCACCGGCAAGTTAAAGCCCATCATGTGACTTCAACATTACAGCTGCAGCTCTGGGCATCAGATCTAGTGCACTCATCATTTTCTTCCTGCCGTGTTGATGCCCAAGGCCAGCTGGGATGCCTTTGATATTTTCAATAAACTTTATATTGGCTGGTCCCACTTGTAACAGTACTTCATGCTTCTGAGAGATTGGCTTTTTCCTCCTGCTTCACTCCTGCTGCAAGAAAGAAGTTAGTGTCTCGGTGGGTGGCTTGAAGTCTCTTTGGGTAACGTGCCTGCCATGGTTGTGGTGCACGATCTAAGAAGCGAAGCTTGGAGAAGCAACAACTGCTTAAGAGTGAGGTGGGATAAACAAACATAGGCTTGAAGCTCCAAGCAAGAGACTGTTTCCATTGTGGCTTGTGGTGTGGTCAATGGGAGATGGAACTTGAAGAAGCGGTCTCGGAATTTTATCACATGCGAGAGGTTGTTGAATTTGTCCCTGCAAGTCTCTATGTTTTGATGGCTCTCACAGACTGATTAGTCTCTTTCACAATTGCCCAATTTACTTCTCTATATTACAAAAGGCAATTGTGAATTGCAGCGAATTGTGGACGCAGCCCAGACCGTCACACAAACCAACCTCCCTTCCATTGACTCCATTCTTACCTCACGCTGTCTCGGCAAGGCCGGCAGCATAATCCAGAATGAGTCACATCCTGGCCACTCCCTCTTCTCTCCTTTCCCATCGAGCAAAAGGTTTAGGAGTGTGAAAACGCACACCTCCAGATTCAGGGACAGTTTCTTCCCAGCTGTTATCAGGCAACTGAACCATCCTACCACAAACTAGAGAGCAGTCCTGAACATCTATCTACTGCATTGGTGACCCTCGGACTATCTTTGATCGGACTTATCTGGCTTCACCTTGCACTAAACGTTATTCCCTGATCATGTATCTATCTATACACTGTAAATTGCAGGATTGTAATCATGTATTGTCTCTCCGCTGACTGGATAGCACGCAACAAAAGCTTTTCTCTGCACCTTGGTACACGTGACAATAAACGAAACTAAACTAAACTGAACTAAAAGGCCTCCAAGGCTGAAACAAAAATCTGTGTAGTTACTCTCAAGCATGTTCAGCCCTGGCAAGCTCCAACACCCAGGCACAGACTTTCACCACCTGTTTCCGTCACAAATCCTTCAATTTATGGCATCGAGTCTGACTTTAATCACTCAAGCTTGTTTGAACAGGTGCTCACCAGTTGAGAACAAGGGTGATGTTCCAAGGCCGGCAACAGTACAGTTGCCAGTCGCTGATTGCAGAAACCATGCTCATAGATTTATAGCACTCTGTGCAAAACTCGCAGTGGATCTACTGGCACAGGCTGACCACGGGATGCATTTCCAATGCGTTGGCTATCTAATTTAGCTCCTCCATCCTAATTGTATTTTTACAGCTGACTTCATACCTTCGGGATACTTCAAAGTGCTTCACAGTCGATGGAAGTACTTTAAGCGCAGTTACTGTGTCAATGTAAGAAGCATGTCAGCCAATGTGTGCACCTGACAAGTCTGCTAACATCAATATGATACCGATCAGATGGTCGTTGATTTGGTGATGGTGTGTTAGGGATAAATATTGGTCAGGCCGCCAGAGGGGATTTAAAAAAAGTGCCAAGGTATTACACCCACGCAAGGCAGCAAATGAAGTTTCAGTTTAGCATCTCATCTAAAATGTGCCTGTTCCTCACAGTGCATCAGTCATGGAATAATGGATTGGCCATTTAGATTTTGAGTCTGTTCCACCATTCAGTGAGTATTGATTTTGCACTCAGGTCTCTCAAATGAGACTTGAGTCCACAATCTCTCAACCCAGACTCAAATTCCAAGTCTGTCACCAAGACTAAAAAAATCAATAAATTGGATTCTTAGTTTTGCAATAAGAACTTTTCACTGAAATACTGGTACCACTGCAACACGATGTTAATACTTTAACAACGACCATTTGCTAAAATTAACAGATGAGTGGGTTATGTCTTGACGTGGGGTAATTCCTCATGGTGACCAACTGCACACACTTGGTCTTGATGTTTACAAACTTACCATCCACACCAGGTGTCACATTGCTGGGAAGTTGGCATGTTAAATATAAATGAAAGCACACAAGGATCCATGAATGGTGAGTTATAGATCCTGCGTAACACAAAGAACAGTCTCCTCATCGCTGATAAGCTGATGGGCTGGAATTTAGTTGCAGGAGATGTATAGCAACATTAATGCAGGGAGAAGCGGTTTCTGCTAGTGGAAGTAAAGCCAAATAAAACCCATCACGGAATTTTATAATATCAAATGTAGCTGTATAATGAAACCAGGTATTCGCCAAAATGCTTTATAATTGTGTGGTGGCGAACAAGAAAAAAGCGGCGCAGTTTTTTTATGCACACAACAATGTTTCAGTTCATCATCGGTCCCAAAAGATCTACAGAGTTTGCTGACTCTGCAAGCGAGTTGCATTTGTTACTGCTTGACTTGTACTTCTGTATCCAAATGTACCCGCTGATCAAATACTGTGGAAGTCATTATTCTGGGTACTTTATGTTCAATTCTGCTAAACTGATGCATAGAAACATAGAAACATAGAAAATAGGTGCAGGAGTAGGCCATTCGGCCCTTCGAGCCTGCACCGCCATTCAATATGATCATGGCTGATAGACAATAGACAATAGGTGCAGGAGTAGGCCATTCAGCCCTTCGAGCCAGCACCGCCATTCAATGCGATCATGGCTGATCACTCTCAATCAGTACCCCGTTCCTGCCTTCTCCCCATACCCCCTCACTCCGCTATCCTTAAGAGCTCTATCCAGCTCTCTCTTGAAAGCATCCAACGAACTGGCCTCCACTGCCTTCTGAGGCAGAGAATTCCACACCTTCACCACTCTCTGACTGAAAAAGTTCTTCCTCATCTCCGTTCTAAATGGCCTACCCCTTATTCTTAAACTGTGGCCCCTTGTTCTGGACTCCCCCAACATTGGGAACATGTTTCCTGCCTCTAATGTGTCCAATCCCCTAATTATCTTAAATGTTTCAATAAGATCCCCCCTCATCCTTCTAAATTCCAGTGTATACAAGATCATCCAGCTCAGTAACCTGTACCTGCCTTCTCTCCATACCCCCTGATCCCTTTAGCCACAAGGGCCACATCTAACTCCCTTTTAAATATAGCCAATGAACTGGCCTCAACTACCTTCTGTGGCAGAGAATTCCACAGACTCACCACTCTCTGTGTGAAGAAATGTTTTCTCATCTCGGTCCTAAAAGACTTCCCCCTTATCCTTAAGCTGTGACCCCTGGTTCTGGACTTCCCCAACATCGGGAACAATCTTCCCGCATCTAGCCTCTCCAACCCCTTAAGAATTTTGTAAGTTTCTATAAGATCCCCCCTCAATCTTCTAAATTCCAGCGAGTACAAGCCTAGTCTATCCAGTCTTTCTTCATATGAAAGTCCTGCCATCCCAGGATTAAATTGCATTTTATTTGCTGCTGATCTCGCAAAGTATTGCTGCTTGTTTTACAAAATTAGCCGGCCTCCTGCAGTTTACAATACTTATTGGTTTGTTGACCTCCGAGTCACATGACATCACTGATATGCAGTAAAGTAAACTCACTGACTACTGAAGTCTAAGAAAATAACTGCAGATGCTGGTACAAATCGAAGGTATTTATTCACAAAATGCTGGAGTAACTCAGCAGGTCAGGCAGCATCTCGGGAGAGAAGGAATGGGTGACGTTTCGGGTCGAGACCCTTTTTCAGACTGAACGACTGAAGTCTAATATATTCAAGTCTTCAACTTCAGTTATTATGCAAAGTTACTTCAGTCATAAATTCCCATGGTATTATTTTGCTAATTAAATTGTGAAAAAGAGTTTTATACATACTGTACCTCCTTGAAATTTTTTTTAGCATCAAGATGCTTAATGCAAATCCCCATGCTTCGGGGATTTTTGTAAGACTTTGCTTCTGAATTAGAGATGGTCTTTTAGGTAAAGATGATTTATCACTTGAAACTGTTACAGTTGCCAGCAACACGGTCAGTGGATAGATTATGTTCTAATGTCTTTGTCATTGCAAAATAGCAAGTTGCTGACTATCTTGAATTAGTCCTGCCTTACCAAATGCAAATAATGCGAGTCCCTCTGAATTATTTCCAATACGTTTCCCACCACTGATGGTTCACTGGCCTGTAGTTCCATTGATTATCCTTGCTGCCCTTCATAAATTGATGGTCAACATTAGCTGTCGTCCAGTCTACCTGTGGCTAATGAGGACAGAAAAATAACTACAAGAGCTCTTTCAATCTCCTCTCCTGCTTCCCATAACTTGTTAGGATGCACCGGGGCCAGGCCGCAGGGTAACTTGGTCGCTAAACTACTGTAAACAGTTTATGCCAAACTTGTTCCTCGGTCACATCATTTCCATCAAGATTAAAAAATGGAGGTTTGGAGGTGATTCATGACTTATTACCATCAATGCATGTTCAATGAGTGTGATCGGTGTACGGTTCTCAGAAGCAGCAGGGTTGGCTATTGTTCTTTGTGGAAAATGCAGGACTGAATGAATGACCAGGTAAATAAATAAACATTAAATGGATAACATGGAATTTCTGTCTGAGAAATTGGACCCAATTATTTTTTAGTATTCCAAACAACTCTATCTGATTATTCGGCACCAATGTGACCTTGTGCAGATGTGAGTCCAACTCTACCTTCAAAATTCAGAACATTTGTAATTGAAGGCAACATTATAATCTTAGAACGTATACAACAGAATGCCCAAGATTAATGAATTGGAGCAAAAGATAACAACATCTTTCACAGCTGGATAGTGGGCTATCACAGGGTGGACTAAACTGAATTTAGGTTATGCCTTATCACATTTCTCAGAAATGTCTGTGATGCTGGGTGTATTAAGTTACTTTGTAACCACTGTCAAGCATTGCTAATTACTTGCTGGTTAGTGATGAATCTCCTCACGAAGATATTCAGGCAATTATAAAATCAAAGCATTCAGGCTTGCTATTAACGCATAGAATATGAACAGAAGGTTAACAGCGAAAATGAAAAGAACAGGGAGATATATGAGCAAATGTTCATACCTTAATGCCCATCTACTAAACAAGCTTAAATGAGAGGAAAGAAAACTGCAGATGCTGGTTTAAATCGAAGGTAGACACAAAATGCTGGAGTAACTCAGCGGGTCAGGCAGCATCGAAACATCATGACCCATTCCTTCTCTCCAGAGATGCAGCCTGACCCTCTGAGTTACTCCAGCATTTTGTGTCTACCTAAGCTTAAATGAGAGCTTTTTCTGTGGCAAAGTGCGACAATCAGTACCCCGTTCCTGCCTTCTCCCCATATCCCTTGACTCCGCTATCTTTAAGAGCTCTATCTAACTCTCTCTTGAAAGCATCCAGATAATTGGCCTCCACTGCCTTCTGAGGCAGAATTCCACAGATTTACAACTCTCTGGGTGAAAAAGTTCTTCCTCATCTCCATTCTAAATGGCCTACCCCTTATTCTTAAACGGTGGCCCCTGGTTCTGGACTCCCCCAACATCGGGAACATGTTTCCTGCCTCTAACGTGTCCAATCCCTTAATAATTATATGCTTCAATAAGATCCACTCTCATCCTTCTAAATTCCAGTGTATACAAGCCCAGTCGCTGCATTCTTTCAACCTATGACAGTCCCACCATCCCGGGAATTAACCTTGTGAACCTACGCTGCACTCCCTCAATAGCAAGAATGTCCTTCCTCAAATCTGGAGACCAAAACTGCACACAATACTTCAGGTGTGGTCTCACTAGGGTCCTGTACAACTGATCCTGCACCTTGTGTATTATTCCCAGAAACACCTGCCATTGTTGTTCCACTGTCATCCCTGCTCGGGTCTCTTTCCAGTCAACTTTGGCCAGCTCCTCCCTCATTGCTTGTACAAACTAACATTTACAAGAGACTCGCTTATGAGAATCACTGGCCTCAATTCACTTGGACTCTCTGAGCAAATTTCAGATGTAATTCTGAAATACTGTAACTCAATAAACAGAGGCCAGAATTTCTGTGTCGGATGCAATAAGCGATCTAGACATATTATTGATTGAGTTTGAGTGCAGTGTAAGTAGTTATGCTAAATCAAATGTTAATCTTGCCAAAACTATAAACTTCCATAAACTAATTTCTGAGTTCATGTTTGAAAATGTGTGCCCATTAGCCTCTCTGTGGCTTTAACACAAATTCAAGTAACTACCTTAAACGCCATAAATGGGAGCAATTGGTGAATAACCACCACTGTGATAATTCAACCTGTTGTGCAATTCGTACATACTATCTTATTTGTCCTTCCAGTGGTAGCAGTGCTGGATTTGAGAGACACCAAGTCTTAACAGGTTATGCACTGCACCACAGATAGCAAACAATGCAATGAAAATGCGTGGCCTCTACTGAATCACAAAATCATTCCATCATGTGCAAGGAGTGGGATAGACAATAGGTGCAGGAGTAGGCCATTCGGCCCTTCGAGCCAGCACCACCATTCAATGTGATCATGGCTGATCATTCTCAATCAGTACCCTGTTCCTGCCTTCTCCCCATACCCCAGATGATTCTCACTTCATCTCTGAATTTATGCTCTTTTGTCTACATTTGATGAAATGAGGTCTCTGTGCGCACAATCTTGCAGTCCATGAACTGAGTACTGACCGGCAGACTATTGATTGATAAATACTGCTTGTAGACAGTGTACAAATGACCAAGAAAGATGGGGCAATGATCATATAGTCTATCATTATCCTGTTACTTGTAGAAAAGATATCCTCTCTCAGTATCCATTTTGGCATGCTCCCAATATGTCTCGAACAGCAGAGACAGATGAATGTGAAATGCCCAATGGCACTGAATGAGGATTTTTGCTGCAGTCAGTAGATGTAATTCATAACCTGAATAAACAAGTACACAGCCCTTAAGTCAATTACTTCCATTGTAGTATATGATCCTCTTTATTTCCTTTTTCTCCTATTTAGAGTCTGCACTTCCTTCAGACATGTTTACAGATTGATATGTCTCAGAGCAACATCCCTTTTCAGTTCCATTCCATTTACAGGAGGTGCATATTTGATCATTCTGATTCAGCCAGTTTCCAATTGTCCCCAAGCAGGTATGTCCAGCAATTCTCTGTCCCATGTTGCTGGACTCTCATGTAAAGGACATGGAATACGCTGATGGATTCTGCTAGATTATACTGTTGAGATGTGGTTTGCAGACTTCATTGGGTGCACGGGCAAGAAGTAATGCTCTCCTTTCCTGCCAATATGTTTTAGAATATAAAATGAGTTTCAAGAAACAATCCAGGTGTGAACTCGATTCTCCAGTGGAATATATTAAATATTTGTCTACAGCTGTCACTTGACATTTTAATCTATTTTTGTTCAAATGTCTTTGTCGTACATTAGAGTTAAAGTAGCACATCAGCAATTTTTTTAAATCAAAGGTGCGCCTTCTACTGTTCAAAGCTTTTGGACATTCAGAGGTTGTAAGCAGTACTATGTAGATGTAAACAATTGAATAGTGAAAAACTACACCAAGAAATCACCCAGATATAAAATTAATTGTTTCTTCCAAAAACACACAGTGCTGCATTTCTGAGAAGCTTCGGGAGGAACCTGGGATCATAAATACAAATCTCTGTGCTTTGATGTTTCACTGATATCATCAGCGCTCTATCTACTCTTCATGAATTGTGAGGTCGTATGCAGCAGTCAATTGCATATTATCTATTTATTTACATCGAGTGGACCTAAAATGTGCTTGATGGAGCACAACATCACATTGTAGTGAAATAAATGTCTCTGAAACTCTGCACATGTCCTCCTCAGTTCTGCTGGCTTGGTTGGTATACTGGAGAAATTGCATCTTACATGGATTTTTTGGTCACTTATTGTGAGAGAACAGGAAAACCCCCGATCAATTTCTGAGATTGTGTGCAGAGTTTAGATCTGGTCATGAAGGTTTCTGAAGTACCAGGGTCATATCTCTGTTTTTTGTGATGGCTGGACTGACTACACTGACCTCAATATCCTTGCCTCTGCAAAATATAGCCTGGTCCATAATGAGTTTTGAGCCCATCATTGAAGGGATCTACAGGAAGCAATGTTTCAAGAAGGCAGCTAATATCATCAATGATCTATACCAGCCTAGTACACACTCTCGTCTTGCTGCTAGGTTTGGCAAAGGAAAAGGAAAACTAACCTGAGAGCCATTACTCGGTCCAAAACCAGCTTCTTGCGATAAGCCTCCAGGCTCTTAAACCACCCTGGTCAACCCTACCTCAGCTCCATATTTCTATGAGCTTTGCACGACTAAGGTTCCATAATGTACTTTGGCTTGCACTATCATGGCCTGGTTTACTTCCTGTAACCAATAATTTGTGTGTTTATTTGTTGTGTTGTTGTGCTTAATGTGCCTGTAAAAGCTGCAGCAAGAAAGAGTTTAATTGTTCCGGTCCTGGTGTGTAGTACAGTTAAACACTCTTGCCTTGCCTCTTGATATCTATATACTAAAACTCTCGTTTGTTTGTTTGTTTGTAACTAAACTTCAGCCAAAACTGTACAAGATATCGCAACATTTTTAGGCCCACCTTATTCACCGTGGTCGCTTTAATGGTAAAAATGGTAGTTTTATTGAAATTGGTGTTATATTTTTAAAGTTATTCACATTTTAAAGTTTTTAAAAACCAGCGCATGCGCAGTTGGGGCCGGTCTTTACGTAAGATGGCCGCCAGACCAGCGCCTAAACTTACGTAAGATGACCACCGGGTGACTGCGCATGCGCAGTTGGGGGGAGGGTCATCACTTTCGATCCGCTCCCACATCCTGCCAGACGCCCGTTTGCTTCCGCGGCCCAAGTGGGGGGAGCGTCACTGCCGCCGCTCCAAACCCCGGGCGTCTCCATCATGGCCGCCGCTGCTGAGCTTTGGAGCCGCCGCTACAAACCCTGGGCGTCTCTGTCACCGCCAACACCGCCCCGCCTGGAGCCCCCAGCATCCGCTCCCAACCCCGGGCGTCTCCATCATTGCCGCCGCTGCCGCCGCTGCTTCTTCTTCCCGCTCTAAACCCTGGGCTGATGTCCCATCGCTGATGTCGCCAGTTTGCCTCCAGCTCCGCTCAGCATCGCCACCGCCGCTCCCAGCCACGAGCGACTACTTCACCGCTCCGCCCCGGAGCCGCCGCCGCTCGCCGGGACTCAGCTCGCTGCTCGCCGGGCCCCTGCCTCACCGGGCCTCGCCTCTCACTGGGCCCCGCCTCGCCGGGCCTCGCCTCACCGCCCCCCGGGCCTCGCCTCGCCGCCCCCCGGGCCTCGCCTCGCCGCTCCCTGGGCCTCGCCTCGCCGCCCCCCGGGCCACGCCTCGCCGCTCCCCGGGCCTCGCCTAGCCGCTCCCCGCTCCCCGGGCCTCGCCTAGCCGCTCCTCGGGCCTCGCCTCGCCGCTCCCCGGGCCTCGCCTCGCCGCCCCCCGGGCCTCGCCTCGCCGCTCCCTGGGCCTCGCCTCGCCGCCCCCCGGGCCACGCCTCGCCGCTCCCCGGGCCTCGCCTAGCCGCTCCCCGCTCCCCGGGCCTCGCCTAGCCGCTCCTCGGGCCTCGCCTCGCCGCTCCCCGGGCCTCGCCTCGCCGCCCCCCGGGCCTCGCCTAGCCGCTCCCCGCTCCCCGGGCCTCGCCTAGCCGCTCCCCGCTCCCCGGGCCTCGCCTAGCCGCTCCCCGGGCCTCGCCTCGCCGCTCCCCGGGCCTCGCCTCACCGCCCCCCGGGCCTCGCCTCACCGCTCCCCGGGCCTCGCCTCACCGCTCCCCGGGCCTCGCCTCGCCGCTCCCCGGGCCTCGCCTAGCCGCTCCCCGCTCCCCGGGCCTCGCCTAGCCGCTCCCCGCTCCCCGGGCCTCGCCTCGCCGCACCCCGGGTCTCGCCTCGCCGCTCCCCGGGCCTCGCCTCACCTCCCCGAGCCTCGCCTCACCTCCCCGAGCATCGCCCCTCCCCAGGCCTCACCTCGCGGCCCGCCAGTCCTCGCCTCGCCGCAAAGAAATACTTTGTTGTAGAAAGTATTTCTGTTCAATAACCTTTCTATAAATACCAGAATATACTCATGATAGGCCTGACATTGTACATGTAGTCCAAGAACTACAGATTGTTGGAAATAATAGTCATTTTTCACACATGAATGTAGCGTAACACGTATGCGCATTTGGCGTGCATACTTTTTTTTGCTGAAAAGTTGCATTACGTGCCATATTATGAATTTGATGTAAAATTCGGAAGTTTAAAACTATCTCCAAGGGGGGGGAGGAGGGGAAAGGGTGAGGGGAGGGGGGATGGAGGGAGGGAGGGGGGGAGGAGGGGAAAGGGGAGGGGGAGGGGGGAGTAGAGGGGAGGGGGGGAGGGGGGGAGGAGAGGGTGCTGCACCAATGCAGGAGAGGTTTGGGCCCAACGGGTCCACTTGGTCTGGTGTTCTCTTAAAAATACAGAAGAAGAAAAAAATCAATGTTTGTTTCAGTGCGCTGTGTGAGAACAGAAGATGAAGTACAGGCTGCTGATATGATTTACTCTCATATAACCAGGCACACATGTCTTAAAAGTCAGAACAACGTCTGAATCCCCCCCCCCTCCCCCCCAAATGTGTCAATAATAGATCATCATTTCCAAGTGAAAGGAATGGTACGACCCTGCTCTAAATGAGATTCATCATCAATGTTTTGGTGAGTAGATGAGTAGAAATGATTTGCACTGTGTTTTAATAGTTCACATGGTGATTAGGCTTGAGGACATGTGAATAAGGTGTGGTGAAGGATGGGGAGTTGAGGAGACGTGATGGTTACTTGAATCTCTCGACCTAAGAATTCAGCTGCAAATCTAGTGAGCTATCAAAAGACTATTTTCTTTTATCTATCACACTCAACATATTTTGTATCATTCACCCCTCACCATGCCAACTATTTTGAATGTAATGGTGAGAAGTTCAACTTAAGCCTGGGCATTTTTCTTCACCCGTGGTACCTTGATAGATTTGTATAATAGTGCCCATTGATGATACTGGTCATACTTACTGCCCAGTCCTAACTGTCTTTCACAGATCTTGTGGTGGAAAGCTAATGGCATGTTGGCCTTCATAAGAAAGCTAATGGCATGTTGGCCTTCATAACGAGAGGATTTGAGTATAGGAGTAAAGAGGTTCTTCTGCAATTGTATAGGGCCGTGGTAAGACCACATCTGGAGTATTGTGTACAGTTTTGGTCTCCTAATTTGAGGAAGGACATCCTAGTAATTTAAGCAGTGCAGCATAGGTTCACGAGATTGATCCCTGGGATGGCTGGACTGTCATAAGAGGAAAGATTGAAAAGACCAGGCTTGTATTCACTGAAGGATGAGAGGGGATCTTATAGAGACATATAACATTATAAAAGGACTGGACAAGCTAGATGCAGGAAAAATATTCCCCAATGTTGGGGGAGTCCAGAACCAGGGGCCACAGTCTTAGAATAAAGGGGAGGCCATTTAAAACTGAGGTGAGAAGGAACTTTTTCACCCAGAGAGTTGTGAATTTGTGGAATTCTCTGCCACAGAGGGCAGTGGAGGCCAAATCACTGGATGAATTTAAGAGAGAGTTAGATAGAGCTCTGGGGGCTAGTGGAATCAAGGGATATGGGGAGAGGTTGGGCACAGGTTACTGATTGTGGATGATCAGCCATGATCACAATGAATGGCGGTGCTGGCTCGAAGGGCCGAATAGCCATCCTCCTGCACCTATTTTCTGTTTCTATGTCATTGTAGTAATGGCACACTCATGATTATATTAGGTGAAAAATTCCAGGCTACTGATTGTGAAAGATGCCATGCAAACCAAAATTAGAATAGAGTGGCAATTCAATTGAAAACTCTTGAGGTGATGTTATTTCCATGATGGGTGCTAATCTGGTGATAGAGATCATTGGGCTAGGAAAATAACAATAATAAGGGTGGCACGGTGGCGTAGTGGTAGAGTTGCTGACTTACAGCGCTTATAGCGCCAGAGACCCGGGTTTGATCCCGATTATGGGAGCTGTATGTACGGAGTTTGTACGTTCTCCCCGTGACCACGTGGGTTTTCTCCGAGATCTTCGGTTTCCTCCCACACTCCAGAGACGTACAGGTTTGTAGGCTAATTGGCTTGGTATAATTGTAAAATGTCCCGAGTGTATGTAGGATGGTGTTATTGTGCGTAGGTGTCGCTGCGTTGGTGCAGAATCGGTGGACCGATGGGCCTGTATCTCTAAACTAAACTAAAGTAAACAAATTTACATTTTCCACTTTATACTCCACGTGCCATAACTTTGCCCGCCCACCCACCTAACCTATCTGTATCTGTATCATATCATCATCATATCATATCTATACAGCCGGAAACAGGCCTTTTCGGCCCTCCAAGTCCGTGCCGCCCAGCGATCCCCATACATTAACACTATCCTACACACACTAGGGACAATTTTTTACATTTACCCAGCCAATTAACCTACATACCTGTACGTCTTTGGAGTGTGGGAGGAAACCGAAGATCTCGGAGAAAACCCACGCAGGTCACGGGGAGAACGTACAAACTCCTTACAGTACAGCACCCGTAGTCAGGATCGAACCTGAGTCTCCGGCGCTGCATTCGCTGTAAAGCAGCAACTCTACCGCTGCGCTACCGTGCCTCCCGTCCTGCAGTGGTGCAGACAGCAGACTCATTGAAATTGTCTATAATTTCACCCTAACTCACCCAGCGAAAAAAAGGCCAACGGGGGGGGGAAAAAAAATCATAATCATCTGAGTCTACTCCCTGTCCTTAGAATGCATTGTTCGAATTAGAGAAAAAATATAAAAAATTACTCAAATAGGGAAATTACAGGGGAAAATGGTGTATTGCCAGGTTCAGAAGGCCTGTGCAAGGAAATTTACAAAAATTATAAGGATTTTAAAAATTCAGCCAGCATCAGTTAAAAAAGTCATCATGTAAAGTAGATGGTGGGACTTCATCCAAATCCCAGAATATGTACGATCCAGAGAAAAAGCAGAAGCCGAAGCATTTATAAAAGGCCAATTAAGGATAGTTATTTGATTATATGATTCATACCAAGAAGCTAGTTGAAAGTGTATTACCTAATCAAAGTGGTACCTAATCATAAATCATGAGCATATTACATTCGCAACCTTAAAGTTTAAAAAAACCAAGTCCTTTCAATTTATAATGTACAATTTAATTCTTTAATATTTAGTTAATGGAGCATGCATGATCCTGACAGCATTATGATGAAAGGTAAAGTACGCTTGGAAAGCATACTGACAGTTTGTAGCATGTGTTGTATACAGGGTTTACCAAGGCAACAAAAGCTATTGGATGTCCCAATTGTATATAGAGATTGGGTGGATGTGGGAAATTGCATAACATGCACAAAAGCAACAGATAAGAAAATGAAGTACTTTCCCCAACGTAGACCTGTGATGCCTAAGGCTGTCACATGCTTAGGTATTAATTTAGTTTAGTTTAGTTTAGTTTAGAGATACAGCGTGGAAACGGGCTCTTCGGCCCACCAAGTCCGCACCGACCAGCGATCCCTGCACATTAACACTATCCCACACACTAGGGACAATTTACACATACACAAAGCCAATTTACCTGCATACCTGTACGTCTTTGGAGTGTGGGAGGAAACCGAAGATCTCGGAGAGAACCCATGCGGTCACGGGGAGAACGTGCAAACTCCATACATACAGCACCCGTAGTCGGTATCGAATCCGGGTCTCCGGCGCTGCAAGCGCTGTAAGACAGCAACTCTACCGCTGAGCCACCGTGGCTGCCTATTATTGGAACTGATGTCTCCATTCATTAATTGTGGTCAGTCAGATCACATCTTTGCAATGGAGGATCTCAATGTAGCAATCACCTTGATGTCTCTCAGAAATAATAAAATGTTGGTTTCAAACACTGATGTTGGTGAGATTTATGTAAGAAAATAACTGCAGATGCTGGTACAAATCGAAGGTATTTATTCACAAAATGCTGGAGTAACTCAGCAGGTCAGGCAGCATCTCAGGATATGCTGCCTGAGATGCATCTCCTGAGATGCTGCCTGACCTGCTGAGTTACTCCAGCATTTGGTGAGATTTGTGGTATTTACCAAAATAATTATATAATTAGAAATGAGTTTATTTGGAAACGTTCAATCCCGATTGTTACCACAAATTGGTGCATCACGTCATTCCAAATTTGTGTGGCAGGGAATGAGTTGCCTTCTCATCGTCCCAAATTTCCATTTGCGATGTAAACATAACCTTGGACCCATTTTCTGAATCGTTTTTCTGTGTGTGTTTAAATGCAGCAGCTTACCTGGCTGGCAGAAGGTTGGTGACAATTCCCGAGCAACTCCCCTTGCAATGTCGGATTCCTGGCGAGCAGCTTGTGCGGCGCCATCCGCTGTATCAGCTTTGGCCCTTGCATGCGCGGTTCTGCAGAAAAAACAAAGCTGCTGTCACTTCAGTTCAGCTCAGTTTCAGTTTAGTTTATTGTCACGTGTTCCAAGGTACAGTGAAAAGCTTTTGTTGCGTGCTAGCCAGTCAGCGGAAAGACAATACATGATTACAATTGAGCCATTCACTGTGTACAGACGTCACCCATTCCTTCTCTCCTGAGATGCTGCCTGACCTGCTGAGTTACTCCAGCATTTTGTGAATAAATACCTTTGATAAGGGAATAATGCTCAGAGCAAATTAAAGCCTGTAAAGTCCAATCAAAGACAGTCTGAGGGTGCCGATGACGTAGATAGTAGTTCAGGACTGCTCTCTAGTTGCAGTTGGATGGTTCAGTTGCCTGATAACAGCTGGGGAGAAACTGTCCCTGAATCTGGAGGTGTGTGTTTTCACCTCTATACCGAGGGGCAAGGGGAGAAGAGGGAGTGGACTGGGTGTGACTTATCCCTGATTATGCTGCTGGCCTTGCCGAGGCAGCATGAGGTATAACAGAAGACATTCTGGCCTTCCATCACAGTGAGGAGGGGACTGGAGGAGACTCACTGTGATGGATGTTTCTTTTTGTTTTTGTTTTGTGTTGGTTTGTGGTTGTGTAATTGCTTATTTTATTGCTCTTACTATTGGACTGTGGGTGACGAAATCTCATCCAAAAGACTTGTTTTTTGGATGACAATAAAGGTAATTCTGATTCTGATTCTGATTCTGAAATGGAGTCAAAGGAAGGGAAGTAGGTTTGATGGTGTGATGGTCTGGGCTGCGTCCACAATTCGCTGCAATTTCTTGCGGCCTTTGGATGGAGCGGTTCCCAAACCATGCACCCTGTGTCAGCTGCAAAGCACCATAATTTTTTGACTTGCAGTCTACTTGTGTTAGATATGAAATTATATTTTAGGAAGGTTCTCCGTGGTGCTTTGTCCCGATGCAACAAAAACACAG
The DNA here is from genome assembly GCF_053455715.1 of Rhinoraja longicauda. Classification (NCBI taxonomy): domain Eukaryota; kingdom Metazoa; phylum Chordata; class Chondrichthyes; order Rajiformes; family Arhynchobatidae; genus Rhinoraja; species Rhinoraja longicauda. Next base: position 79,700,907 of record NC_135956.1, read on the forward strand.
TGCAGCATTGTTGCAATTTGCCCCATACCAAAAGGAGAAAATAAGTATTCTGCTTTTGATAAAATAGACTGCTGGTTAAAGAGAATAATTCGTATGAATTCCATAAAAATCAGGTAACTTTAAAATCAAATTAGCCAAGTAAGTATACTTTATTTCTTCAAGTATTTACAATATAGAAAAAAAAGGACATTTCTTTAGAATTATTGAAAACAGGGTATTAGATAATTGCTATGATAAATTATTACAGTAATAGTGAGATATTGTGGTATTTAATTTAATAACATTGCTTGAAGTAGTAACTGTTATTCAATTAATGACTTTCATTATGATGATAAACTTATTTTTAAAGAGACAAAGTAGTATTTTTCTAGTAGTAAAATATACCATTTTATACATTATAACAATAAAATAACAAATGACTTTGGGTTAAGCTGTAGATATTTTTGACACATCTCTTTGTGGCTATGTTATGTTTCTCATAGATGAGCTGCTTCACTACTTCTTTCTAAAATATCTTCACTGGCTAATTTTACAGAAACTACAAGAGCAAAAACATGCTTGAAATTTTCATTCATTGGTATATCTACAATAAACGGTGTGAAATGTCAGACTAGCTCTTTGATTGCAACATGCCAGATACATTGGAGAGATTATCATCCCTAGTTTCTTGTGTAGGAAGGAACTGCAGATGCTGGTTTAAACCAAAGATAGACACAAAATGCTGGAGTAACTCAGTGGGACAGGCAGCATCTCTGTAGAGAAGGAATGGGTGACCTTTCGGGTCGAGACCCTTCTACAGACTGACGAATTTTCAGGTCGAGACCGTTCTTCAGTCTGAAGAAGGGTCTCGACCCTAAACATCACCCTTCCCTTCTCTCCAGAGATGCTGCCTGTCCCGCTGAGTTACTCCAGCATTTTGTGTCTATCTTCTGTTATACCTAGTTTCTTAACAGGTTGTAAACACACCTACACAAAACCTTGAAAAAGCAGTGAAGTGTGTTGTAAAGGGTCCAAACAACATTGCCTTAGCCATTGATGGAAATGCTGGGCATACATAATATTTATTCCAAATTTTCAAATGCAAACACAGTAGAAATCAACCTTGCCTGGAAATGTTATTGTGAGCCCTTGTGAATGGTGGTTCAAACAAATGTTCAGCTGCTTTAGCCTTTATTCTAGTCTTGGAGATAGGTGGCGCTGTACATGGCAGCCGCGCCAACAACCCGTCTCGTCTTTTTCTTTTGCTGTTTTGGTCTGTGTTTACTTTTATGTTTTTAGTGAATCTTTAGTTTTTGCATCATGTGGGGGTGAGGGTTGGAGGGTTGGTGAGGGTTGGAGGAAACATTGTTTATCTCTTTCCTTGACGGAGATGCGACTTTTTCATCGTATCTCCGTCCGTACTGCGGCTTTAACATCGTGGAGCTGGTGGTCCCTTTGTTGGGGATTGACTGCGGGAGCTCCAACCGCAGGACCTTCGACCGCCCCGATTGCGGGAGCTTTGACCGCCCCGATACGGGAGCTTTGACCGCCCCGCTGCGGGAGCTTCGATCGCCGACTGTGGGAGCTTTGACCGCCCTGATTGCGGAAGTTTCGATTGCCCCGACCACGGGAGAAAAAGAGGAATAAGATGGTATAAGTTATTTGCCTTCCATCACAGTGGGGGATGTGATGTCACCGAAGAAACAAGATGGACGTGCTGCCTGCACTGGTGAGGACTCGGAGGGAGTGCTGTGAGTGCAGTGATCTCGGTGTTTGCGGGGACATGGCTCCATGAGGACATCCCGGAGTCTGGTGCGAGTGCGGACGGCTTCCTGACTGTTTGGGCAGACAGGTACTGCAGAGAGAGTGACAGCGGTCGGTACAACTCTGGTCACATCACGGTGAAGGAGCATGTGTGTGGCCCGGACATTGAACTGATGGCTGTGGGTCCTCGCTTATGCTGTGTGCCCTGGGTATCCTCACATACCGCTGTGTTAGCTGCTTAAGTCTATGTTTAATTTTTATGTGGTTATGTATCTTGTTGCTTTTTTGTATGACGGTTGGCAAATCAAATTCCTCGTATGTTTACATACTTAGCTAATAAATTAATTACGAAGCAATAATCTTCTTCAATGTCAATAACATCCTATTCCAGATAGAAGCTGTGGTATGCGTCCAAGCATCTTTCCTTCATACCTTTTGAAGGCGGCAAAATGGACTACTCTGCACCATGTACATTGATCAATACTGCAAGGTAAATTGTGACATGAGGAGAATTTACTTAAGATTAATTGTGGCACAGTGGAAATGGCTGAGGGAAAACAATTTCACAAGTACTGCTTTCACTGAGTCTATTGCAGAGCTAGTCAGCTGTACAACAGCCATACCAGCCCGACAAAGCCCTTCGCAAGAAGATCTGGACCGACTCATTGGATGCAAGCCTCGAAAATGGCACTGAATCCAAATACCCGACTCAACAGACAATAGACAATAGGTGTAGGAGTAGGCCATTCGACCCTTCGAGCCAGCACCGCCATTCAATGTGATCATGGCTGATCATTCTCAATCAGTACCCCGTTCCTGCCTTCTCCCCATACCCCCTGACTCCGCTATCCTTAAGAGCTCTATCTAGCTCTCTCTTGAATGCATTCAGAGAATTGGCCTCCACTGCCTTCTGAGGCAGAGAATTCCACAGATTTACAACTCTCTGACTGTAAAGGTTTTTCCTCATCTCAGTTCTAAATGGCCTACCCCTTATTCTTAAACTGTGGCCCCTGGTTCTGGACTCCCCCAACATTGGGAACATGTTTCCTGCCTCTAACGTGTCCAACCCCTTAATAATCTTATACGTTTCGATAAGATCCCCTCTCATCCTTCTAAATTCCAGTGTATACATGCCTAGTTGCTCCAGTCTTTCAACATATGATAGTCCCGCCATTCCGGGAATTAACCTAGTAAACCTACGCTGCATGCCCTCAATAGCAAGAATATCCTTCCTCAAATTTGGAGACCAAAACTGCACACAGTACTCCAGGTGCGGTCTCACTAGGGCCCTATACAACTGCAGAAGGACCTCTTTGCTCCTATACTCAACTCCTCTCGCTATGAAGGCCCCTATCAGAGGCTGATGTCTATAAGAAAGCCATCAAACAAACTCAGATTTAGGGCAACAGATAGAAAGAAGTAGGTGCCTTCCATGATTGTTGCAGACAGATGTGCTCCTTTTACAAATTCCTGCACCAACAACTGTTAAAATCAAGATTCATTTCTTGTCTCTGTGCGGTACTCAAGAAAATGATAAGAATAGTCTCACAGCAGGTTGTGCTGTTCACTGTTCAACTGGCATGAACAGTAAAATAACAGGACAAAGCCATGCAGCCCCTCAAGCCTTCTCCAAAGGAGAAACTCAGTGGGCCAGGCAACGTCTGTGGTGGGAAATGGACAGGACGTTTCGGGTTGAAGCCATTCATCTGTACTGATGCAGATTTCCATCCACAGATGCCACCTGACCCACTGAGTTTCTTCAGCAGTTTGTTTTTGCACACGATCCCAGCATCTGCACTCTCTTGCCTGTACTTACATATCTTCAGGTTCCCGAGGTGTCAAAAGTACCTCATTCTCAGCCTTAGCATATTTCATTCACAAATATTTGGAGTCAGAGAATTTACAAGTGTTTACAACCCATTGAGGAATTAAATCTCTCTATATCTCAGTCCCAAAAGTCTGATGTGTAAGTGGTCCTTTAAAAAAACCAATCTGGTCGTTTCACGATCACCATTATTGTTTTGTCAACCCTTTAAATGAGGAGGTTAATTCCCGGAATGGCGGGACTGTCATATGTTGAAAGACTGGAGCGACTAGGCTTGTATACACTGGAATTTAGAAGGATGAGAGGGGGATCTTATCGAAACGTATAAGATTATTAAGGGGTTGGACACGTTAGAGGCAGGAAACATGTTCCCAATGTTGGGGGAGTCCAGAACAAGGGGCCACAGTTTAAGAATAAGAGGTAGGCCATTTAGAACTGAGATGAGGAAAAACTTTTTCAGTCAGAGAGTTGTGAATCTGTGGAATTCTCTGCCTCAGAAGGCAGTGTAGGCCAAATTCTCTGAATGCATTCAAGAGAGAGCTAGATAGAGCTCTTAAGGATAGCGGAGTCAGGGGGTATGGGGAGAAGGCAGGAATGGGGTACTGATTGAGAATGATCAGCCATGATCACATTGAATGGTGGTGCTGGCTCGAAGGGCCGAATGGCCTTCTCCTGCACCTATTGTCATATTTTTTTTCTTTTTTTTTTTTCTTTTCATATTTCAGATACAGCGCGGAAACAGGCCTTTTCGGCCCACCAAGTCCGCACCGCCCAGTGATCCCCGCACACTAACACTATCCTACACACACCAGGGACAATTGTTTTACATTTACCCAGTCAATTAACCTACATACCTGTACGTCTTTGGAGTGTGGGAGGAAACCGAAGATCTCGGAGAAAACCCACGCAGGTCACGGGGAGAACGTACAAACTCCTTACAGTACAGCACCCGTGGTCAGGATCGAACCTGAGTCTCCGGCGCTGCATTCGCTGTAAAGCAGCAACTCTACCGCTGCGCTACCGTGTTGTCTATTGTCTATTGTCTATAAATGGCACTCCTGTAATTGTCATCACAATGTTACTGTACTCACTTACTGTATGCACTTACAATCCAGTAGCTTCATGGTTGCCATTGTTATTAACAGCTTTTTAAATTCTACATTTAATTAACCTGGTTTTAGCCTCTCAGCCACCATGGGTGGGATTTGACTTTGTGCCTCCACACCCTGGTGATGGGCCAGCATTTCAATCATTCTGCTTCCATGACATGGTGAAGGAGCTCCTGCTATCAGCAGAGGGCAAGAACTGTGGTCTGTGCTGATGGCACACGAGTGACATCAGCAGCTCTCCGAGTGCAATCTTAAAAGATAGAATGGTACTCCACTGAAGGAAGGCAACAAGAGAACCAAAGCAATGAAATACGTGACTAGGTAATCCGGCTATTCTGGTTATACGGTGCTGACCGGGGCATTTTGTAAGAACTCCCGCACAATATCATGTTTGTGTTCATGCTCACGAAAAACACAAACCCTCAGTTTAATATCCACTCCAAAATACAATTCCCATTGGGGAGCAACATTCCTTCAAACCAGTTGTGAAGTGCTAAACTGGATTACCTGGGCAAATCGGAAAATTGATCTTAATCTTCTGACAGCAATAATGAGACCAAGCATAGACAGGGCGATCGTTTCACTGAACGCCTCTGCTCAGTCCGCCTAGGCCTATGCGATTGCCCAGTTGCGGAACACTTGAGCTCCCCCTCACATTCCCATGCTGACCTGTCAGTCCTGGGCCTCCTCCACTCAGTGATGCCAAACGCAAACTGGAGGAACAGCACCTCATATTTTGCATGGGCATAGGCAATAGACAATAGGTGCAGGAGTAGGCCATTCGGGCCAGCACCGCCATTCAATGTGATCATGGCTGATCATTCTCAATCAGTACCCCGTTCCTGCCTTCTCCCCATACCCCCTGACTCCGCTATCCTTAAGAGCTCTATCTAGCTCTCTCTTGCAACCCAGTGGAATGTCAGCTGCTTTCTTTAACCTGAGGTAACCCTTGCTTTCCCTCTCACTCCATCCCTCCCACACCCTCATTCTCCAACTAGTTTCACTGTCCTCCTAATTAATTTGACTATTTGTATGCCTCATTGACATCTTTCCCTCAGCCAACAATGAGCCATTCTGCATTTCCTAAATCATCGACTGCTTTGATCTGTTGTTTTCACACCTTGCCCTTCCATATCTCAAGTTTCCCTCTCCCCTGACTCTCAGTCTGAAGAAGGGTCTCGACCCAAAACGTCACGCATTCCTTCTCTCCAGAGATGCTGCCTGAGTTACTCCAGCATTTTGTGTCTATCTTCGGTGTGAACCAGCATCTGCAGTTCTTTCCTACACAAAACTATTTGTTCATTTGGCATATACAAAAATCATCTCCTTCAAATAATATTTTTGTATAGATAGGTATCAATAGTTCAGTTTAGTTTAGAGATACAACGCGGAAACAGGCCCTTCGGCCCACCGAGTCCGCACCGACCAGCGATCCCCGCACATTAACACTATCCTACACACACTTGGGACAATTTACACATATACCAAGCAAATTAACCTACAAACCTGTACATTTTTGGAGTGTGGGAGGAAACTGAAGATCTCGGAGAAAACCCACGTGGTCAGTGGGAGAATGTACAAACTCCATACAGACAGCACCCGTAGTCAGAATCGAAACCGGGTCTCCGGCGCTGTGAGCGCTGTAAATGCAGCAACTCTACCGCCGCGCCACCATGGTCGCTTAGTATCATATCATATCATATCATATCATATATATACAGCCGGAAACAGGCCTTTTCGGCCCTCCAAGTCCGTGCCGCCCAGTGATCCCCGTACATTAACACTATCCTACACCCACTAGGGACAATTTTTACATTTACCCAGCCAATTAACCTACATACCTGTACGTCTTTGGAGTGTGGGAGGAAACCGAAGATCTCAGAGAAAACCCACGCAGGTCACGGGGAGAACGTACAAACTCCTTACAGTGCAGCACCCGTAGTCAGGATCGAACCTGAGTCTCCGGCGCTGCATTCGCTGTAAAGCAGCAACTCTACCACTGCGCTACCGTGCCGCCCTTGTGTGTGCTTAAAGTTTACAAGTACCTCTCAGAAACATATTCAATAAATTTGAAAGTGTTCCCTACTGCTACTCTGTCAACAGTTTCATTTGTGCAGTGTGATACTTAATTGAGTGTGTGGCTGTGGATAATGCAGATATATTTAGGCTCTTTTCCTATGGGTCCAAAGTATAATTTGGGAGATTAAGTAGCTTTTGAGTGCCAGTATTTTCTAGGGTCGGGAATTTGATGCAAATGGGGAAAATCCTTCGACATCGTGACTAAATTTATTTATATTCAGTAAAGCAGCATAAAGTTGTAACTGAGAAATGGGTCAAAATAAACTCTGATGGCCAGTTTTACAGCAGAGTATTCATGGAATGAGTTTACTTTCCTGTTTCCTACAGAAAAGCCATGTGGAGGACAGACGTTGATAGGAAAATCTTTGACCATTTTACTACATTTTCCCTGAATTCTGATGATTGTGTAAAATAAAGCAAGGAAAGAAATGTAGGTGTGCGACAAGCAATATTCAAGGCACGTGATTCTTAGCCTGATCCTCACTCAGCCTGATCCCCCCACCCAACCCCCTCTCATCCATAGAACAGCGTATGGTCCAGATTCCTTATTGGAAGTAATTTTACAAATATTCTTTATTTTCAGCAATTATTTGAGTAAATCCCCCATAAAAACTCCCTCTGCAATGGCTGTTAGTCATGGCGTTTTCTTCCGGGAGTTTTCACTGAAATCACAATCAAAAAATATTCATAACTCAAGGAGAGACGGACGTCTAGTAATGTTCTGAGTTTTGGGTCACGAGCACCTACAAAATGTCAGGAAATGGACTAATACGTACTTCCATTGTTGGATTTTGCTGACAGCAGCTTTCAATGTATTTGGATCATTGTGAAAAAAAATTAAATGTTATGAACATGAAAAGTCTAAAATTATTGATAACTGCAGAACCGAACTGTTTGTAAAATGTTATCTGAACTTTGGATTAATGACTGCATCCTCTGGTTTGTGGGTGCCTGTAATATTCCATAATATAGTTTCTTAACTGGTGATGTTGAAAATTATATTCATGGAAACATATTAGATTTTTTTTAGATTTAGAGATACAGTGCGGAAACAGGCCCTTCGGCCCACCGAGTCCGCGCCGCCCAGCGATCCCCGCACATTAACACTATCCTACCACACTAGGGACAATTTTAACATTTACCCAGTCAATTAACCTACATACCTGTACGTCTTTGGAGTGTGGGAGGAAACCGAAGATCTCAGAGAAAACCCACGCAGGTCACGGGGAGAACCTACAAACTCCATACAGTACAGCACCCGTAATCAGGATCGAACCCGAGTCTCCGGCGCTGCATTCGCTGTAAGGCAGCAACTCTACCGCTGCGCCACCGTGCCGCCCAATATTGCGGTTTTCAATATTGCGGTTTGCGGAATTGAAAAATTATGTTATTTCCTCTGAGCCTTTCTACAAGATTCAGTTTAGCCTTAATAAAGCCTTAATTGCCACTACTCCAGAGCAAAACTTCATGCAGAATACTAAAGGCTCAAAATGTTGATGGGGACTATTTCAGAAATCCTTGGTCAAGGGGTAAGTTTTGAGGATGTTCTTAAAGGAGAGGATTGAAGTGGTGTGAAAATTTATCATTGAGGGTATTCCAGAGTATAGGGTCCAACTGCTGATGGTAATGGTTAAAAGCCTGAAGATTTAAAACGTTAATACTTTGCTGGAACCAAACCAGTACAGGTATTTACACTGACAATTGTGCCATGCAAAATTAACATACATTAATGTTGTGCATGATTTGCATTCTTTTACCTGTGGCTACAGGACTTTCCAAATGCCAAATATTCAATGTACAATTAGAATTAGGCTTCAGTAAAGCCAGGAGTTGGTAGAATGGGCCAAAGCTGGGAAAGTACCAAAAGAACAGGAGGGTGGAATTGAGTAAGAAGATCTCAGTGAAATGGAGACAGCAGACAGTCAAGACAGGAGCTGGCAGACAACATACCACAATGGTAAAAATCTTGTGATGATTACCGCCAGCTAGAATCTGATACTTAACAGATAATATTTGACACCAAGGAAATGGAAGCTAGTCCAGCCAACCATCCATTGAAACAGCTGATCCAGCCAGATTTCCATTAAAGCAGACAGTCATCTATTAAATGATGATCACACTCTCCGTTAATGAATAAGTTGAATTCTTACAGCTGAGCTGGTAGAACTCAGGGAAACTGATAATCATTAGAACTGCCTCAGCTATAAAAACGAAACACTTAAAAAAGCTGGTGCTTACTGCTATTTACTGCTAGAGCGTATTTCAATCAGCTGGAAGCAGGGATTGAGCGAGAAACAAGACAAAAAAAATCTTTTAAAAATATTTGATATCTGACATTCATAAAATCTTCTGAAATACTACCTGTCCCCATAGTCCACATTAAACTGTTTATTATTATTTACTGTTTGCACATTATAATTTACTGTTCCATGGAGTTGAACTAAGTCATTAACATCAATGATATTGATAAATGGGTTACAATACCAATCCAAAATAAGCAGCAAATATAGATCATAACTACATTGTAGCTTAATGCGATTAAGAATATTTTAATGCTTAGGGAGAGTGCAAGAGTCCAACTTCCTGTAGTGCATCTGGGACAGCATAATGTGGATATATGTTTAATCATGTTTCTAGACCTATTTAAAGTCAAGTCAAGTCAAGTTTATTTGTCACGTCCACATACACGATGTGCAGTGAAATGAAAGTGGCAATGCCTGCGGATTGTGCAAAAAAAAGAATTACAGTTACAGCATATAAATTAAAGTTAATACAGAGAAGACAAAGTTTAGTCCCTGGAGTTATAAAAGTTAACAGTCCTGATGGTCTGTGGGAAGAAACTCCGTCTCATCCTCTCCGTTTTCACAGCGTGACAGCGGAGGCGTTTACCTGACCGTAGCATCTGGAACAGTCCGTTGCTGGGGTGGCAGGGGTCCCTCATAATCTTGCTTGCTCTCGATCTACACCTCCTGATGTATAGGTCCTGCAGGGGGGCGAGTGTAGTTCTCATGGTGCTTTCTGCCAAACGCACTACTCTCTGCAGGGCCTTCCTGTCCTGGGCAGAGCTGTTCCCAAACCAGACTGTGATGTTGCCGGACAGGATGCTCTCCACAGCCCCAGAGTAGAAGCATTGAAGGATCCTCAGAGACACTCTGAATTTTCTCAGCTGTCTAAGGTGTTAAAGGTACTGCTTTGCCTTACCCACCAGTGCAGCAATGTGTGTTGTCCATGTCAGATCCTCTTTGATGTGGACTTCCAGGTATTTAAAACTGCTCACCCTAACCACAGTAGACCCATTTATCTCCAGTGGCATGTACGTCCTTGGATGTTGAGCCCTTCTAAAGTCCACAATCAGCTCCTTAGTTTTTTTGACATTCAAGAGGAGGCTATTGTCCTGACACCAGAGTGCCAGATCAGCCACCTCCTCCTGACCTGCCAATAGCCTAATCACTGCTTTAGAAACATAGAAAATAGGTGCAGGCGTAGGCCATTCGGCCCTTGAAGCCAGCATCACCACTCAATATGATCATGGCTGATCATCCAAAATCAGTACCCTGTGCCTGTTTTCTCCCCATATCCCTTAATTCCATTAGCCCTCAGAACTAAATCTAACTCTCTCTTGTTAGAGAATACATCCAGTGAATTGGCCTCCACTGCCTTCTGTGGCAGAAATTTCCACAGATTCACAACTCTTTAATAGGAAAACGAGGCTCTGTGGACATCATCTGTATAAATTGACTGGTGGTATATCGCGGCCATGAGAAATTTAGTTTAACTTATTACAAACAGGGTTTTGCCATGGCTAAATCCCCTTCACACCAAGGCAAAAGTGCACGATTAAAACAAACACTGTTTTTAAATATTTTACCTAAGGCAGTAAGCCAGTAATATTTAATAGCTGTAAAATGAGTAAATACAACAAATGAATCGCTAGCTCAATTGTACATTTTCTGGAAAATTGTACATTTTATTGGAAAATGTTTTCAAAAACCTAACTGATAGTTATCGGAACAGAAGAGGGTTATCTTGGAATTTTAGTGATGTTATCGCAGAAGCCAGCTCGCCAGAGTCTCCAGATAAAACCAAAATGAGCATTTAGGGATGCTAATTTTAGAAACATGTCAGTTGAAGTTATAAAGAGACCTAATCAGGCACTGGATGGCAAAGCTGCTACTTAAAATGCCAAAATTCCTGTTCTACCAGTCTGCGATACTTCCTCAATGAAAGACAGCAATTAATAGACTGCATTCCATTTTCAATTTATTACATGCACAACCAAATTTGGAATTGAAGACAAGACTGAAAGAATTTGCAGTATGGGAATAAACAACTGCACCATACCAGGGATTTTCCTCCAAATGAACAGCCTCCCACCAATTTTGAGAAGCAACGCCTTTGATTTGAATAGAAATGTAATTCTTCAGTAACGTTTTAATCACTCCACTTGAGTTGTTTTAGAACATTCTAGACCAAGTGGACTCGTTGGGCCCAAACCTCTCCTGCATTGGTGCAGTGCCCCTCTCCCCCCCTCCCTCCCTCCCTCCCGCCTTCCCCCATGCTCCTCCCTCCCCTCCCCCTCCTCCCTTCCCCTCCCCCCCCACTCCATCCTCCTCAACCCTCCTTATCCTCCCTCCTCCCCCTCCCTCCCCCTCCCTCCCCTCCACCCCTCCCTCCCTCCCCTCCACCCCTCCCTCCCTCCCCTCCACCCCTCCCTCCCTCCCCTCCACCCCTCCCTCCCTAGGAGATAGATTTAAACTTTAAAATGTGAATAACTTAAAAAATATAACACCAATTTCATTTAAACTTCTTCCATTAGCACCAAAGGAACGACGGTGGGTAAGTTGGGCCTACAATTGTATGGGCTACCGTGTACCGTTTTGGTTGCAGTTCAGAAACAAACAAATGAGAGTTTTAGTATATAGATTACTACTTATGAAAGGATTTGAGTCTGTAGTCAGGTGCTTGTTTAATTATATAACGTGTGCAGAAAGTTTGATTTACTCCTTAATTATCATGTAGGAGGTCACTCAGCCTGTTGATTTAGATTTTAGATTTAGAGATACAGCACGGAAACAGGCCCTTCGGCCCACCGGGTCCGCGCCCCCCAGCGATCCCCGCACATTAACACCATCCTACACACACTAGGGACAATTTTTACATTTGCCCAGCCAATTAACCTACATACCTGTACGTCTTTGGAGTGTGGGAGGGAACCGAAGATCTCGGAGAAAACCCACGCAGGTTACGGGGAGAACGTACAAACTCCGTACAGACGGCGCCCGTAGTCAGGATCGAACCCGAGTCTCCGGCGCTGCATTCGCTGTAAGGCAGCAACTCTACCGCTGCGCCACCGTGCAATCAAAAAACCAATCCCTTCTGTTGTATCCCCACTCTTCTTAATTCCCTGTACCCATTAACTAATTCTCTTAGACTCACCTTTCACTCTTTTGGCACTTAGTACACTGAGGGTAATTTACACCAGCCTATTAATCATGTCTTTTGGTATCACAAAATGCTGGAGTAACTCAGCAGGTCAGGCAGCATCTAGGAGAGAGGGAATGGGTGACGTTTCGGGTCGAGACCCTTCTTCAGACTGTTCAGACTTCAGACGTTCTCCCCGTGACTTGCATGGGTTAAATCCAAGATCTTTGGATTCCTCCCACACTCCAAAGACGTGCAGGTCTGCAGGTTAATTGGCTTGGTGTAAGTGTAGATTGTCCCTCGTGTGTGTAGGGTAGTGTTAATGTGCAGGGATCGCGGACACGGTGAGCAGAAGTGCCTTCACCAATTTCAAGAGAGTTAGATTGGGCTAAAGGAATCAAGGGATATGGGGAGAAAGCAGAATGTCTTTTGGTTGTGAGTACAAACCTGAACACTTGGAGGGAATCCAAGCAACTGGAGCAAACCCATGTGGTTATAGTGAGAACATGCAAATACCTCACAAAAAGCACTGAAGATCAGGGTTGAACCAGATCTCTGGTGGAACGAGGGAGAAGCTGTAACAATTGGTCCATCACATTATTGATCACAACCAAGTGATTAGGAATTAATTATTATAAATAATCTCTTTACCAAGATACACCCTACTGTTAAATTTCATTGTCGGTGTCCTGCTTCTTCAAGGGAGGGGTGGGGGGGGGGGGGGGGGGGGGGGGGGAGGAGAGAGGGGGAGGAGGTGAGAGGAAGGTGTTTGTAGAAGTTATCTAAAATGAGATAATTCAACGTTCATACCACCGGGTTATAAGCTACCCATATGAGGTGCTGTTCCTCCAATTTGCATGCAGCCTCACTCTAGCAATGGAGGAGGCCCAGGACAGAATTGACAGTATGGGAATGGGAGTTAAAGTGGATAACAGCTGGGAGATCCAATAGGCCTTGGCGGACCGAGCCCGTGTTCAACAAAATGGTCGCCGAGTCTATATTTGGTCTCGCCGATGTACAGGAGCCCACATTGAGAACACTGGATGCAGTAGATAAGGTTAGAGGAAGTGCACCTGGAAGGACCTGGCCACGAGGACCTAATGTGGTTGAAGATGAATTGTACCTGCTGGAAGCATGTTCTTCGAGCAAAGAGTCAATGGAGATTCTCCAGATCCACAGCTGGTTGCAGCTGCTGGAGGTTGTCTCTATACATAGTGAAACCACACAAGTGCATGCTATGAACGCTTTCAAATGGGGGACGTTTGGAGTGTAGGCAATTGCTTAGCTTTCTCTCCCTACCTCTGCCGACAGAGCGTAAAGTAGACAAAGGCGCCTTTTCTTGATTATGGATTCCAGTGACTGTCCCAAAGCAACAAAGCGCAGCAAGACTTGAGATGTAGCAAAGATCAGCAACTACAACCCAAGTGGTTCAAAGCTGGGAGACCGAATATGATAATTACTGTGGAAAATGAATCAATCCACAGGTAAAGATTCCGCAACAAAAATAAAATGATGCACACATTTAATTTAGCCTCTTTTTAATTTCAGAAATGCTGAACTAATGCAAGGTATTATCATTGCTTTTGGAATGATTACTATCAAATCAATGACAGGCAATCTATGTATCTGTAGTCATATAAGGCCATTAGTTTGTTTTTCTAAAATCAAACATCTTTATCAATTTCGTCTACAAACACAGCAGTCTAGTTGTATTTGAGGAAGAAGGTCATACTTGTCAGTGGAGATGAGAAATGTAGTTTGAATGTTAATTTGAGGGGAATTGGTGTAAAAACTGGTTGTTCCATCAGTAAGTAGGAAGTCTTGTCAAGCAGCAGATTCATTTTGATTTAAAGCACCATTTGGGGGAAGTTTAATGCCATGAGGAACACATTTAGGGCGAATGAAAATAATGTCACAAAAGAAAAAACAGGACTCAGATTTCCGAATGAGTGCTAAGATATTTAGAAATGGGCATCATCTGGCCATGGTCCAGGTTACGAGAACGTAGCCCACAATGTCTGTGACAAACATGATGCCAGGTTAAACTAAACTCTCTATGATCAAACATATCCCTCCATTCTCTGCGTATCCATGTGGCTTTCTATAAGCTGTCAAACACCAGTTTCCAATCTGCTCCACCCGTGGCAATGCATTTCAGGCATCCACCAATCTCTGTGTTAAAAAAAAAAGTACCCCCGCATATCTTCTTTACACTTCACCCCTCTGACCTTGAATCTATGCTCTCTCCTCTTTACGATTTCCATCCTGAGGAAAAGCTTCTGACGGACTAATCTATTTCAAACTCTGGGAATTTTGTATCCTTCTATCAGGTCTCCCCTCAGCCTCCACCGCTCCGAGAAAGCATCCATGTTTGTCTAACCTCTCCTTATAGATAATACCCTCTGATCCAGGCAGCATTGTAGTAAATCCAAGGAGCTGGAGTACTTCAGTGGAGCATCTATGGAAGGAATGGCTAGGCGACATTTTGAGTTGGTATTCTTCTTCAGACTGATTCTGGTAAACATCTTCTGCACCGTCTCCAAAGCCTCCTCATACTTGCTCTAATGGGGTGACCAGGTCTGCACACAATACACCAAATGTGGCCCAACCATTGGCTGCAACATGAATTCCTGAGTCTTTACTCAATGCCCTAACTCAGGGGCCTCCAAACTTTTCAGCATGAGGGCCACATTATATATTTGGCACATTTTTGCGGGCCGTAGGAAAAAAATAAAGAAGTGTGAGTTTTATAAATTTAATGAACTCAAAAAAAGTTTAGACTAGGTTACGTTCGATTAGATTCGGAAAGGTTAAACTAGGTTAGGTTAGATTAGGTTAGTTTACATTAGGTTTATATGGCAACAAATAAATAATATTCAATTTTAAAAAAGAGCTTGAAATATTGGAATATATATATATATACCGTAGGTATACAATTATTTATAAAACAGAAAAAATACAGTGACCATCACAGGGGGAGAGAGAGAGAGAGGGGGGGGGAGAGAGAGGGGGGGGGGCGAGAGAGTGGGGGAGAGAATCGGGGTAGAGGGAGCAGCGGGTGAGAGCGGGAGCGCTGGGAGGGGAAGGGTGTCAGAGGGTCCGGTGAAGGAGTGCCGCCACTTGCGGGGGCTGCTCCCTCCCTCTCTCTCTGCCTCTCTTTCCCCTCTCCCTCTCTCCCTCTCTTTCCCCTCCCCCTCTCTCCCAGAGCCAGCGAGATCTGTGCCGCTGTTCCACTCTCTTCCCCGGCCCCGTCTCCCTCTAACGCAGCGAAATAAGAACAAACACAAGTGTGGTTGTTGAGTGAGCGGTGGCGGCAGCGGCGGCGGCGAGGAGGGACGTTTCACTTGTGTTTGTTCGTATTTCGCTGCGTCAGAGGGAGTCGGGGCCGGGGAAGAGAGTGGAGGAGCGGCGCAGATCTCGCTGGCTCTGGGAGAGAGGGAGGGAGGGAGGGAGAGAAAGAGGGAGGGAGCAGCACCCGCTGACACCCTCCCCCTCCCCCCTCCCCCTCCCCGCGCTCCCGCTCTCACCCGCTGCTCCCTCTACCCCGACTCTCTTCCCCCCCCCCTCTCCCCAGGTTGAGCAGTGGCAGCGAGGAGGGAAGTTTCATGGGGGCGCTGCGATCTCTCGCCTTGTCCCGGCTCTGGGTCAGTGGTGATCTGCTCCCCGGTGTACCTTCGCCGGCAGCTTCTGCCTCCAGTCCCCACCGCCTAAGAGCTTGCTGCGGGCCGGATAAAATCTCGTGGCGGGCCGGATGTGGCCCACGGGCCATAGTTTGGAGATCCCTGCCCTAACTGATGAAGGTATTACCCAATACCCTCTCCTCACTACTCTATCACATGTGTTGCCACTTTCAGGGAGCGATGGACCTGGACCCCTAGATTCCTCTGTATATCAATGCTGTTAAGGATCTTGCCAATAACAGTATCTTTTCTCACATACAACCTCTCAAAATGCAACAGCTCACGTTTGCTCGGGTTACAATAGACAATAGGTGCAGGAGTAGGCCATTCGGCCCTTCGAGCCAGCACCACCATTCAATGTGATCATGGCTGATCATTCTCAATCAGTACCCCGTTCCTTCCTTCTCCCCATACCCCCTGACTCCGATATCCTTAAGAGCTCTATCTAGAGCTTAACCTCTATCTAGAGGTTAACCTCCATCTGCCATTTCTCCACACATATGCACAACTAATCTAAATCCTGCTGTATCGTTTGACAGCCTTCCTCCTTGTCATCAACTCCAACAGTTTTTGTGTCGTCTGAAAACTTACCAACTAAGCCATCTACATATAGGCCCAAATTGTTTTTATACATAACAAACAACAGTGGAACCAGCACGGTTTCTAGCAGAACACTAATGCTCACAGACCACCAGGCAGAATAACATCCTTCCACCGCTACTCTCTCCCTCCTATGGGTAAGCAGGTTCCGAATCCAAACGACCAAATCACCATGAATCCTGTGCATTGTAATCTTCTGGATCTGTCTACTTTGAGGGACTTTATTAAATGCCTTAAGGACCTGTCCCACTTAGGCTTTTTTTTAGGTGACTGCCGGCGACTGTCATAGTCATAGCAGGTCGCCGAAAAACCGGCGACTGGACCCCCCCCCTCCATGACAATGTCTATGACAAGCTACAACAACCTACCACCTAGTCGACGTCAAGCTACGGCAAGCTACCGGCAACCGGCGATCCCATCGTCGCGACCTAGGATTTCCACCTACCGCCGGGCCTACAACACCCTACGACCACGCAGGTGACAACCTACGACAACTGAAGTCAACCCGCGACAAGCACCGACAAGCTACGACCCTGTCAGCGACAACTGAAGACAATTCACGTCATTTTGGCCTCCGGTTTTGATGCCGGTTGACGAAGGTTGACATGGGTAGTCACCAATGGAATTCACCGAAGTCAGCACCGGCGACAACCTACGTCACCTGGCGACAACCTACAACAGCACCTACGACAGGAGACGTCAAGCTACGATCATTGGTGTCAAACCAATAGTCGCCGAAATTTTTTAAACATTTCAAAATCCAGTGGCAACCAGAAAAACACTACGACTCTTTGGAGACGACTCACGACCACACAGGCGACACCCCGGCGACCGCCTAGTCACCTGTAGTCGCCTAAAAAAATCGACTGTGGGACAGGGGCTTTACTAAACTCCACAGACAACGTTCACCACCATACCATCACCTTCACCGCTTCCTCAAACAATCATGACCTGCCACTGACAAAGCCATGCTTACTGGCCCCACTTATCATGTTCTCTTCCAAATGGGAGTAAAGTCAACTGCATAGTACCAATTTTTTGGAGTTACATGAACAAATTTTCAAGTCTCTGCCATCAACTTTTATTCTTGGAAATTTACAATTGTCCATTTCATCTGTAAAGTGAACATTACCCTATAAATGAATTTTCTGCCCTTTGTTTTGCCCTTTTATTCACAAATTCACCATCACATTATACAGCCTAATGTCTGATTGGTTGTACGATATTTGCCACCACCTGCAATGGAGATCTTGCAGGTCTCCAATGCTCAGTTGCATTCCTTGAAAAGACCAGAGTCCATTTAAACTGCTGCCACGTTGCAGATAACCATCTTTTGTGTGGTTCTACTGAAGGTATTTTTGTGGCTATTTAACTTCCACACAAATTGCTTCATTTGTTCGGAAATCAAAGTGCACCGTTTTATATTAACCTCCTACAGTCGGGTCCCTCTTCACTGAGATGGTGCTGGTTAGAGTCATAGAGTCAGGGTCATACAGTTTGGTTTACACATCAGGCTCTTTGGCCCAACTTGCCCACAATGACCAACATGTCCCAACGTCAAGACTTTGCTTCTGTAATAGACAACTCTACAAGCGCTCTAAGGGCTAGTGGAATTAAGGGATATGGGGAGAAGGGAGGCACGGGTTATTGATTGTGGGCGATCAGCCATGATCACAATGAATGGTGGGTGCTGGCTCGAAGGGCCGAATGGCCTCCTCCTGCACCTATTTTCTATGTTTCTATGTTTCTATCTACAAGTCTCTACTCTCATTCTCAGTTTCTTAAATTTTAAAGTAACTTCGATCAGTTTACTGCCACTGTATTTGTGAATGCCAAACTTGTTTGACTGGCTCTTCAACTTAAAACCCTGGACACTGCTTGCATTTCATGATTTTTGCCAGAGTATACTGTTCTGCAGCTTGTCGATTATCTAACTTATTTTTTCTTTCTCCCCTACAACTGACTCTATCAACTTGGATCTTAAATATCATACCAAGATCTCCAGTGCCTTTTTTTTACCTTCACATGACACCTACATGCCACAATGATGTTTGAACCTACACATGAGCATATTGATGCACATTGGGGATTATATTGTACATTCAATTTTATTCCACCATAGCATCTCTAACCTATCTAACTTAAGAGCTAGATAGAGCTCTTAAGGATAGCGGAGTCAGGGGGTATGGGGAGAAGGCAGGAACGGGGTACTGATTGAGAATGATCAGCCATGATCACATTGAATGCTGGTGCTGGCTCGAAGGGCTGAAGGGCTGAATGGCCTACTCCTGCACCTATTGTCTATTGTCTATTATATGCCGGGCACAAGGACTTGTAGATGCTGGTTTACAAAGAAGAATGTACTGGAGTAACTCAGTAGGTCAAGCAGCATCTCAGAGTATTCCAGTACTTTGTGCTTTTTTTAAAATGTTGGACACCTATTTTTTTCACCATGACACATTATTTTATTCAACCAAGGCTACGATGATGAACATTGCTCTGTAATAAAAGCAGAAAAATACTGGAATCACTTAGCAGATCAGGCAACATCTATGGTAAGAGAAACAGTGCTGAGGTTTAATACCTGATCTATAACTGGCCACTTTCCCAAAGAGATGTTTTTTAAAATGTTAATGATGCTCTGAAAAGATATTATTAATTATGTTCAAAAACGCACAACACCAGGAAAATATAAAAACATGCATCTAGTAAATGAGCTAAGTAGGTTTCTGCCTCAGAACTGGTTTCCATGGCAACAAACATTTTTGCCTTTGCGAAGCAGGTTATGCCTAAAGCACTTTGTTGTTTTGGAGGTGAAAGGTTACCGTACCCAAAAGAGGCTACGAAGGTACTTTTTGACTAATGCAGTGGTATGGTCAAACAAGGAATGTCAGACTGCAACATCTTCCTGAAGCACAAGGAATTGCAGATGCTGAAATCTTGAACAAAATACAAAGTGCTGGAGTAATTCAACAGGTCTGTGGAGGGAATGGACAGGCGATGTTTTGGATAGAGACTCTTCTTCGGACTTCTTCAGCGTCTGATAAAGGGTCCAGACCAAAAACATTATCTGCCTATTCCCTCCACAGATGCTCCCCTGACCTGTTCAGTTACTCCGGCATTTTATATTTTGCTGTAGAGCACCTTCCCAATGTTCCTAATGGTTTTCCGATGGCACACATCATTTCCAACCTCCTGCAGGCTCTATTGTTAATGGAGCTCATTGAATACCAGACACCCCAATGTATATGTCGATGACAGAAGAAGGGAAATTCTGGGCACTGGAAATTTTATGAACTCACGCTTCTTCACTCTTTGAGTCATCTAGACCTCTGGGAATCTTAAGTTCCCGCTTCTTGGTTCCAAGGTCAATATCTGAGGATCTGTTTTGCTGATGGAATTCCTATGGAGTCAAATGTCTCATCAAGTAATTTGAGCTTTGATGGCAGAACTCGTTTACAGAATTACAGATCAGATTTCAGATTTGCATTCTCCAGCAGTAAAAAAAAAACAATTTTCCAAGCAAAGACCTTCAGCTATTAGCCGACACAACACCTAATCTGGGTGCAAAAATGCAGAAGAGGCATTCAGCATTTCGATTGATCTATACTCAGAACACTTAGAACAAGTTTGAGTCAAGTTGGAATGAGAGCAACTTTTGAGCTTGTTCCTTCCAGGTTTTTTTTTTACTGTGAATGGCTGCACTGTAAATCCCAGCGTAATAAGGTATGAAAATGGTGTAATGGTCAGGTTTTGTGCATTCTAATCCGTGCCTTACCAAGAACAAATGGAAATGAAGATTCAAAAGCCTAATTATTAAATTCAAATTTTGCAAAGATGAGCCATGTTGACACAAATACAAACACAAATATGTTGAATTTCCACTGTTTTTTCACCACCTGTTATAAATGTTCACAGCTTTAGCACTCCAAAAATGACATGGCTAAACACATTCAGGATCCAGATCTGCTCACCAGCGCCTAAATTAAGAACTTCACATGGATAGTCTTAGTGTAATTATAAGGCAATAATGTTTGGAGATACTGTACATCCTTGTCTTATTGGCACTGATGCAGAGTAACCACATCAACATCAGCCAGGCACCACAGGGACTGTTTGGGGCACCAGTTAGTCATAATTCTCTCCGAGCTTCTTTTTCTGCAGGTGAATTATTTTTTAGATTTAGATTTAGAGATAAACACAGAAACAGGCCCTTCAGCCCACCGGGTCCGCACCGCCCAGCGATCCCCACACACTAACACTATCCTACACCCACTAGGGACAATTTTTTACATTTGCCCAGCCAATTAACCTACAAACCTGTACGTCTTTGGAGTGTGGGAGGAAACCGAAGATCTCGGAGAAAACCCACGCAGGTCACGGGGAGAACGTACAAACTCCGTACAGACGGCGCCCGTAGTCAGGATCGAACCTGAGTCTCCGGCGCTGCATTCGCTGTAAGGCAGCAACGCAACCGCTGCGCTACCGTGCTGCCCTATTATCATCCTCCACTTTCCCCCGCACCCCCTCCCTATCCCTTTACCAACCAGTGCCCAACTCAGCTCCATGGAGCATCAGGCAAACTTCCTGCCCTCTGCTCGTCTGTGTGTGGTCAGCAACTGCAATTCAATAATGAAGTGCAAATAAATCTTGGCCACAAGATTGACTAAAGTCTCTTTGAGGAATTGGGCATAGGGAGCGATCCTATTGATCTTCTGCTTGTACAAAGTGTAAAATAAACCCAATACGCTCAATGATTCATGAATAAAAAGCATTGGCTTAATAATACAATGCCAGAAAAATGCACAGTAAATAGGTGGTGCACAGCATAAGTTCTGCTACTGAAAATTTCTCTCATGAACATGGGCTTGGATTTGGACACTACAGAAGAGGCCCTTCATGGTTATTTCCATATTTCGCATATGGAAGCATATTTCGCTTGGGCAGCTTACAACCCAGCAATATGAATATTGATCTCTCCAATTTCAAGTAACCCTTGCATCCCCTCTCTCTCCATCCCCCCCCCCCCCCCCCCCCCATCCCCCACCCTAGTCATCCTGCTTGTTTCACTTTTGTACTGCTAGTTTCACTGTTCATATCCCTTCGTTATCACTTCTTCCACAGCCAACAATTGACCATCGTGGGCTCCACTTTCCCTTGGTCATCGGTGTGGGCTCTGATTTGTTCTGTACCTTTTCATACCTCTGGTTTCAATCTCCCCTGACTCTCAGTCTAAAGATGGGTCTCAACCCAAACCATCGCCTATTCCCTTTCTCCAGAGGTGCTGCCTGACCCGCTCAGTTACTCCAGCATTTTGAGTCTATCTTGGATGTAAACCAGCATCTGCAGTTCCTTCCTACACCCTTCATGGTTATCACACACAGAGGCTTTTCACTTATTCAGTTACCAGTGCATCAGTAAGGGCTGATATTGGAATCAGATTGCAGAAGAGAAGAGGAGTGATGGAGGATGGAGTTTTGGAAAGACCAGGTGATTATTGACAATAGACAATAGACAATAGAATAGATAATAGACAATAGGTGCAGGAGTAGGCTATTTGGCCTTTCGAGCCAGCACCACCATTCACCGTGATCATGGCTGATCATCCACAGGATATGGTGATTATTGACAATAGACAATAGAATAGATAATAGACAATAGGTGCAGGAGTAGGCCATTTGGTCTTTCGAGCCAGCACCGCCATTCACTGTGATCATGGCTGATCATCCACAATCAGTACCCTGTTCCTGCCTTCTCCCCATATCCCTTGACTCCCCATATCCCTTGACTCAGTTCAATGATGTATGATTTATTCATGTGGGTCTCATTAGTTATCAGTGAAGCTGCCATTCCACAAAGAAACCCTTACATATGACATGACTAACCTGCACTTTCTGTAGGACCTCCAAACTTAAAAGAAAATTCCTTTAAGTCTTGTTCAACCATGAGTTGCACACCATTCAACGTGACTAAGGGTATCCAGGTTCCTTCCCATGTAGGTCCATCATACACACAATGGATCTGGATGCAACTTCGCAAACTCTGACAGTGGCTCTGTAAACAACTGCATCCAGTGAACGGTTTTCAAGTAAAGATCTAGTGTGTATGATCTTATGGAGGTGTGTAAGATCATGAGGGGAATAGATAGAGTAAATGAACAGAGTCTTTTACCCAGAGTAGGGGATTCAAGAACCAGGGGACATAGGTTTGACGTGAGGGGGAATCATTTAATAGAAACCTGAGGAGCTAACTTTTCACACAAAAGGTGGTGGGTATATGGAACAAGCTGCCTCAGGAGGAGGTTGAGGAAAGTACAATAACTACATTTAAAAGATATTTAGACAGGTGCATGGATAGGAAAGAGTTAGGGGAGTATGGGCCAAACGTGAGCAGGTGGGACTAATATAGATGGGGCATCTTGGACAGCATAGGCAAGTTGGGCTGAAGGATCTGTTTTGGTGCTGTATGAATCTTATGACATTGCTACATACAATTCTGGGTTATTAACCTGCATTCAGGATATGGAATTGTTAAGGGGAATTCTTAGTGCAAAATCTGCATTGGAGACTGATCATTGGCTTCCCTTTTGAAGCTCTAACCTTTGTTAGAAGGATAGAGAAAGAGACAGAGAGAGAGAGAGAGAGAGCAGATTCCAGATGGCCATGAGGGACAGAGCACAGGTGATCAATAAAGCAGTTGCTTCATCTGCGATTGTCTGACATGGCGAAAAATGAGTCACGGCTCTAATGTCCCCAGTGTGCGGCTTGGTATTTAATATTAGTAATATTAAATATAAAGTGTACGCATCCATTGTTAACCACATCCTTTAATTTATGGCTTGAAATGCACATTTTTTTTCAATGCAATGAATATTTGAATGTGTGAATAATGCATTGTTATAAAAGTTATGCCTCTTTCCTTTCGGGCATCAATCCTAAAATTTCTAAACTTACAGTAGGTGCTCTGTACCTACTGTAGATTGAAAGATTGCTGCATTATAAATCTATTAATTAAACCACATAAATAGAATAAATTAGAACGGAGATGAGGAAAAACTTTTTCAGTCAGAGAGTTGTAAATCTGTGGAATTCTCTGCCTCAGAAGGCCAATTCTCTGGATGCTTTCCAGAGAGCTAGATAGAGCTCTTAAAGATAGCGGAGTCAGGGGGTATGGGGAGAAGGCAGGAATGGGGTACTGATTGTGAATGATCAGCCATGATCACATTGAATGGCGGTGCTGGCTCGAAGGGCCGAATGGCCTTCTCCTGCACCTATTGTCTATTAGAAATAATAGCTGATTAAAGAGATCAGATAAATGTACCAGGCTTAATACCACAGAGCTGGTCGCACATCTGTTCCACAACATATTGGGAGCTGGTGAATGACAAAACTGCCCCCAACAAACACGTCCAAAGGAAGATGTTTGCATTCGACAGATGGGAGGGAGGAGGAATTTCACAGCAATTTTATCCAGGATGCCGTCACATCGCAGAAGACAGCATTGATGCAAGAAGTAAATTATTGTTTAGAAGCTGGATGGAGGGAATTTATGAGGAGCTGAGGGGGGGGGGGACGGGGGGACGGGGGACTCAGCAGGCACTAGCCCTGTCAAGCAGAGGTGATGAATTCATTATCTGATGAGCTGAAGAATAATGGATAACCATAATATAAATCATGGCACAGGTTTCTAAAGAATGTCAAGATGTGAAAGTGGGGGGTGGAGAGAAGGGGAATACTGAATATGACACCACACAAGGCTGAAGTGTATTTATTTCAATGTTAGGTGTATTATAAGTAAAGTGGATGAACAGAGCCTGGATCAGTGCATGGAACTATGATGTTGTGGCCATCACGGAGACCCGATTGCGTGAGGGACAGGTCTGGCAGCTCAATGTTTCAGGATTTTGATGTTACAGATGTGATGGAGAGGGAAGATGTTGAGACGGAGAAGTTTCTCTATGAATCAGCGAGAAAGTCATTGCAGCACTCAGAGAGGACAGTGTTTATCCACTGTCAATAAGAAAGGTGCAATCACTCCAATAGGATTATACTATAGGCCTCCCAAGATAGAGGAGCAGAACAGATATGTAGATAGAAAAAAAGACACAAAGTGCTGGGGTAACTCAGCAGGTCAGGCAACATCTCCGGCAAACAAGGATAGGCAATGTTTCAGGTCAGGGCCCTTCTTCGGGCTGAAGGGCTTTGTCCATGTCAGATCAATGGCAGAGGCAGGAACAGAGTGAACCACCTACTGAAAGAGTATCAGGATTTAGGTCCAAAATTAGAAACCAGGACTTTGAAAGGATCATAATCTATGGATTACTTTCCAAGCTGTGAGCAAACTGGCAAAGGAGTAAGTGGATTAGAGGAATTAGCATGTGGCTAAAGGGGCCAGCACCTGTTTTGGCACAGGAAGTTTCACCGATGGGACTGGCTTCATTTGAATAGGGATGGGATGAGTATCTGGCTGTAAGGGTAATTACAGAAGCGGCAATGGTTTTATACCAACAAGAGTGGGGGGAGGGTGGCGGGGAGTATATGCAAGAATTTAAACAGTCTAAATATAAACTATCCAAGAAAAGAATAAATGAAACGAGGACATGGTGCACAGGTAGACACAAAATGCTGGAGTAACTCAGCGGGTCAGGCAGCATCTCAGGAGAGAAGGAATGGGTAACATCACCCATTCCTTCCCTCCCGAGATGCTGCCTGACCCGCTGAATTACTCCAGCATTTTGTGTCTACCTTCAATTTAAACCAGAATCTGCAGCTTTTTTTTCCCGACGCATGGTGCACAGCAGTCTAGATGGATGGCCAATGATAAAGTGGGAGGAAATAGTGTTGAAAAATGAATTGGATTCTGTGTGCAGAAATGCATGCAGTGTCTGGAATAAAACGGATGAGTTTGAGACAACCATCCATTGGGAGGAACCAGACAGAGAAGGGTATATTGAGAAATGGCTACAGAAAAATCAGGATTGGGTGCTGGGCATAGCAGGGCATAACATATTCAGGGAAGATAGAAAGGAGATCTTGGTGTCCTTGTGCATCAGTCACTGAAAGGAAGCATGCAGGTACAGCAGGCAGTGAAGAAAGCCAATGGAATGTTGGCCTTCATAACAAGAGTTGAGTATGGGAGCAAAGAGGTCCTTCTGCAGTTGTATAGGGCCCCAGTGAGACCGCACCTGGAGTACGGTGTGCAGTTTTGGTCTCCAAATTTGAGGAAGGATATTCTTGCTATTTAGGGGGTGCAGCTCAGGTTTACTAGGTTAATTCCCGGAATGGCGGGACTGTCGTACGTTGAAAGACTGGAGCGGCTAGGCTTGTACACACTGGAATTTAGAAGAATGAGAGGGGATCTTATCGAAACATATGAGATTATTAAGGGGTTGGACACGTTAGAGGCAGGAAACATGTTCCCAATGTTGGGGGAGTCCAGAACCAGGGGCCACAGTTTAAGAATAAGGGGTAGGCCATTTAGAACGGAGATGAGGAAAAACTTTTTCAGTCAGAGAGTTGTAAATCTGTGGAATTCACTGCCTCAGAAGGCATTGGAGGCCAAGTCTCTGAATGCATTCAAGAGAGAGCTAGATAGAGCTCTTAAGGATAGCGGAGTCAGGGGGTATGGGGAGAAGGCTGGAACGGGGTACTGATTGAGAATGATCAGCCATGATCACGTTGAATGGCGGTGCTGGCTCGAAGGGGCGAATGGCCTACTCCTGCACCTATTGTCTATTGTCTACTGAGAGGTGGGATTAAAGTACTTACTGGGAATAACATTGGCAGTTGAAAAAAAGAGGCAGTAAAGAGGAATACAAAAATAAATCCCATATGGATAGAGGTAATACGTTGACAATTAATTTACAGACAAAATTCAGAAAGCAAATTTGAGAATTAGTTAACAACACAAAACAAAAGCTGGGATTAAACTGGTCTTTCTCAGGTTGGCATGCTGAGATTAGTGACATACCACAAGGATCTGTGCTTAGGCCCCAGTGATTCACATTTTCCATCTATAATTTGGCAGAGCGAACCAAATATCCGATTTCCTCGTGGCTCACATTGCCTGACAGCTTCTTCCAGCTCAAATACCACCTCTCTACCAATAACCTGTATGAAACTTTCCAATCCGGATTCCGCTCAAACCACTGTACTGAAACTGTACTCCTCAAAATCACAAACGACATTCTCCTCTCCTCCGACGCTGGCAACCTCAACATCCTCATCCTACTTGACCTCAGCGCCGCCTTTGACACCATAAATCACTCCATTCTCCTCACCCGACTTGAAACCTCCCTCAACATCACCGGCACAGCCCTATCCTGGTTCAAATCTTACCTCTCTGACAGACACCAGTTCATCTCCATTAACAACTGTAAATCCCCCACCGCTCCCCTCCCCCAAGGTGTCCCCCAAGGTTCAGTCCTTGGCCCCCTCCTCTTCATCCTCTACCTGTTCCCCTTTGGTCAATTAATCCGCCGTCATGGTCTCAACTTCCACTGCTTCGCCGATGATATCCAGCTCCTCATCTCCACCAAGTCAATCTCCCCCACCACACACTCTACACTGACAAACTGCATCACTGAAATAAAATCTTGGCTTCAATCAAACTTCCTCAAACTAAATTGCAACAAATCTGAAATCATCATCATTGGTCCAAAAACGCTCACCAAATCCACCCAAAACTTCATCCTCAACATTGATGGTCTCCCAGTATCCACCTCACCTCACATCCGAAATCTTGGAATCATCCTTGATCAAACCCTCTCCTTCGACAAACACATCAAAAACATCACAAAGACAGCCTTCTTTCACTTCAAAAACATTGCCCGTCTCCGTCCATCCCTCTCCTCCACAGCTGCAGAAACCCTCATCCACGCCTTCATCACCTCCCGTCTGGACTACTGCAACAGCCTCCTCTATGGCGCACCCTCAAAAATCATCAATAAACTTCAATACATTCAAAACTCCGCTGCCCGTCTACTCACACACACCTCGATCCGTGACCATATCACCCCCGTCCTTTATAAACTCCACTGGCTCCCCATCCCCCAGAGAATCCAGTACAAAATCCTCCTCATAACCTACAAAGCCCTCCATAACCTGGCCCCATCCTACCTGACTGACCTCCTCCACAGGCACACTCCCACCTGCACCCTCCGCTCTGCCGCTGCCAATCTCCTATCCCCCCACATCCGGACCAAACTCAGATCCTGGGGGGACAGGGCTTTCTCCATCGCTGCTCCCACCCTATGGAACTCACTACCCCAAACCGTTAGAGACTCCTCCACACTCACCACATTCAAAACATCGCTGAAGTCTCACCTGTTCAGCACTGCCTTCAACCACTGAAGGTCACCTCACCTTCTGTCTCCTTTCTCTGTTCATTTATTTATTTACTTATTTATCTATTTATTCATTTCCCTATGTTCTCAAAATCTCTGTAAAGCGTCTTTGAGTATCTGAAAAGCGCTATATAAATAAAATGTATTATTATTATTATTATTACTTCTTAAATCCTTGTTCTACTTATAATACATACTTGTTGGCGGCACGCTGGTGCAGCGGTAGAGTTGCTGCCTTACAGCGCTTGCAGCACCGGAGACCCGGGTTCAATCCCGACTACGGGTGCCGTCTGTACGGAGTTGGTACGTTCTCCCCATGACCTGCGTGGGTTTTCTCCGAGATCTTCAGTTTCCTCCCACACACCAAAGACGTACAGGTTTGTAGGTTAATTGACGGTGTAAATGTATGTGTAGGATAGTGTTAATGTGCGGGGATCGCTGGTCAGCATGGACCCGGTGGACCAAAGGGCCTGTTTCTGCGCTGTCTCTCTAAATTAAGCTAAAGGATCAACCAGACCACTTCAAAACAAAGGGAGCAAAAAATATGCAGAAAAACTAGGGAAATAAGCATAATAAAGGAACAATAAACAAGGGAGATTTCAATTACTCTGATTTTAATTGGAAAAAAGAAATAACGGAGAAAAAAGGATGAAGTTCGAACAATTTTAACAGGACTTTTTCCGACCCAATACTTAGGAAACCCATCAAGAGAATTTTCAATTAAAACAGAAAAAGACAATACATGATTATAATTGATCCATTTATAGTGTATAGATACATGATAAAAGAATAAGGGAATGCATGATAAGGGAATAACACTTAGTGCAAGGTAAAGCCAGCAAAGTCCGATCAAGGATAGTCCGAGGGTCATCAAAGAGGTAGATAGTAGTTCAGCACTGCACTCTGTTTTGTGGTAGGTTGATTCAGTTGCCTGATGACAGCTGGGCAGAAGCTGTCCCCGAATCAGGTGTTGTGCATTTATACACTTCTATACCTTTTGCCTGATGGGAGAGGGGAGAAGAGGGAGTGGCCAGTGTGCGACTCGTCCTTGATTCTGCTGCTGGCCTTGTCGAGGCTGTCAATCTTGTCCTCCTCATAATGTATCTTGGAATGGGTGAAAAAACTGAGAACTGAAGCAACTACGTCAAACAACAGTCCGATTCAGTCGTACTCACAGAATCTAGTATAAGAAGATAGCTGCAGATGCTGGTACAAATCAAAGGTATTTATTCACAAAATGCTGGAGTAACTCAGCGGGTCAGGCAGCATCTCAGGAGAGAAGGAATGGGTGACGTTTCGGGTCGAGACCCTTCTTCAGACTGATGTCAGGGGGGCGGGTCAAAGGAAGGATATAGGTGGAGACAGGAAGATAGAGGGAGATCTGGGAAGGAGGAGGGGACGGGAGGGACAGAGGAACTATCTAAAGTTGGAGAAGTCGATGTTCATACCACTGGGCTGCAAACTGCCCAGGCGAAATATGAGGTGCTGTTCCTCCAATTTCCGGTGGGCCTCACTATGGCACTGGAGGAGGCCCATGACAGAAAGGTCAGACTGGGAATGGGAGGGGGAGTTGAAGTGCTCGGCCACCGGGAGATCAGTTTGGTTATTGCGGACCGAGCGCAGAAGGTTCAGCGAAGCGATCGCCGAACTTGCGCTTGGTTTCGCCGATGTAAATAAGTTGACATCTAGAGCTGCGGATCCTGCAAGAGTGGTGCAACATGATCTACACGCTGAAAGGTGTAGCCCTGGGAATCCACAACATCGATTTCAGATCACATCAAAACTCATGGCTACACATAACCTGGGCAAGGAAACAGTCTCCTGAGTACCACTTCCTCTCAGTTGAGGGATCAACTTCATCAGTTCCAAGCAATACTTGGAAGAAATGCAAAGTAGCAAAAACATAGAATATACTCTGGGTGAGGAACCTTCATGTTCATCGCCAAAAATGGCTTGACAGCACCAGCAATAACCAACCCGGATATGTCTCAAAGGACATTATTGGGTCTGCAGCAGATAGCAAGTAAATAAAAAATTAGGGTAAAAGTACAGATGCTCCCCGACTTACGATATTTCTACTTTACGATGGTGCAAAAGCCATACACATTCAGTAGAAACTTTACTTCGAATTTTGAATTTTGATCTTTTCCCAGGCTAGCGATATGCCCTCATTCTTCTAAGTACAGGCCCAGTGCCGACAAACGCTCATCATAGGTTAATCTACTCATTCCTGGGATCATTCTTCTCAACCTCCTCTGAACCCTCTCCAGGGCCAGCACATCCTTACTCAGATATGGTGCCCAAAATTGCTCACAATATTTCCAAATGCGGCCTCACGCCTTCTAAAGCCTCAGCATTACATCACTGCCTGTACGTCCACAGGTCAAGTCACTCTTGACTCTTAACGTGACTGTTGCTCAGCATGGATGAATTGGAGCACGGTCTCTGAAGGCCTACATATCTGAGTGTCATCTTCATGCTGTAACACCGCTCCTGACGTTGAAGAAAGCTTGGTTCCAGAGCGGTGGTGATGCAGATCAATTAATTTCCCGCCGGCCCTGTAGCGTAGCTCCACTTCTTGTTGAAATGTGTTGGAGGTGAGCTGAGGTCTTACGGTGAGAAAGATTTGGGAAAAAGTGTTGGGCCAATGAGCAGCCTTGCTTTAAGTCAATCTGCACTGAGATCCGTCAAAGTCAACTGGTTAAAATCATATTTTGCAGGCCAAAATGTTGTGGTAATAAGATGGAGACATTAACTCATTTTTCTTCTCTCCAGAAACACTCACTCTGAGGCAGAACACAGCAGGTGCTGATCAGAGCTCCAGCACCGCTTTTCATTTCTCTTTACTGCCCTCCTTCATCTCCTTCTATAACTCCCCTTCAAAACGTTCAGCTTAACAAGCATTCATCAGCCTCGCTTAGATCACATTAACAGCATTTGTGTCACCTGGGCAATATTTGTCTGCGTTGTGTCACAGAGCATTCCCTCCACCTCTCCCCTCTCTGCAATTTCAAATGCACTCGTTTTCTCACTTCCGAAAGGCCATCAACTGGAAACAATAATTTGGGTTCGCTTTCCAAAGACGCAAACTGCAGTACATAAATAACTGCACAAAAAGAATAAATAATTGGCAAGTGAAGCTCAACATTGACAAATGCAAGGTCGTAAATTATGGGAGGAAGAATATGGAGAATATGGGAGTAAATTATGGGAGGAAGAATATGAAGAATATGGAGATCACTCTTCACTTAAAAGGTGCAAACATACAAACCAGGATCTCCCAGTACAAATACAAATACATTAAAGCTGGGCCATGGATTTAAAAGGCTAATAAAAATGAAAAAAAGCTGACTAATGTTTACATCTTGAGGGATAGATTCAAGAAGTTGGGATGATATGCTGAAGCTGAGTTCCTTCTTATTATAACCTTGTTGTTCAGCACTCTTTTACCCACTTTTACCAGTTATCCAGTAAGACCCTGAGATCTCGTCTATAACGTTGCAATGTGTGTAGAGATGATTGATTAGCCCGATCTAGACTTAAGAGCTCCTCCCTTACTGGTGGCACTGGTGCAATGATGCTGCAGCACCTGTGGTTCTTGATTTTTGAGATTCATACTGCGTGGAAACAGGCCATTCCGTCCAACTCATCTTGCCGACTGAGATAGACAAAAAGTGCTGGCGTAACTCAGCGGGTCAGGCAGCATCTTTGGAGAAAAAGGATTGCTGACGTTTTGGGTCAGGACCCTTCTTCAGACTCATCCTGTTAATCCTGTCAAGAGTGATCACACCTTCCATATTAATTCCAACATCTAAATTATATACTAAAACTCACGTTTGTTTGTTTGTTTGTTTGTTCCTGAACTACAGCCAAAACGGTACACTATAGCACGACGATTTTAGGCCCACCCTACTCACCGTCGACCCTTTGGTGCAAATGGAAGAAGTTTCATTGAAATTGGTGTTGTATTTTTAAAGTTTATTCACATTTTAACGTTGAAATCTATCTCCTAGGAAGGGAGGGGGGAAGGGAGGGTGGAGGGAGGGAGGGAAGGAGGGAGGATAAGGGGGGTTGAGGGGGATGGAGTGGGGGGGAGGGGAAGGGGGGAGGGAGTGGGGAGGAGGGAAGGAGGGGGGAGGTGGAGGGAGGGGGTGGGGAGGATGGAGGGAGAGGAAGGAGGGAGGGAGGGGATAGGGGAGGGGGGGAGGAGAGGGTGTTGCACCAATGCAGTAGAGATTTGGCCACTTGGTCTAGTCTTTACTATAGAGTGATAAGAATGTGGAGCTCCACTCAGCAGGTGGGAATTGAAGAGAATAATGCAGGTACATTTAAGAAGAGGCCGGCCTAGCATTTGAGGAAGAAGGGAACAAGTGTTTACACTGATAGATTTTGATGAGGAAAGACAGCAGTATTCAAGTGATTATGGCATGAATTGACAAGGCCAAATGACCTGTTTTGTGCCATAATGTTACTTAATTAAAATACACCTTTGTAGTTTATTGGATAAGTAACAACATTCATCCAAAGTCAAAAGTGCCATGCCTGCAATTATTTCATTTTCTTCACAAGTTGGCCTGTCATGAAACTATCAATATGAATTTACCTACCCCTTTAGGAAGCTGCTTCACTTCATAATTATATTATTGAGGATCTTGTCTGACAGAAGAATGAAAGACAGCGCTATTTCAGAGAGAAAGAGCCTTTGTTTGGGACTGAATTCAGATATGACACACAGTTTTAAACGACATCAGATTGCCTGACACTGAAGATAAAATTGCACCCGATGTTCACAATGCCTATAAAACATTACTTTGCCTGACGATGCCTCCATAGGTATCGTTTTATTGTTCAGCATGAAATACTATTATATATACTATATTATATTGTCTGAAGAAGGGTCTCGACCCGAAACATCACCCATTCCTTCTCTCCTGAGATGCTGCCTGACCTGCTGAGTTACTCCAGCATTTTGTGAATAAATACCTTCGATTTGTACCAGCACCAGCAGTTATTTTCCTACACAGCATGAAATACTAGTTCAAGTAGAGGAGTTTGTTTTTATTGCAAGAGACAGAAACAGATCAGCTTCGAAGTAGCTATCCCCGTCTCTGTTGTACTCTTATTTTCGTTGTCTGTATTGACAGTTTCATAAGATGTTTAGACGTGTATTTTACATGTTAACTGTTGAAGGGGAAGACAATAGTATGTGTCAGAACTGACATATACTATGTCAGGAGGCAGGAAACATGTTCCCAATGTTGGGGAAGTCCAGAGGCAGGAAACATGTTCCCAATGTTGGAGGAGTCCAGAACCAGGGGCCACAGTTTAAGAATAAGGGGTAGGCCATTTAGAACTGAGATGAGGAAAAACTTTTTTAGTCAGAGAGTTGTGAATCTGTGGAATTCTCTGCCTCAGAGGGCAGTGGAGGCCAATTCTCTGAATACATTCAAGAGAGAGCTAGATAGAGCTCTTAAGGATAGCGGAGTCAGGGGGTATGGGGAGAAAGCAGGAACGGGGTACTGATTGAGAATGATCAGCCATGATCACATTGAATGGCGGTGCTGGCTCGAAGGGCTGAATGGCCTACTCCTGCACTTATTGTCTATTGTCTATTGACATCTAGGGTTATTTTTGAAAGAGAGTCAATCAATCCCCATTATAAAGAGGTGGACAAGAATTATCAATCAGGATACTTGTGGCAAAATTCATTTTGCTGTCACACAGGCCTGTGTGCTGAATTATTTTTCTTAGGCCAAGAAATTACTCAGTACCACCTGTTCTGAGGTCACAGGTCATGTTGAGGTGGCTGGAGGTTCCACCGCGTCCCAAACCCTGCACACACTTGCTGCCTGTGGGATTCTTTGCTAAGCCCCAGTATTGTTAGATTCTGCCAGAATCCCCTTCACTACGGGCTTCCTGCACCTGCCTTGCCACTGGGGCTCAGAATATGCATGTTTAAAATTAGTACACCGAGCAATGGAATCGTGTTCATTCCACAGCAGCAGAGTCACCAGTTGTGGAAAAGATGTGGTATCTTTAGGAGGTACATGTGTCATAAAATATGAAATGCTTTAATTACCTTAAGAAAGCACAAGATAGTGAAGAGCAATATCTATTTCTCATCGCCTTGTGAAACCATGGGAAAACACAAAATATCCACCTCCGCCAAACATGTTCAGTTCCACTGCCAAAGACACAGCCTACTGCTGCTGCAATTTATTTTCTGGAAGGTTGGGACTGGAGTAACAATTTATTTTTTGGAAGATCATGGGTGGAATGGGCGTGGCAGAAAATCCCCAGATAGAAGAAAATCCCCGTTGCTGGGTGGCACAACGGTAGAGATGTTGCCTTTACAGCGCTTGCAGCATCGGAGACCCGGCTTCGGCCCGACTACGGGTGTTTGTCTGCACAGAGTTTGAATGTTCTCCCAGTGACCTACGTGGGTTTTCTCCGAGATGTTCGGTTTCCTCCCACACTCCAAAGACATACAGGTATATAGGTACTTGGATGAAGGGATTAAAAGTACCATTAGCAAATTTACAGATGATACAAAGCTGGGTGGTAGTGTGAACTGTGAGGAAGATGCTATGAGGTTGCAGGGTGACCTGGACAGGTTGTGTGAGTGGGCGGATACATAGCAGATGCAGTTTAATGTGGATAAGTGTGAGGTTATCCACTTTGGTGGTAAGAATAGGAAGGCAGAGTATTATCTGAATGGTGTCAAGTTAGGAAAAGGGGACGTACAACTAAATCTGGGTGTCCTAGTGCATCAGTCACTGAAAGGAAGCATGCAGGTACAGCAGGCAGTGAAGAAAGCCACTGGAATGTTGGCGTTCATAACAAGAGGAGTTGAGTATAGGAGCAAAGAGGTCCTTCTGCAGTTGTACAGGGACCTAGTGAGACCGCACCTGGAGTACTGTGTGCAGTTTTGGTCTCCAAATTTGAGGAAGGATATTCTTGCTATTGAGGGCGTGCAGCGTAGGTTTACTAGGTTAATTCCGGAATGGCGGGACTGTCACATGTTGAAAGACTGGAGCGACTAGGCTTGTATACACTGGAATTTAGAAGGATGAGAGGAGATCTTATAAGATTATTAAGGGGTTGGACACGTTAGAGGCAGGAAACATATTCCCAATGTTGGGGGAGTCCAGAACAAGGGGCCACAGTTTAAGAATAAGGGGTAGGCCATTTAGAACTATCATATCATCATATATATACAGCCGGAAACAGGCCTTTTCGGCCCTCCAAGTCCGTGCCGCCCAGTGATCCCCGTACATTAACACTATCCTACACCCACTAGGGACAATTTTTACATTTACCCAGCCAATTAACCTACATACCTGTACGTCTTTGGAGTGTGGGAGGAAACCGAAGATCTCGGAGAAACCCACGCAGGTCACGGGGAGAACGTACAAACTCCTTACAGTGCAGCACCCGTAGTCAGGATCGAACCTGAGTCTCCGGCGCTGCATTCGCTGTAAAGCAGCAACTCTACCGCTGCGCTACCGTGCCGCCCTCACTGAGATGAGGAAAAACGTTTTCAGTCAGAGAGTTGTGAATCTGTGGTATTTTCTGCCTCAGAAGTCAGTGGAGGCCAATTCTCTGAATGCATTCAAGAGAGAGAGCTAGATAGAGCTCTTAAGGATAGCGGAGTCAGGGGATATGGGGAGAAGGCAGGAGCAGGGTACTGATTGAGAATGATCAGCCATGATCACATTGAATGGCGGTGCTGGCTCGAAGGGCCGAATGGCTTACTCCTGCACCTATTGTCTATTGTCTAAATAGGCTTGGTAAATGCAAAAATTGTCCTTAGTATGTGTGTTGGATAGCGATAATGTGCGGGGATCGCCGGTCATCGTGGACCCGGTGCGCCGAAGGGCCTGTTTGCGCTCGATTGTTTAATGTATTATTCAGCAGCACGGTCCAGCAGAGCACCTTAGGATGTTAATGTGATTTTGTTCAGGATAATATGCTGTAATTTCTTGAGGAACCATGGGGAAGTGGCGCAAGATGCTATGTGTTGCTCTCCATTTAATAGCAGCTGTTCATCTCTGGGTCTCTTACTGAAGATGTCCTGCCAAATTTCCTGGCACTTTTGCAGCTGTATACAGCTTTAATCAGGCAACATCTGCAGGTTTGCGAGCAGGACTGGTTGCTATACTGTGGAAAAATATGGAGGCTTGGGAGTGGGTGCAAAAGAGGTGCACACGGATGTTGCCTGGATTAGAATCCATTAGCTATAAGGAGAGACTGGACAAACTTGGATTGTTTTCTAGAGTGTTGGAGACTGAGGGGCAACCTGATAGAAGTATATTAAAAATATGAGAGACATAGTGTAGTTGGTCAGAGTCGCTTTCCCAGGGTAGAAGCGTCAAATTATAAACTAACTCTCGTTTGTTTGTTTGTTTGTTTGTTCCTGAACTACAGCCAAAACGGTACACGATAGCGTGACAATTTTAGGCCCACCTTACTCACCATCGTCCCTTTGGTGCTAATGGAAGGTTTCATTGAAATCGGTGTTATATTTTTAAAGTTAATCACATTTTCGTTTAAATCTATCTCCTAGAGTGAGAGAGGGGAGGGAGGGAGAGGGGTGGAGGGAGGGGGGAGGATGGAGGATAAGGGGGGTTGATGGGAATGGAGTGGGGGGAGGAGGGAGGGGGAGGGGAGGAGGGGTGTGGAGGGAGGATGGAGGATAAGGGGGGTTGATGGGAATGGAGTGGGGGGTGGAGGGAGGGGGAGGGGAGGAGGGAGGGAGGGGTGTGGAGGGAGGAGTGGGGAGGGGAAAGGGGAGGAGGGAGGGAGGGGTGGGGAGGGAGGAGTGGGGAGGGGAAAGGGGAGGAGGGAGGGAGGGGGGGGTTGCAGAGGGTGCTGCACCAATGCAGGAGAGGTTTGGGCCCAACGGGTCCACTTGGTCTAGTACTAAATAAATAGTGGCCTAGACTTAAGGGCCTGCCCCACTTTAGGCGATTTTAAGGCGACTGCCGGCGACTAGGCTGTCGCCGACAGTTCGCCGGGTGTCGCGGGCATGATCGTGAGGAATCTTCCAAGAATCGTAGTGGATCTCAGCGCGTCGCTGAGAAATCATCCGGAGTGAAATTTCTCGGCCACAGCTGGCTTGTCGCCAGGTATCGTTGCTTATTGTGGGCGCTGTCGCCTGCTGTCCCCAGGTTTGCTAGGTTTTCTTAGATGCAGTTAGAAGCACATAATATTAAAATAAGTAAAGTCATTCCAAAATACCATAAAGTGCTTGTGTTTAACCAATTTATTTACCGTCAGGACATTTGACAGGTAGATTGGAGGCGACAGTTTGACGGTCAGGTAAGCGTGGGAATTTTGCAATGTTTATGGCCTTCAGCCATTCCATTTAAAGTGGGCTCCCAACCCAGATATGCAACCCAGAAACCAGATATGCATCTCCCGTACATTTTCAGAGTGCCCACACACTTTTCACAATAATCCACTTCACCACTTTTTAAATTAATTTTTTTAATACAGCTATTAGTAAACTGGAAGTAAATCCAGTTTATGCCTTGTTACAGTGATGCTTGGTTTTTAAGTAACCCATACGAGATGTTATAGTTCAAAACTCTCAAGTACTTACCGACTTGTCAGTGATTTCAGCGAAAATTAGGACGCCGGAGAAGCATTGACAGTGTGGGAATTTTCGCAATGTTTCCGAAGACCTGGCATTGTCGTGGTCATTGTCATTGGGTAAAAGAAAAGTTTGGCGATCTGCAACGACTTTGACAGTTGCCGGCAGTCGCCTTAAAATCGCCTAAAGTGGGACAGGCCCTTTAAGGTCATTGTTAGACCACCAGACTACTGGGAAATCTGACAAAACAAATCTACTCATGGAGAAGTGGGGGTTTGGAACTCTCTGCAATAAAGATTTCAAGATTTGAAGATTTCAAGATCAATTTATTGTCACATGTACCAATTACGGTACAGTGAAATTTGAGTTACCATATTTAACATAAACATCCACCACAGCGGATTCCACCTTCCTCACTGTGATGGAAGGTAATTCAATCATCTTCAATCATCTGTGATTGAAGGTAAAGTTCAATCATCTTCCTCTTTGTTCACACGTGGTTGGGACTGTTGAACCATCTGCAGTCGCCGCTGCCGACTGTCCGAGGCCCCTCACGTCTGGATGATCGAAACGCCTCGTGTCGAGACGGTCGAAACTCTCTCCGCGGCATGGAGCTCCCAAGGCGGCCTCTTCTTACCAGAGACCGCGGGCATCTCGACGTTAAAGTCCACAGGCCCCACGGTTGGAGCTCTACAGTCGATCCTCGGCAAAGGTGTTCACCTCGCAGCTCCGATGTTAAAGTCCGCGATGCGCCCGTGGCATGAAGCGCCGGGCCGGTCTCCAGGAAAGGTCGCCAACTCCTCGATGTTAGGCCGCAGTGGGGATGGAGATACGATACGGAGAAACATCGCATCTCTGTCGAGGTAAGAGATTGAAAAAAAGTTTCCCCCAATTCCCCCCCTCCCCCCCCACATAAAACAAGAAACACTAAAACATACTTTCAACACATACTTAAAATAATAAAAACAGTAGAAAGGACAGACAGACTGTTGGCAAGGCATCCAGTGCTGGTGGCACCACCCGGTCGGTCCAAACAGAAATGGTCACCACTTTTAAAACATCTGAGCATTCAAAATATCTACAGGGCAAAGGACCAAGCACAGGGAAGTGGGATTAACCTAAAATCCATTGTTAGCTGGTGTGGGTGGACTGAATGGCCTAATTTTATGCCTTCAATTTCAATTATTCCATTAGATTTTCTCCTGCTGGGCCTGACTTCATCCCGTGCCAAAGAGAAGGGGTGGTGAATCTGTGGAATTAATTGCCACAGGAGGCTGTGGAGGTCGTCAATGGATATTTTTATGGCAGAGAGAGATAGATTCTTCATTAGTACAGAGGTCAGGGGTTATGGGGAGAAGGCAGGAGAATGGGGTTAGGAGGGAGAGATAGATCAGCCATGGTTGAGTGGCGAGGTAGATTTGATGGGCCGAATGGCCAAATTCTGCCACTATCACTTAGGAACAAAGTCTGGTGGCAGACGGTTTTGTACTTTTTTTCCAACATGTGTGCAGACCGAGAGAGAGCTTTCCCAATCTGTGATGATCCAGTGGGAGAGTCTGAACAAAACTGGCAACCTTGTTTTTCTACTCTCCTTTAGTGAGTTTAAACAAAATACTTCCTGCTATTCCCAATATGAACAAGAAACATCCTGGCTTCATGAACCTGTGAAGAGATAAGTGACCAACATCCTGTTAGCTTCTAACAGCAATGTTCCATGGACTGGCTTGAACTGTTTTTATTTCTCCTGAAGCCTGTGGCTTATTAAAAAGTCAGAGAGGATCCGCTTTATTTTAATCACAAAGCCATTTTAAATGTTCTCCAAGGAGAAAGAGAGTGATCAGTATGATCTACAAAACTTTGAAATGTCCCCAGTTCTCATTTCCGGTCATGGCTATTTTCAACCTTAAATTAACCTGGGTGTATAAATGCAGCCCACAATGAAAAGATATTATCAACTTGATAATAGCAAGCACCACACACTCATTTCACCCCTGCCATCGGGAAGAAGGTACAGGAGCCTGAAAACTGTAACATCCAGGTTCAGGAACAGCTTCTTCCCTACAGCCATTAGACATCTAAACATTACAACCTCTAAATAAGCTCCGAACTACATAGACTATTATTGTTATTATTGCACTGTTATTATTACTGATTTTTTTTCTCTCTTTTTTATTACATTGTTTACCGTGTACTATGTTTACAGATTCTGTTGTGCTGCTGCACCGTTCTATCTAGGACCAATGACAATAAAACACTCTTGACTCTTGAAAAGGAACATACATGAACAGTATTATTCACAGAGAAAATGGATCCAGGATCTTGATGACTCGAATATGCAAAGGCTCACTGCGAACGGCGTGCAGGATGAAATCATTTTGTTATAGTCAAATTAATGTGGAGTCAATACTTGGCTTCAGTTGGCTGTAGTTAAGTCATAACATTTTTAGTCTAACTTAATCCTTTCACTATTCCACAGGACCCTTGCCAACAGATGGGAATTCTGCTCATGGCTATCAAGAGCAGAACACTGAAAATCTCCAAGTAAACTGAGAACACCTTCAATCTGCTGAGCTGGGTGGAGATCCCAAATTTAAAGGGATCACTGCAAATGAGGCGGAATTCCCTTGAACCGGTTATGTTCTAAAATTCCCAGTCTTTCCAAAGTGAGTATTCTGGATGCTGCCCACCATGGCACAGGCTTTTCAGGTCAAAATTGACAGACAGTGAAAGTTTTGCAGGAGGTCCGCAACTGGCCAAACTGAAATCTTTCTTTACTGCAAACAATATCTCAGGGATTTGTGATCGAGATTTTAATTGAGATTTGAGAGAGTGTATAAGATCATGAGAGGAATAGATATGGTAAATGTACGGAGTCGTTTACCCAAAGTAGGCCAATCGAGAAGCAGAGGACATAGGTTTAAGGCGAGGGGGGTGGGGAAAGATTTAATATGAACCTGAGTGGTAGGAACATGGAATGAGCTGGCAGAGGAGGTAGTTGAGGCAGGTACCATCACAATGTTTAAGAAACATTTGGACAGGTACATGGATAGGATAGGTTGAGGAAGTTGGGCCAAGTACAGGCAGGTGGGATTTGTGTAGATGGGACATATTGGTTAGCGTGGGCATGTTGGCCGAAGGACCTATTTCCAAGCTGAATGACTCTATGAATCTCCATATGGTTTCAATAAAAGTATGGAATTCTCCGAGGCAGTTCTATTCTCTACTTATTTTAGCGAATCAATCCGCATGTACCAAAAGTCATTGGCAAAATTAAGAGAGTTCAATTCATTTATTGTGTAAGGTAGGCCACAAAATACCTGGATGATTATATCGCCACGAAAGATTGAGTCTTACAATTGTTTTCATTACACTGAATTTCTTTCTCACAAATATGTATAAAATTGGTAATATTTATCATTCACTTATACCGTAACTTCTAAATAAATGTCTAGTTAACAAATTATAAAACTTTCAGACACATTGTTTCTAAGTTAAGATTTAAATTACAATGTTATACATGCCAAATTAAAACAATCAATATCCTGAGGCAGTAGAGTTCTCATTATAAATTAATTAACAAAATAATTCCCTTCTCATGCACCAATTACAAATGAACTATTACTCTGAATGTCAAAGTAATATTTAGTTGAATTTCAGACTAAATGTTTTCAAACTTACAAAAAGAGAATGAGAAAATAAGTTATTTTATTAATCAAATGTAATTGGCAGCTTTGTCATTCATATGGAAAAAAATGCTACACAATAAGATTTTAAATGTTATTAAAGAAATATGTGCTAATATGTGAAAACATAATCACGCAAAGTGCTGAATGTAACCGAGATGGTTTGAAATAAATAAATTGGAAACCACTCTTTCAGCTTTTGCCTTTTACTCATGGATGAGAGACACTACACTAATACGTGAACCTTTGCAGATTCCAATATTTAATGCAGCAGGCTAATAGCAAAAAAATGCTTTCAATGGTTGCAGGGAACTACAAAGTTTAAATCATTTGGCTACCATACATGAAGGCCTTGTACAGTAATTCTGAAGTACATATAATAGGGCTTGAATGCTCCTGCCTGATTTGGCTTAGAGAGTCAAATGTAAAATACACTGTGGCAGTTGAAATTTTTATTGATTCAGCAGTCTGCTTGGTGATAAACATAATCTGTAAAAAAAACTCTGAGCAGATGACAGCACAGTGGAGATGGGCTTCAATATCAGCTGTTAGTCAACTATATTCCTGTCAACTGCTGATAAGCCAACTCGTGCATTGCCTTATTTAGTAAGAGTTCTCTGCTGACACACCAGAGCAACCAGTGTATTCTGCTCATCTTAGGGGGGGGGGGGTCTTATTCTTGCTAACCCAACAATTTTTTACAAACTGCAAAAAGATTCTTTCAATGAAGTTATATGTACAACTGCAAGGACCCGCAATGGCTTATGAAGAAATACTTTAAAAATCGGGTGCAAAGTTATTTTTATACAGAGACTGATCTTAAGCAAGCAGAATCTCATTAGTGCAGTATATTCATTAGATCACAAAAGCACAGAAAGCCATTCAGCTCATCAAGTCCATGCCAACTCTTTGTACAGCAATAGTGTCATTCCCATTCCTTCTCTCCAGAGATGCTGCCTGGCCCACTGAGTTAATCCAGCATTTTGTGTCTCCCTGTCATTCCGATACCCTTGTTTGCTTCCTGCAGAGCTAAAGACTATTTTCTGTTAAATTCTCTTTTGAAAGGCCTCCAGTCATAATACTTTTTTTTTAGTACTGAATGCCATTTGCTACTTTGACAGCATGTGTGAAGCATCTGGCACTTTCCTCTGTATCTCCTTTAACATTACACATTTTGGGCGTCATGCTTTTACCGAGGCAAAAGATTACAAATGCAGACAACAGAATAATTTTTCTCTTTAGATTTCCTATCATCAAAATACAGTCATTGCCATCAAGTGCACACACTTACTTGGTTTAAACAGATTAAACCAAAGGCATTTAAGGGGAGCACGGTGGCACAGCAATAGAGTCGGGTTTGATCCTGACTATGGGTACGGTCTGTACGGATTTTGTACATTCTCTTCATGTCCCGTGTGGGTTTTCTCCGGGATCTCTGGCTTCCTCCCACACTCCAAAGACGTACAGGTTTGTAGGCTAATTGGCTTGGTATAGTTGTAAATTGCCCCTAGTGTGCATAGACAATAGACAATAGGTGCAGGAGGAGGCCATTCGGCCCTTTGAGCCAGCACCGCCATTCAATGTGATCATGGCTGATCACTCCCAATCAGTACCCTGTTCCTGCCTTCTCCCCATACCCCCCCATAGGATAGCGTTAGTGTGCGGGGATCACTGGTCGTTGCAGACTTGGTGAGCCAAAGACCCGGCTTCCTTGCTGTATTTCTAAACTAAACTAAAGACAAACTATGAGAATTTTGCTGTTTGAAACCAAGTAGATCAATTTAAATTAAAGGATAACGACTGGTCTCAATACGCCCTGATTGAAGATGACCAATATGGCAAATATGATAGTTTTGTTAATTGCACTACTACACA
Organism: Rhinoraja longicauda; assembly: GCF_053455715.1. Classification (NCBI taxonomy): domain Eukaryota; kingdom Metazoa; phylum Chordata; class Chondrichthyes; order Rajiformes; family Arhynchobatidae; genus Rhinoraja; species Rhinoraja longicauda. The sequence goes on from NC_135956.1 coordinate 79,743,861, forward strand.
CCTTCAACTGAAAACAGTGAACATTTAGTAGATCCATGCAGTTAAACAAACAACCCTTTTGTATTACATTATTCACTTCAATATTAGTCTTCTTGTATCAAGTGAAATAATCAGGATCATGCAATCTGGAATGTTCTTTCAAAATCATGCAGTTTAATTCATTTGTGACCATGGGTTTCAGTATTTAGACTATTCACAAAGAGACAAATGTAGAAATCCAAACCAAGTAAATTACTTAGGGCGGCATGGTGGTGCAGCAGTAAAGTTGCTGCCTTACAACAAATGCAGCGCCAGGAGACCCGGGTTCGATCCCGATAAGGGCGCTGTCTGTACGGAGTTTGTACGTTCTCCCCTTGACCTGCGTGGGTTTTCTCCGAGATCTTCGGTTTCCTCCCACACTCCAAAGGCATACAGATTTGTAGGTAAATTAGCTTGGTAAATGTAAAGTGTAAAAAAAAAATTGTCCCTAGTGGGTGTAGGATAGCGTTAATGTGTGGGGATCGCTGGTCGGCGCGGACCCGGTGGGCCGAAGGGCCTGTTTCCGCAATGTATCTCTAAACTAAACTAAACTAAACACAGATTCTATTCACAGGGGGCTTTGGCAATGTTAGAGCTTTGTGGCAGAGTACTGATAGAATATGCGAGTACAGATTTGCTTCAACATTGAATTTATTATAAATATCCAACTTTAATACTTGTTCACTTTTATTCAATGCGCTCTACCAAGTTTGTTACTCTATACTTCAGTGAGCAAGCTCGGATTGTTCATAGATTATAAACATAAATACTGTTACAAGACTTCAATGCCAAGGATTTGGAACTTACCATTCACTTTCCTTATGAAGACCAACAGTGACGAAAATCTCAAATTAAATTCCCTGTCAACTTTCTTTAAGCCTAGAAAGTAAATACACCAGAATCTGGCAAGTGACAAATAGGAGTCCACAGATTTAATATGGAACAGATGGGAAATCAGCTTCCTTACACCAACGATAATGTTGAGTAAATTAAGTGAAATTTTGGTGCCCAGTGTCAGCCTCCAGTAATCCCTTTAAGTTTGTTTTGCCAAGACTGGTAGCACTGTGCATTCAACAGTTTATTCATGGTTATAATGCATTTTTGCAGGTGTGCTTTCAGGGCACGTATGAAGAAGCCTTCATAAACACAAGGTGCAATGCATGGCTGACATGAAATAATGTAGATCACAAAATGCTAGAGTAACTCAGCAGGTCAGGCAGCATCTCTGGAGAACATGGGGAGGCAATGTTTCAAGTCGTGGCCCTTCTTCCTGACCCAAAATGTCACTTATCTGTGGAATTCTTTGCCTCAGAAGGCAGCGGAGGCCAATTCTCTGAATGCATTCAAGAGAGAGCTGGATAGAGCTCTTAAGGATAGCGGAGTCAGGGGGTATGGGGAGAAGGCAGGAACGGGGTATTGATTGAGAATGATCAGCCATGATCACATTGAATGGCGGTGCTGGCTCGAAGGGCCGAATGGCCTCCTCCTGCACCTATTGTCTATTGTCTATTGACCTGTTGCGTTACTCCAGCACTGTGCTCTATGCAAGGTTCTATGCAAGGTTCCAGCATCCGCAGTTCCTTGTGTCTGCAAAGAATGACCATGTCCATACTGCCTGCCCACTTGATCTTGAACCCTCGTGTACTCATTTTATACCTAGAAAATACACACATGGTGTGACCTTAAAAAGAGTCAAGAACTTAAGAGTGCTTTATTGTTATATGTCCTGAAGTGGAACAATGAAATTCTTACTTGCAGCAGCACAACAGATGTAAACACAGCACTCTGTAAAATCCAAAGTAATCATCAACAAAAAAGTTCAGTATATATATATATATATAAAAAAACAGATAAGTAAATAGACAATAATAGTGCCAACTCAAAAATAATGTCGCCAAATCTATATAATTCCGACCCCATTTGGAGGTTGTTGTGTTTAATAGCCAGATCGCTGAAGGGAAGAAGTTGCTCCTGAACCTGGACCTTGCAGTTTTCAGGCTCCTCTACCTTCTTCCCAATGGCGGGAATGAAATGAGAATGGTTTGGGTGTCTGGTGATGTTGACTGCCTTTTTGAGGCAGTGACTCCTGTAGATCCCTTTGATGGTGGGGAGGTCAGTACCTGTGATGGACTGGGCAATGCTCACCAGTTTTTTTGCAATCTTCTTCGTTCCTGGGCACTCGAGTTGCCGAATCAGGCCATGATTTAACCAGTCAATATGCTCTCTACT